>NC_034601.1:80969764-81001922 GCF_900095145.1 Mus pahari | reverse complement strand
TTCCCTTCCCACCCCCCTCCCCTTTCTCTTGACAATGTTTCTCTGTGTAGCAAGTTCTGGCTGTCCTGGAACTTGCTCTGTGGTCCAGGCTGACCTCCAACCGAGACATCTGCCTGCCTTTACCTCCTGAGTGCTGGGATTAAAACCTGTGCCACCACTGTCTGGCCTAGAAGTTTTTCATGTGTTTCAGTTGTGTTTACCTTTACTTGAGGAACATAGTTATAATAGCTGCTTTAAAATTTTTTGCGTCATAATTCTGATGTCTGGGCCACCCGGAGTTTGGCATCTATTTTCCTAGATACTTGGGACGCTACAGGGCATTTTGAATATTACGTTGTGAGACTCTGGGTCTTGTTGGAAATTTCTCGATGGACATGGATCTTGTGGTGGCTGTTTTCTCCTGCAGGAAATCTGAAAGTCGATGGCTGGCTTAAGAATTTAGATCTCAGGCTCCCATGTCAGACAAGTCTCCAAAGCCTTCGCTGTGGTACTTTGGGCTTGTGCCATGCTTGTAACCACAGGGTCAGCCTGAGACTTGGGCTGCTCAGCCCTACGCCTTCGCTGTGGTATTTAGAGTCAGTCCCAGGCACGTGCGCCCGAGACATGTGTGGGTTCGCACACACGAGGAGAAGCTTGTTTTCATTACTTTACTTCCTGAGGTCCCCAATCATTCTTGGCTTCCAGGTTCCATTCTTTGTTCTTCTGCTCAGAAGCATAGGGTCTGCTGCCCGCTGGTTCTTAAAGGCGGAGGAGCTCTCTGCTCTGTGAGTGTCTTCACGTCTGGACTGCCCCTCAGTCTGGATGCTTGTTTAGTTTTGGTTTAGACTTTTTAGTTGTGATTTATGGAGTGAGGTAGTGTCTTGCTTCTTATTGATGGCAGATATTAGCAATTCAGTTGCTGATATCTCACTGCAGTAACACAAGTGCGCAGTGTCCCTGGATAGCCCCTCCCCTGTGTTTACTTAGCTGTAACATTTGTCTGTGCATCGCCCGGCAACATTGTTCTCGCTGCTGCCTACTAAGTGCTGCTGCCTACTAAGTGCCCATTTGCTCCTTAACTTCCTGATTCATTGAGGAGATAGTAGAATGTTCTAGGTGCTTTTTTAAGGTTAAAAAAAGAAAGGGTTAGGATGATTATAAATGTATTTCTTCAGAGAAATTCCCTACTTTTAGATTTATTTTTTTAACCAAACTATTCCATTTAATTAAGGCTTGATTTGTTTGTTTGAAATTTTTTTATTTCAAAATAATTGCAGAGTCATGGCTAATTTTACAAAGGGGTTTATCCATTACCTGTTTCTCAGCTAAGTGTCTCATAAGTATGGTAAGACATCAGGAATTTGACACTTTCTCTCTCTCTTTTCTCTGTCTCTGTCTCTCTTTCTCTCTGTGTCTCTCTGTCTCTCTCTTTCTCTGTCACTCTCTCTCTCTGTGTATGTGACTGTACTTTGGAATATCTGTATCACTTTATCTTACAGTGATAGTATGTAATATAGCATCTGTATCATTTCATCAAATGGATTTAGTAAGCTAAGGAATCCTGCAAAAGCAATTGATGCTTCCTTCCAGATGTGTGTTTGTGAAGCACCATAATGAAGGTTTGCGCATTTTGATATCCTTCCTAAACATTACTCCTAGCTCTTTTCCTGTGTATTTAATTTGATGGAGCATGAGGCCCATTTAGTACAGTCGCCGGTTTAGGGAAGAGTCATGGTGTCCCTGAGAAGCCCTTGGTCATTCTGCCGTTGACCCTCGGCCCCCAGAGACCCTGTGCTCCCTGAACATTCTGAGCCCACACGTACCACTTTGAAATGTTGCTCTGGTCCATCATTCTGCTGACCTTCCCCTGAGCCATCTTGGATCCCAGCAGGTCTGCCCTGTGGCCCTGACAAGCGGGTTTCTAAGCTTCTGCAGATGGCTTCAAACTCAGGAAGAAAACAGAAAGTGCAGGCAGGATTCACTGGAATGAGGCTGTGTGGAAGCATGGTGGAGGGGTACAGTTCACAGATGGGGCAGCATGGAACCTGGTCCCTATTGTCTGTCTTTTACATCTATGTCTGTATTCTATGTGCATGCGGTGCCCAAGGAGTCCAGAGGAGGGCAGCACTGCCCACTGGAGTTTCAGATGACTGTGAGATGCCTTGTGAATTCTTGGGATTGTAAGAAGGTCAAGTGTTGTTAAGGTCCAGCCTCCGTGTCTGACTTTATTGCATGATCTGTCACCTTCTAGGTTTAGGGTGTTTTCTTTTCAGTATTACTTATTTCTGTTTGTTTGTTTTCTTTTTATTGATTGCCCACTCCTTGCCAGCCTCTGTTCTGGGCCCCTCCCTCATCAGGGGCCCAGAACGGGAGGAAACAAAATAAGTATAGTGTCCGGTTTTCCTGATACTCAGTTTTTGTGGGAAAGCACAGATTTAAGTCAATAAGCAAATGAACCATATCGAGTGCTGTGTTATGTGAAAGATTATGATGAACGTTAAGGAAGACATCAGGGTGGATTTGACTTCTGCAGGAGAGGTTGGTATCCAAGTCCAAAGGCCGGGGAAGGCCTTCCTGCTGGCACCAGGGTGTCCTCGTGTGTCAGAGACCTGAGGGAATTAGTGAGTTGGACGCCAGTGAGGAGGAGGCTCCAGGCAGAAGGAAGCGCTCGAATAGGCCCTTAAGATAGGCCGAAGAAGTCCAAATACTGCTGGGATTTCAGTATTAAAAGCTATACTCCCTCCTGGATGCAAGAGCTGTCTAGATGCAAGAGCGTGCTCCTGAAAATGGAGACAAGATCAGGGTTGGTCTCCCAGCCGGGATTCTGGTACAGCTCTCATAGCTCGTCACCAAATGCTAGGGACTGGAAGTGACTTAGAGTTCAGATTTAAGATAATTGAGATATTTTGGGGAGGGGACCCAAATGTAAATGCGTAATTCCTTTATGTTTCATATACATCTCCCACACAGGCTTCACCTGATATCTTTAAGGCATCTGTGTTTTGAGTACAACCTGTTGTGTTGAGGGAAAGTGTGCAGCCTTCTGCCTGGGGCATCAAATTGTTTTGGTCTGGGATGCTAAACCTCCGTCTTTGGTGGGGCTGTGTGTATTTAATCTAGATTTCTACGTTTTTAATCTGGCTTTCCATACGTTTTTGTCTATCCTTCCTACCTGAAGACTTTCCCTCTTACTTGGGATTGTGTGGTGTCTGTTTATCTGAGGTTCTGATCACCTCTGGTTTTTATTGAACTTGATACGTAGATACGTATTTATTAACTCTCTGGCCCCAGTGCAGAGTTTACAATCTTTCTTTCATAGAGAATTTTTTTAAAGGTCACTTTCTTCCCTGGAAATAATGAAGCTGTGCGCACGCACACACACACACACAGAGTAAAAACCAAGTATTGTGTGTTTGAAATGAAAATAAATCATAAGTCGCAGGCAGGATGGGACAGTAAGGTAATGGATGGGGCGACTGGCATCTTACCTATGTGGGATCAGGGCTGTGGATCAGCAGCTCTCTGGGGATTGCTGCCTTGACAGGGTTCGTCTCCTCTGCAGGGAGCAGTTTTAATTTTTTCAGCCTTATATTCTTTACAGAGCCCATCCCCACTCCCGACCTGCCCCTCAGGGACCTTCGTGGGAAAGCATTTGAAGAGTGCTTCTGGAGCCCCTAGAAACTAATTTTTCTTAACTTTTGTTGCTTCATACTTGGTGCTGGCCGTGCCAAAGTCGTCCCCTGAGAGTCTGTCCTGATAGGATTTAGGAGATTTGGCACTTGTCTTTAAGTTCTTATGCCACAGATAAAAGTGGTTTCCTTCCTACCTTGGCTTGAAGAGAATCGCACTGCTAAAAGTGCTATTAATCCGGCAGAGCTGTCAGCGTGATGCATGGACTGTTATAATTCTTGCGCGTTAGGCCGTTTCCTTTAGGAACCCTCTCTTGGGGGCTTTTAAGTTGATTAGTTTTCTCTTGGCTGAAGGAAACCTACCCAGAAAGCTGGCGTTTATATTCCTGGCCTTTGGATGGACATGTGATGCGGTGGGTCAGAGTGGCAAGGGCTTCCCCTTTTCTTCTGTTCTGTTCATTCGTTAGGATTCCTTCCGGGTTTTAACTCCAGCCTGTGTGAGTCTCAGACTGAGCTTTCAGTCTTCTGCCCATTGGCAAAGCACACAGAAACTTTATAGTTAATTTAGCGTTTTGGAAACTTAAGAGCTGGGATTGGGGGTGTAGTTCAGTGTCCCTTGCTTAGCATGCACAAGGCCCTGGGTTCAAAACCTGATTCTTCCTTCTCTCTGAAAATGAAGAGCTGTGTGAGATGGCGTGTAACTCCGTGAAGAACATGAGTCTACCATGTGCAAGGTTCTATGCTGGATTCCTAACTCCGCAAAAGTAAATAAAATAATAACATGAATTTTAGGAAATTGGCCATGCCTTTACTGTTCATAAAATGTGTTTACTTGCATAACAAGTGCTAGACTTAGGAATTAAGATGCATCGTGGTCTTATGTGGACCGTCAACCTTTTCAGTGTCCTTATACTTCAGCTAGAGAGGTGTGAGCATATTGCCTTCTCGCCAATGGTGAAAAGGGGGTCCTCTTTCCTGAAAGATCCCTTTGAGAATCATCATGTGTGGCTAGTGGGGAACATGCGAGTACAGCGATAGCTTAACCTCTGGTATCCGGATGAATCACCCTGAATTCACTAGCACATCACCTGGAGGTTTTTCCAGTGTGCCGAATGGCGAAGTATACAATATCTTGTCAGAGCCGTTAGAGTCAACAGTGGGACTGTAGTGATTTCTGGACCAATAGGAAGGCACCTTACGTTAGTACATTTGCATCCTTTTTGCTGTGGTCAACAACCTCAATTCCTGTTTCCTGGGATGCCTTTTACTGTCTTGGTGACTGTGTCCCTTCTGTGGTTTCTTAAAGAGTAGAGACTGTGTCTCTGTCATTTACTGCTCAGCTCTGGCTTCTAGAATGCTGTAGTCCTCGCCAACTATCTCTCAAATGCTTAAATCTGCATGCTGTTGACAGAGCTAGCGCGGGGGCTTCCCAGGGAGACAGACCCTCTTTTTCCTATTTCGTTTCATCTGTTTTCACGTGTGTTGTGTTGTGTGTGTACACTTGGAAGAGAAATGAGCAGACTCTGTAACAGGGGCAGAGGCCAGTTGTGAAGCCGTAAAGATGCCCTCTCCCGCCCCTGCCCCTTTCTTGCAGTTACGGGTGACAGAGTGACAGAATTGTGCCATCAGGTCGGGGATGGAGACTAGGAATGCAGTCAGGGAGGACTGAGTGAGCCTGGACTGTCCCACTAGGGCAGATCACACTTGCTGCTTTTCCAGAGTGTGTTTCTGTCTCTGGGCCACTGTGTACCAGATTCATGCTCACAGGTTGGATTTGGTCCCAGATATAAACCCGTTAGTCAGCTGCTGCGCGAGCGAGGTTTGCGTCTGTCCTTCCCTTGCCCCTCCTCCCTGCCCTCCCACACATCAGAGGTACCCGAGTGGCTGTGGAGTGAGCAGTAGCAGCCTGTTTTCTTTATGATTTTGATTTGTTAGAAAAAATTGATTACATTTGCATCTTGAAGCCTTCTAGTTTTGACTGATTTTTTGAGGTTTGATAGAATTAAAAACAAACAAACAAACAAACAAACAATACCCCCCCCCATCTCCCCAAACCATGGAACAGATAAAATGGCATAGATGAAACCAAGAAAACAAACAGAAGCCCTGGCAGGAAGGGAAGGAGAAACTGCTCCTTTGTCCTTTAGTTTTCAGTGAGAGTCCACTTTGCAATGTGTCGCTGTGACGCTTCAGAAGGCCAGGGTGAGCAAAGTGGTCACCTGCACACGCGCAGCACACTGGGTGTCTCTTGGCATCTACTCTTCGGGCAGAGACAGCCCTCTCATTATTGAATTTATGCGATTGTCTCACCTCTCCGCAGTCGGTCTCCATAGCTAATGGTGTTCTCACCTGTTGTCAGGTACCAGTCCCTGTCCCTGTCTGTGGCCAAAGCATTTAGAAATGTGTTTTTATTTACCTAACCCCATACCCAAAGTGTCTGCTTACCCTGATTCTAAGCCCTTACTCTTAAGGTTTTTATACTCATTTTAATACAGACTCAGTTATCTCATGCTTTTTCTTTCCCCTTTGCTACAGACCATAAAACCATGGGAAACGCAGAAAGCCAAAATGTAGACCACGAGTTTTATGGAGAAAAGCATGCCAGCCTGGGGCGGAAGCACACATCACGCTCCCTGCGGCTGTCACACAAGACCCGGAGGACACGGCATGCTTCCTCCGGGAAAGCGATCCACAGGAACTCTGAAGTGAGCACCCGGTCCAGCAGCACGCCCAGCATCCCCCAGTCCCTGGCCGAAAATGGCCTGGAGCCCTTCTCTCAAGAAGGCGCCCTAGACGACTTCGGGGACCCCATCTGGGTAGACCGAGTAGATATGGGCTTGAGACCCGTGTCTTACACCGATTCTTCTGTCACTCCCAGCGTAGACGGCAGCATCGTCCTCACAGCAGCCTCCGTGCAGAGCATGCCAGACTCAGAGGAGAGCCGGCTTTACGGGGATGACGCTACGTACTTGGCTGAGGGAGGCAGGAGGCAGCGTCCCTATACATCCAATGGGCCCACGTTCATGGAGACGGCGAGCTTTAAGAAGAAGCGCTCCAAATCTGCAGACATCTGGCGGGAGGACAGCCTGGAATTCTCACTCTCAGATCTGAGCCAAGAACATTTAACAAGCAACGAAGAAATCTTGGGTTCCGCGGAAGAGAAGGATTGCGAGGAGGCTCGGGGGATGGAAACAGAGGCGAGTCCCCGGCAGCTCAGCACCTGTCAGCGAGCCAACTCCCTGGGTGACTTGTATGCTCAGAAAAACTCTGGGGTGAAGGCTAACGGAGGACCAAGGAACAGATTCTCAAGCTACTGCCGGAATTTGGTGTCGGATATTCCCGATCTTGCAAAGCATAAGATGCCACCGGCTGCTGCCGAAGAGACTCCTCCGTACAGTAATTACAACACGCTTCCCTGTAGGAAGTCGCACTGTCTTTCTGAGGGTGCCACCAACCCGCAAATTAGCCTTAGCAAGAGCATGCAAGGCAGAAGAGCAAAAACCACCCAGGTAAAGCCTCAGAGATGTTTCAGTATTTTGGAAGTGGTGCGCGCCTCTTAAAGTGTATGATTTTGCTCTTATCGGTTTCTGTTTTTTTGTTTGTTTGTTTGTTTTTTTAAATCGGGCTGTACCGGGTTTGTCTGGTAGCTGCTGCAGCTGGCATAGCTTCTGCTGCGCCCCTCTTACAGTTCTGTGGGTAGGGGGTGGAGATTAAGGGGTGTGTATGCAGCGGGGTGGGAGGGTGTGCTAGGAATGGCAATAGAGCTATTAAGTTCATACTGGGAGACTGCCTCTCAACTCAGTCCCTCCACAACACCTCCCTGATGGGACTCTGTCACCTCATCGTCTCTGGACGAGCAGGCATGGTGGGTTGCAGGCGCTCGGAGCTCATATCCACACTGCAGCAGGTGGGAAGAAGTCTGTGGGCGGCTCCTCGGAAGAGGCATCCTTTGAATCAGGGCGGTCTGTGGTCACTTGTCAGCTTCTCTCTGGTGTTGGCAGGCTCGCCGTCTTACCAGGAGCCATTTCAATTTCCTGTTCCTTGCGATGCGGCCAGCCCCGTCTCTGGAGGGAGGTGTAGCAGAAGGAATAATATGGGTGGGTTCCCAGTTTCTAGCTTGCAGCCAAATTGCTTGACCTTGGGCAAACCCTGACTTCTAGAGGCTCCCTCTGGAAGGTGGGGATAAAGAGGCTTAGCCGACTTGCTTGGCAGTTTAATGCAGGAGAGAAGGGGTGTGAGCAGGTTTGTAAGAGACTTGAAACGTATCTTACCAGGGGAAGGGTGGCCCACTAGCTTGTCTGGCAGTAATAGCGGGAGTGAATGTCAGACGGCCCTGCATGCTTGGTCCTTTGCTGTGTCTGGTGGCAGGTTTTGGGGAGCTGGGTGTTCTGACCAGGTTAAGAAGTGGGTAGTGGATTGTGCTTCTGATCCAAGCGTGGGTGTGCTTCTTTGCTTTGAAAGACAGTGGGTATCGAGGTGACCTGCAAAGGCTGCTGTATTCCTACCTGCCCAGTAGGGGACAGTGCTGCACCCTGGCCAGTTCGAGTCAAATGGGCAGTGGCAGTGTTACTTTTAAGGTGGGCCAGGTGGTGGAGGGCCTGGAGTGACACCGGGTTTCTTCCTGAAGAACCCTGAAGATGGGTTTTGCTGACATGAAAGCCAGTCTTCTAGACCCTTCACCCCTTCCTACCTGGTTGACTCTGGGCAAGTTAGTAGTTGTTTTAAAGCCTTGATTTCTTCAACTGTCTAAGTGGAGGTATTGTGACTGGGGACTCTAGCTCAGTGGCAGAACCTCACTTGCCTGGCTCGCAAAAGGCTCTGTGTTAGATCCTTGGCATCATGGATACACATACCCAGTAGGGGTAATAATGGGTCTATTGGAGAGAATGGAATTGTCCAGAAGTCAGGAGAAGCCTAGGACTTAGGAAGCAGCCAGGTGCGGGGAATTTGGTCACTGGTGTAACACTCGGCATTGGCAGTGGTGCTGTGTGGGTAGATGACTCGAACCGTTGGCCGTTGGTGCCCAGATCTTGTGTCACCTGAGAAGGTAAACTTTAACCTCTCTTCTATGACTTGAGATTCTAACGAAAGTGAGACTATGACAGAAGTAACAGGTTAACACCTGTAAGTGGTCCCCTGACGGCCCCGAGGGTCACTACTGAACGGTCAGCTTGGCAGGTCATGACAGGTGCCCTGTTAAAGGGTCCCATGGAAAGCCCTGAAGGACGGCTGTGAAGCTGTCTGCCATCAGACTGGCATTAGAGGCCTTGTTCAGAGAGATACTCTGCCCGCCTTGAACTTGGCAAAGGGTGTGTTGACGCAGGTAACACCCCTGCCTGGACTGAGTAGCCCGTGCCCTATGTAAGGTTGGAGAGGGCTGCCCAGCTGTGTTCTGGAGTACTGTCTCTTAACTTCAGCGATAGCGGGGACACACTGCTGCCCTTAAATGCCAACCACCCATGGAAGAGGGGCAGAGTGAGACAGTGTTCCCCTCCCCTCCAGCTCCACTGAGAACTCCCCTGGGAGACTGCGATGTGAAATCTCCATTCCTTGCCTTGTGACTTCCCAAGTTAATGTACAGAAGTGAGATCATCTGAATGTGGTGTCTCATAAAGCCACCGCTTAATGCAATGCAGAACGCTGCACACACGGAATCCTAAGGAGGCCATTAACATGCTGGCTTGTCTGCTCACCCACTGGGTGACCTTGGGTAAGTCACTTCCTCCTATAGCTCCTTCCCCCGTCCAGGGAGAGTGACACCATCCTCCAGCAGAGCCATATGAGGTGAGCCAAAAGAGATGCCGGGCTCGGAAGCCTTTTGTGGAGCTTAAAGAGTGAACGGAAGTATTATTTTGGTATTGACATTATATGTTGAGTAAGGATCTTTAATGACTTGAAACAAACCCCAGAATTATGCACAACACTGTCCATCCACCCACATTTTCCTAGTCTAAGTTTGAGCCCACTGTGTTCCAAACAGTGTATTTTAAGAGACAGTGGGTGTGGAAGCTTCCTTGAAAAGAATTCTTCTTTTTCTTTTCAAAGTTTTTGACCCAAGGGACCTCTGTAGCAAGCTTGAATCATAGACCTCAGTCTCCTTGTTGGCCCTGGAGATGCCGTCCAGTCTCTCACAGCCCCGTCGGCCACCTCACTCCCACCAGAAAAATCTCCTGGCAAACATTTGGCTAAGAGCATGACCTCTCAGCTTGGAGAAAACATGCTGGATCCAAACTAATGCGGACCATTTCATTTGATTCAAAAATGATCAAAAAAAGAGAAGACTTGGCCATTTTTCCTGTTGTGTGTGTGTGTGTTCATGGTTGGATTTGTTTCCGAAATGGGCAGGCCATGGAGTTCACGTGTTAGCTTTGGAAGTAGCACATAGGACGAGCCTCTGCATCTGGCACACAGTTACTTAACTCGTGTGCTTTTTATGTGTACACATGTCGTATGTAGTTCGTGCTGAGAGCTTCCCACCGTTGGAGTAGGGTTTAGTTACTGATTCCAACACAGGACACGGTGGGTTGCTCCTTAGGTTTGATTGATGACTTGACGGATTTTGATCTGAACCCAGCCCTTCAGTTA
The DNA here is from genome assembly GCF_900095145.1 of Mus pahari. Lineage (NCBI taxonomy): Eukaryota > Metazoa > Chordata > Mammalia > Rodentia > Muridae > Mus > Mus pahari. The sequence goes on along the minus strand of NC_034601.1, from coordinate 80,991,729 downwards.
TTCTTTCTTTGGTAACAGGCCGAGGAGAGGCCAGCCTGGGGTCATACAGAATTGAGGGTGTCAGCAAGTCCGAGCTTGGAGTTTTTGCCTCCTGCATCCTGGTTATTTAACCTCATGAATTTGGGTTCTTTTTAAAGGACGCTTATGGGAAGATCCAGCATTCTGGGATGTAATGAATGTAAACCTTAGATCACTGACTCCCGAAGGTTGTTACAGATGCCCACTAAATAGTGGATTTAGTAGGGAGGGCAAGGCTTGGCTTCAGGTTCTGGAGCTCCACTCTTCAGCAGCTCGGGGGCTTTCGAAGGATCAGTAGGAGAGAGAAGACATGCCATTGGTGATCTGCCCTGTGACCAGGCACAGAATGTCTACGGAGTGCCTGAGGGAAACTTTGGCTTAGAGCCATTATGCACACTTGAGGAGACCTTCATTGAACCTAAATAAGAGATGGAAGAATGTGACTTTGCTCTACAACTGCTGTTGCAAGGAGCCCCAGAATCTAGAGAGCTGCAAGGAGATTTGGGCTGAAGGGTGATGGCCAGAAGTCAGTATTTCCCAGAAGTCTGTGAACCTTGGTGTCCAGTGGGAGGCGGAGTTTATAGATTCATTTCAGCCTAGTTTCAAGATACCAACTTCCTGGAGAACTTCACATATCTATCTGACTCTGTAGCTTTCTAGAGAAGAATGGTAGTCTTAGTGTTGTATTGCTATGAAAAGACACCAGGGCCAAGGCAACTCTTAAAACAGAAAACATTTACTTGGGGCTGACATACAGATTCGAAGGTCTGTTATCGTGGTGGGTAGCATGGTGGCACCCAGGCGGATGTAGTGCTGGAGAAGTAATTGAGAGTCCTACCGCTGGATCTGCAGGCAGCAGGACAAGAGAGTGACACTGGGCTTGGCTTGAGCTTTTGAAACCTCAAAGCCCACCCCCATTGACACACTTCCTCCCATGAGGCCATGCCTCCTATTTCTTTCAGATAGTTGGTAACCAAGCATTTAAATGTATAACCCTATAGGAATGTTTTATTGTTGTTGTTTTTAAATGTATGAATGCTGTGCTGTGTATATACCCACCTGTCTGAAGAGGGCATCAGATCTCCCTATAGATGGTTGTGAGCTACCATGTGGTTGCTGGGAATTGAACTCAGGACCCCTGGAAGAGTGACCAGTGCTCCTAACCACAGAGCCATCTCACCAGTCCTGGGAGCCACTCTTATTCAGACTACCACAAAGGGACGTAAAGAGATTAGGTGTAAGATTTCAACCCTCAGGTCTTCTGCACTTCCTTCTAAGGCACTCCCAACATGGAGGTACCTCTCACAGCCTTAGCCTAAGGTTAAAGTCCTCAATTCTGGTGAAGGAAAAATGACCTTATCAGTTAAGAAGGAAATTAGTGCTGCCCATTCCAAATTAGATGACTAGGAAACTTCTAAAAGCTGTCCCTGGTTTCCCTTGACCAGCGAATAATAGGGTTGATGGTCTTACTAAGATAGAGAGCCTAGTATTAGATCCAAACAGGATCCTGAGTTCCTTGAAAATCTTTTTTTGTTTTTGTTTTTGTTTTTGTTTTTGTTTTTGTTTTTGTTTTTGTTTTTTTGAGACAGGGTTTTCTCTGTAGCCCTGGCTGTCCTGGAACTCATTTTGTAGGTTGGCCTCGAACTTAGATATCTACCTGCCTCTGCCTCCCGAGTGCTGGATCATTTTGATTTTAAAATGTTTGTTTTGTTTGGCCACTTACCTTAAATGATTCTGAAATAAGTGTACTGCCAGGGTTATAATTGACCCCCGTAGGTCAGTGAGTCTTTACCCATGTCCTAAGCACTTTGAGAACCAGCTAAAAACCTTGCTTGCACTTTGTTCGGATAAAAGCACATGGGTCACTCCTCTGTATATCATCTTTGGGGTTCATGGGTCCCCTAAACCCTTTTAGGGATGCCCGGTTAAGAGTTCTTTTGATGAATGCTAGAGAGCTGACTCCGCAGTTGAGAGCGCTGGCTTTCCTTGCAGAGGACCTGGGTTCATTTTCCAGCATAAGAAAAGCTACTTACTCCCAACAATTCCAGTTTCAGGGAATCTGATACTTGCTTCTGGCCTTAGTGGGACCCTGCATACAATGGTACACACATATACACTCAGGCACACAGACTTTCAAAATAAAATAAATCTCTTTTAAAGGAATACTTTAAAACGATTTCTTAACTTAATGCCTAATGAAACAAAATATTTTCATATAAAATATTTTTTAAATTCCCCCCTTCCTTCTTGTACCTATAGTGTTTCTGTTTGTTTGTTAGGTTGATTGTTTGTTGTCTGTCTGACTGTCTGTCTGTTTTCATACTTCTGTCTCTTTCTCATCTTTTTGGCATGTAAATTCTGCCTGAGATACTTGTTTTGAAAACAAGCCCTTCCATTTCCAACAAGGATGTCTGACTTCTTTGCCAAGATCTTTTTGGAGGAGGCAGGCGGTAGGTGGGCAGTTAGTTGAGGGACTGGCTGACAGCGGCACTCCTCAGTCCACTTTGTGCACTTCAGAAATATTTTAGACACCAAGGAGCCTCTGTTTGGGTGAGCTGCATTTTGAATAATCGTTCCTTTAGTAGTTGAAATGGAAATGTAAGAAATGCTCATTAATTCATCTTTTTTTTTTTTTTTTTAAAGACAGGGTTTCTCTGTATAGCCCTGGCTGTCCTGGAACTCACTTTGTAGACCAGGCTGGCCTCGAACTCAGAAATTCGTTTGCCTCTACCTCCCGAGTGCTGGGATTAAAGGCATGCGCCACCACGCCCGGGTCTCATTAATTCATCTTAAATTAAGAATAGTCCCATTTCGCATTCTTGTAAATCTCTACATTTAGGTTTTTTATTATCTGAAATTACACATGGCTGTGGATGAGAGGTTTTGTTTGGTGTGTGTGTCTGGTTCCATGACTTCTGGTCCAGTGGAGGGTATCCATGTCTCCCCTCTGATTCTCATCCCTGCACAGGGTCCACTTGGCTGTACTATGTAGGGTGCAGCCTCTGCACAGGGCACTGGCAGAGGAGAGCTGCAGGGACCTACCCCCCGCAGGGTCCCACCCCCACAGGGACCCACCCCCACAGGGTCCCACCCCCGCGGGACCCATCCCCCGCAGGTATCCTAGGGATCCCAGGGCCATTCCTGGTTTGCTACTTATTTTTATTAAAAAGTGGTTGAGAAAGTTCAACCTTGTGAAAAGTCATATGTGCCCCTCAGTTCAAGTTGTGTCACCATAATGTGTGTGCGAGGTATGGTTGTTTAGCCTAACAGGGGCAGAGGGCTGCAATCATGAGAAGCATCGGGATGCTGTAAGGCCCTGTTGGATATGGCCATGAAGCCAGCCTGCTACAAAGGTCTGACACAGTCTGCAGAACTCAAAAAAACAACTGACCCACTTCTCATTCTTCAACTGAGCCCAGTTGATGTTGAACCACCCATCGGCATGAGCGCTGGGACCCTAAGATAACCCAGTTTCCCCCCTCGTTTACGTAAGAAAAAATTAGATAAAAAATTCAAGTGAATTGTGGTGGACTCCCCAGAAGATGCTCAGAGCTGCTCCAAGTTGCAGATGTAAGCTTTACAGCGAAGACTCGCCATCTCAACTTCAGCAGGGCCTCAGGGAGCTTGGCGGTGACTAAACCTTTACATCAAACTCCGATGTTTTTCCACGATGTTTTCCTTTTCTTGAGATAGGGATGGGAAATGAGCAGCCGTTAGTTCATTCAGTAATTATTTTTGAAGAGCTTACCCCATGCCAGGCGCTATTCTTGGCCCTCGGGATGTGCGACAAGAAAAACTCCAGAGCTCGTGGAGGGAGTTGTGGTGAAACGGGGGCGTTCGTGGCACAGACAAGAAAGCGCAATAGTAAGCGCTGTGCTGTAGAAGCAGGACTGGGGTGGCCCGGAGTTGGGATATACAGCAGGCAGGCAACTTCAGATTGGGAGGTCAGACTTGGGGCTTGAAGGAGAGGAGAGAGCTGGCTATTGAGTTGTAAGATGGGAGGCTGCCTGGCACATCCCAGGAGAGGCAAGGAGCCCAGTGTGGCTGCAGGAGGGCTGTTGGGGGAAGCAGAGATGGTGCTGAGGAGTTGGCATGGCAACCACTGGAGGGATAGGGAAGGTATGTGGCTGTAGAAAATGAGGAACATGTATATTCCCAGGAGAGAGAGCTGTAGGAACCATGCTCTTGAAGGGGTATTGAAGTTCGGCCAAAGCCCAAATTTATGCAGGGTCTTGAGTGGCAGGCGCTGGTAAGCCTTCCTGTTGTTCTGGGAAAGCTTATGTGGCCACAGTGTGTGGCCCTGTAATGTGGAAGGAAGCCCCTTCCAATGTGGATGTGAGCTAGCAAGGGAAGAGGAGGACTGGGGAGGTGGTACAGGAAGTAGAGGGAGGAAGGATGACTCTGAGGTAGCCGCACATCCAGAGAGGAGCAGAGGAAGGGCTGGGGATGACTCACGCCAGGTGGAGGTGGAGCACTCTCCAGTCAGGAGTTACCTGAGGCAGTGCTGCCAGCCTTGACAACCCTGTACTGCATTCCCCTTTCAGCAACTGAGAATCTCAGTTCCAGGGGTTGTATTGAGAGAAGTTGTGAGTCACTCCCACTGGGGCTCCTTAGAGGAGGAATGGCTGTTGGAAACTCAGAAATCCATGGAGCAACCGCCTTGGGTGAGGAGGGAGAGGGAGGAGAGCTGCTCTCCGATTTCTAGCAAGTTAGCAGTGATAATTATCAGCCGTGCCCAATAGCTGCTAATTCAGTGTAGATGACGTCAGCATTTTCTTATTTGCCATGCCGTTTCGAGCGCAAAGATGATTTTAAAGGATTGTTAGCATTTCAAGCTCCCGCAGATCTGCCTGCGTGTTTTTCTCATGAGATCTTGTTTGGATTCCTCAGAGACAAGCTCCCCTCCATGTTGTTACAGGAAGCTTGTGGCTATGTAAGTAAGGGCTCAGGAGGTGAAGATGGCAATTACAGTTAACAGTTTTGTGCTGGTGCAGGGTGCCGAGCATGTCTGAGGCACCATTCCTGGGTTATTCCTGTCGCTTAGCATCTCAGGGAGTGCTTTAAGTAGATATAGGTGCAGTAGCCGGAGGCTCTGTGGTCTAGGACTTGCTTGCATATGACTGGCTCATGGTTCCTGCCAATGCAGGGGAACCAGTGTAGATCTTTGCTGGCCCCATTGTGCATATGAAGAAACTGAGGCTCAGATCAGTATAGTCTTTGATCTGGAACTGTCATTTTCTATACTGAGATTACTAAAGGAGAGTATACTGAGTATGTTCAGGAGAGGGTGTGAGCCTTTGGTGAGAACCAAAAGAGGGGTGTGTGTGTGTGTGTGTGTGTGTGTGTGTGTGTGTGTATACGGTATACGCATATGGATGGAAGTGAGAGCATATATGTAGGAATATGCATGTTTTGCAAATGTGGATGCACATTTATGGTTGGTGTGTGTGTCTGTGTCTGGTATTCCAAGTGAGCACTCCTCCCACTTGGTTGGTGTTCCTTGAACTCTGATCCTCACACTTGCAAGACAAGCACTTTAACCTCTGAGCCAGCTCCCAGCCCTACTCTGAATTTTGAATTTAAAATTGAGCACGTGACTAAGTAGGGTAGAGTCGTTGGGCTGCTGAGATGTTTAGTTAGGCGGGGAGGATCACGGTGTGTGACGCAGACTGCAGGGACTCCAGGCCATTGCTTCCTGGTGTCAGTCTTCACTACTGCTTGCTGCTTGGAAGAGCCCTGAGTTTGCTAGGGACTTCTCCTTGTGGGAAGAATTGGGCTTCTCAGCTTTGAACTGCTTAGAGCCCGAGAAAGACAAGAGGAGCCCTTCCAAAACCCATGACCAAAAGAACATGTGTGTCACAGAGAGAAGCATATGGAACAGTGTCTCTGGCTGGATCCACCCATCATCATCTGCTAGAGGGCGGGCTTCAGGGCATCCAGGACATCCCGGGCTTCACAACTAAGTAGAGGTTGGAGCAGGGCAGCTGACATCTATTTCCCAATGGGTTAGGTAGGTCACACGTGGGGGGAATGTGCACTGCTCAGCCCAGTCACCTACTTCTGGGATGAGGTGGTATGTCCTGGGCAGATCCAAGGACACTCCCCAGCCATGACACTAAGCCATGTGCTGTTGAAGTATGTGAGCTGACCTGGGGCCCACGTTTCTACATCAGTTGCCACAGGTTTCCTACCTGGAGCAGTCTCCTCAGTTTGGTGACCATCTCAGAGCTGAGCCCACACAACCTGTACCGTTGTTGCAGGTTTATAGCTTCAGCTGGCATGAGCAGATGTTCAGGTATGACATAGAGGTGAGTGTCCACGGAGACCCTAATTCTTGGCTTATGTGGAGACAAGGAGTGAATGGTTTGTGGGCATGTGGTAGACTGTAAAAGATGGCTGCTGAGACTGGCTGGCCAGCTCTTTCCCTCTGTGTCCTATCATCTCTGTATAGCTCATCCCTTCTGCGGTTGGCTTGGGCAGGTTAAAATGAATAGATATATAGCTTTTTCCCAGAGAAAACCAGAGGTCCTGTTAAACAAAGCGGAGAAGGATGGGAGTAAATAACGCAGACAAAAATCTGGTCACATGTTGACCCACAGCTTTCTTAGCAGGCAAGGTTCTCAGCGGCACAGGTTCAAACCTCCCATCGCCACTAAACAGACTTAGGACTTTCTGAGCCCTGGTATTCACATCTTTTGACAAACAATATGGGTTTTAAGGTTCCTTCTAAGATGTGTGAAGTTGTCTCTTTTCTTCTGTCTCCTGAAGTCGATCCTGTGGAGGCTGTTGCCTTGTGGCTCCTCAGAGTGGACATAGCTGGCTCCTTCATCCACTCTGTGGTGGTTTGAGTGAGTTCTTCCCCACAGTCTCAGGCATTTGAATACTTTGTCCCCAGTTAGTGTTGCTGTCTGAGGTTTAGGAGGTGTAGTCTTGGAACAAGCAAATCTTGTCACTGTAAGATTTAAGAGTTTAAAAGACCATTTCAAGACTGTCATGGTGGTGGACACCTTTATTCCCACAAGACCGTCATGGTGGTGGACACTTTAATCCCACAAGACTGTCATGGTGGTGGCACTTTAATCCCCACTCGGGAGGTTGGGGTAGGCAGATCATTGAGTTTGAGGCTATCCTGGTCTATAGAGTGAGTTCTGTTCCAGGATAGCCAGGGCTACACAGAGAAACTCTGTTTCATAAAGACCAAACAAATTAAAAAAAAAAAAAAAAAAAAGGAAGGATGTTGAAACCCCCTTTCCCTTTTTCTGCCTGTTAGCTACGTTTTCTTGAGTAAACAATAGAGACCATTCCAAGTTTCTTCTCTTGGCTTCCTGCTTGTGGTTTAAGACATAAACTCTTAGCTTCTGTTTCAGCCACTGTGCCTGCCTCTTACTGCCATGATTCCCAGACTTGAGGGAACTTGACTTATCTCTGCAACCGTAAGCCCAAATAAACTCCTTCTTCTGTGCATTGCCTTGATTCTATATCACGAAAGTAGGAAAAAGCAGTTAATGTATGGCTCCAGCCTTCTTCAGAGGGCCGAGACCTATGAAATCACATTTCAGAAGTTCACAGATTTCTTAACCTCCTCAGCTTCTGGTTATCCAAAATTGTCAGATGCCCTTACTGTCTTACACCTACAAGGACGCACATGGCAAATGTCCCTGCCGGAGGGAAATGTGGGTTGCTAACAGTGCTTTAGTTTGTGTAGTGGATTGTTTTACTAACTGAATCTGGGTTCTTTGTGACCATCCACGACTGTTATTAAGCAGAGGAACATAAAACAAAGTGATGTGCCAGCCAGTAGGCACAGGGTACACTGGTCTGTTTCCCATTGTTAGAGTGAAATGCCCTAGGCTGGTTAATTTGTAAAGAAAAGGCATCCATTTAGCTTAGTTTGGGAGGTGGAGACCTCGGTTCTAGCATCGGCTGGCTTTGTTGAGGTTCTTTTGACATTTAGCCTTACACTGTGAGAGAGAGAGAGAGAGAGAGAGAGAGAGAGAGAGAGAGAGAGATTACATGGTGAGATGAGGAGAGATTGAGGGACCAGGATTTCTTTTCTAGCAGCCCACTCTGGCTGCAATCACTTCAAAAGACCAACATTAGTGCTTTCCGAGGGTAAGACCCCCCCCACACACACATGACCTAAATACCTCCCCCCCAATGACCTAAATACCTCCCATGAGGCTCCACCTTTTTGTTTGTTTGTTTGTTTGTTTGTTTCCTGGGGCCGAGGGGGACTCTAGTTCTTAAGGTTTCTACCATCTCCCAGCATTGCTGTTCTGGGACCAGGCTTCCAACTCTCAAACCCTTGAAGAACAAACTGTGTATTTAAACCACAGCCAGCCGGTTGATCTGAACTGCATCTGTGATTTCTTCGTCCCCCATAAGTCCTTGCGACTACTTCATTTGGAACGGAGCTGATGCTTGGTAGCTGCTCATCGATGACCCACCCTTCCTGAAGTTCATGTCATTATTCTCCTAGATTTTTTTTTTTTTTTATACTGAACTGTGAGCCACTGGCTCAGAGGGACTGAGATAGAGACACAGCACCCCTGGGCCTGGTATAGGACAGTCTCAGCTGTGCTATGACTCAGCCCACCCCACTATCTCCCAGCACGGATTTAAGCTCAAAGTAGTCATTTTTATGACAATTTCAGAGTACACATTAGTGTTTACACGGTTCAGCCATCAGTAGTTATGTGTGGGAATAAGGGTTCCCCTGAATGGCCAAACTACTGTCCTGTGAACTCCTTTGTCTTTTCCTCTATGCCATGCTCATGTTCCTTTTGTCTTCCTTTGAGAGAAGACAGGCTTGTAAGCCAGCTTGTCCCGTACTGTCATCATCACCTTCCATTGATGGCTACTGTCATTTAATTACTGTTTATGGAAATCCCCGTAGCACGTCAGAATAATTGAGGCTCCGATTTAAGGACCTACCTCTGTGACCCGGAAACATTCGGCTGGAGTCCAGAGTCAGCTCTGGAAGTTGCAAACTCCTTTACAGTGGGAATTGATGCTCTGGCATCTTGTCAGTTGCCCCGTTCTGTCACTCAGTCCAGGCAGTGAGTCCAGGGCAGTGAGTTGCCTACTTCAGTCTCCTTGCATCCCGCCCGCCTTTGAAAGGGCAGAGTAATTGGAGAGGTGCATTGGAGCTGTGGGCCCCACAGGCTGATTTAGCACAAGGCAGAAAGAAAGAGCTGCTTTTGGGAAGCCAGGCTCATTAGGGCACAAGGGCTCACTCTTGCCTGCTCTCGGGGTATGGGGCCTTGCTGGGTGAGTGGGTGCACTAGCAATCTATTTAGTCACCCCATTATAAAAGAGACCCACAAGCAGGCACTTTTATTTTATTTTTAAGTACCAGCTGTAAAGATCCAGTTCTGCATTGTAACCCAACCTCCGCAACAGCTAACTAATCTGCCTGCTGAATTTCCCGGAGTTCAAGGCCAGCTGAGGTGGCCGAGGGCTCTGAGCTCCCACAGCATGGTCACGCAAGCATCTCAATAACTGGTTTGCCAATTAGCTAATTGAGTCAGATAAATGATAAGCTCTTTGAAATGTTCCCTGCGCCTTTTATATTTCTTGAACATTCTGAATCATTAGGCCACGTGGAGGGTGGCTGGTGAAGGTGTGTTTCCCTGAGCCACTCCATGCTGTACTGGCTTGAGGAGGGATTGATCCATCATCTTTGGAGTTGGGTGCGCGACCGCCTTCTGTGCTGCAGAGCCCCAGGCTGGACCAGGTGCTCTCTAGTTCCTTCCGAACGTAATGCATGTCTGCTTCTCTCTTCCTTTCTGTTTCCAAGGATGTCAACACAGGCGAGGGCAGCGAGTTTGCGGACAGTGGGATCGAAGGGGCCACCACCGACACGGACCTCCTGTCCAGGAGATCCAATGCCACCAACTCAAGCTACTCGCCCCCCACAGGCCGAGCCTTTGTGGGCAGCGACAGCGGCAGCAGTTCGACGGGGGATGCTACACGCCAGGGGGTGTACGAGAACTTCAGGCGGGAGCTGGAGATGAGTACCACCAACAGTGAGAGCCTGGAGGAGGCTGGCTCTGCGCACAGTGATGAGCAGAGCAGTGGAACCCTCAGCTCCCCGGGCCAGTCGGACATCCTGCTGACTGCTGCACAGGGCACTGTGCGGAAGGCTGGCGCGCTGGCAGTCAAGAACTTCCTGGTACACAAGAAGAATAAGAAGGTGGAGTCAGCTACCCGGAGGAAGTGGAAGCACTACTGGGTGTCCCTGAAAGGTAAGGGAGGCCAGCCCAGATGCATGCTGGGAGTGCCAACGGGTGCATTCCACAGGTACTCACATAATGGCCTTTTGTTATGCAACACTTCATAATTGTATATTCAGAACTTAGTCTACCGTGATAGAAACACAACATTAGATGTGCATTTTTATTTTTTTAAAGTCAGATCCTGAGGTGAAGGTAAAGGCCATCACTGAAGACCTGAAAGATCTGGTTTGGGATTAGAATTTCTTTTTCTGTTCAATGCTGGGAATTGGACCCTGGGCCTCTCACATGCTACATGTTACATAAGCACCCCAGCCCTGTCTTACATCTCCGTAGCTCTTTGTATTTTTATACTTGTTTTGAGTGAGGTACCAAATTGCCCAGGCTGAACTTTAGTCATCCTGCCTCAGCCTCAGGAGTAAGCCATCAAACTTGGCCAGTTAACACACTTGATATGGTACTGTTGACTCTAGCTGTGTACGACGTAGGGAGGCTTACAAGCTACAGTCCATTGTTTTGGGGAAGTCAAGGCAGGAACCCAAGCAAGGAGTCACATCACACTGATAGTCAAAAACCGAGAGTAATGAATGTACCCATTCTGCCTGCTTTTGCTTGCTCTCAGCTAGCTTTCCCCATCCTGTACAGTTCATGACCCTAGGGAATAGTATTGCCCACAATGGGCTAGGTCTTTCTACATCAGTTAACAAGACAGTACCCCCTAGAAATGTTCACAGACTACCCCAAGAAAGACAATAACTGAGATTCTCTTCCCAGGTGACTAAGTTGTGGCTAGTTGACATTTTAAAGCCAGTGTAATAGTTCAGCGAGGGGAATCCAGTTTTCTTCTAGACTGAAGGACAGTGTTGAAGCCCGAGTTCCCCTGCAAAATGTTGTTTGCATGTTTTCAAGTTTACATCTCGCACAGTGACTATTATAGACGGGAGGAACCCTTAGCTTCAGTCCAATGATACGTCCGATGGCTTGAAAAATCTTTAACTTTTAAATGGTAGAATATCACCAATTTTACAGACTTCAGCCCGATGCAAACGGCATGTCCAAGTCATCATTCATTTCTGAAGAAGTCACTATTTTATAGTCCAGCCATGCTTACTGGGGTCCCTCTGGCTGTGCGCACAGCAGACATGGTGTGCCCAGCAGACATGGGTACCAACACTCTTGCTTCTCAGAGGAGCAGAGTGCTTCCGAGTTGTTGCCGTTTGGCATGCTTTTCTGAAGAGGCCGTGTGGTCTGCCCAGCCCTGCATGGGTCTGGTAGTTTACTTGTGAACACACATCATAGAAAGAAAAACATTTCTTAAATACATGTAGTGGTTCTGTTACAAAGCTAGATTTGAGATTGGGAATCTCAATTGGGGGTGGGGGTGGTGTCAGACTGGAAACACACAGGAGAAAGAAGCCAGAGCTGAGAAAGTAATGGTACAGCTGAGGTCACTCTGGCAGGACATCTTGCAGTTGAGGCCTGAACCTGCACAGACCCCTGCTCAGTGAGGCTAGGGTATGTGTGCCTGAGCAGTGTGTGCAGGTCAGTCCCAAGGGACAGTCAGGACATGGGTGACTTCCGTTACTGGTGCTAGCTGGCTGTGTGCAGGTCAGTCCCGAGGGACAGTCAGGGCACGGGCGACCTCCGTTACTGGTGCTAGCTGGCCGTTTTGTTGGTTTGTTTTTCTTTTGATGCCTGCTGAAATGGGACCCGATGTACCTGGTTAGGCTGCAGATTGTGCTATGCGTCCCAGACACTGTGTTGGACAAGGGCAATGGCAAACCTAGACAGAACCCCCCTGTACTGTGAAGTTAGCGGGAGCCCAGGTCGTCTGTTTTGTTGTTCGGCTACTCTTGAGTCTTACTGTTCATGTGGTGTGGGCTCGTGCTTATAAAGCACAGATGTTTGTCCCGTGGGGATGCTTTGGAAAGCTGTTTCTGGCCTTTCTCAGTCACCACCTGCCTTAGCCTCATTTGGAGAAGTGCCATGGGGTTGCCTCTGGAGGCCCCTGCCATGCCAGCTGTTCTGCTGTGATAGATGAGCTGGAGAAGAAATCATCTCCTTTTCCACCCCCCTGCCCCGAGTAGGTACACATCCTTTGTTCCTCTAGCTCCACTTCTGTTGGGTAACTTATTCCTGGGGAGGCATGAGCAAATATCTACTTGTCCCTGATGGGAAATTGACAACAGACCAAAGCAAGGATGTCACCGAAGCCCACCTTGAGCTCATGGGTTAGTTTATTGGGGTTATTTACCAGGCCACGGATGGATCACCAATAGCTCACCCCAGCATGGATGTCAGCTCATGAAAGCCAGCACTCTGGTGCTAGTTGCACAGCTTGGAAGGAGTTCAACAGGCTGGGGAGGACCTCTCCCAGGTAGTTTAGTTGCCCTGGGCCTCTTCAGGCAGTCCTGCTGGTCCCTGCTTCTTTGGGCAACCCTGCTTGTCTCAGTGTTTTCTGTTTATGAGTTTGGGGAGCCAAGCGCCTGGTGTGTCCGGCCAGTTTCGGGGACGTGAGGAGAGTTGATCTGTTCACTTACTTGCTGAGTTTCAAGGAGATTCTTTGCTGGAGGGAAGTTCCACACAGCACACCCCTTCATTCACGTTAGTAATTGCTGCTGAGCCCCAAGACCTGACGTGGAGACCACCTACATCTCCATGCACACCCACATCCCAGTTGTCTCTACCGCTTTCTGCGCTGTGCTTCCTACATACTGAATCATGAAGTTCTGAGACAGTCCTCGTGTTAGCATGCTTGGACCGCCACAACACAGGAACACGCGCTGGACATCTTGAATAACAGAACCTTCTCATCTCACAGGTGTCAGTCTGAGGTCAAGTGGCTGGGTTGCTTTCCTTTGAGGCCTCTCATCTTGAAGTGGTGGTCACTGTCTTCTTTGGGTCTCAGCATGTGTTCCTCCTTCTGTAATGACTGTCCAGTGTCCATCTAATAGGACCCGAGTTGTTAGATTAAGGGACACTTATTATGACAGCCCTTTACCTTAGGTTATATCTACAAATGCAACCCCATTTCTGAAGTCCCGGGGTTAGGTCTCAGTGTGAGGATGTGGGAAGAGGGATGATTTAAGCTGTGAGAAAGCCCTGGACGTCATCTGAGCCCTTCTTACCCTGCATACAGAAGATCACTTCTTGGTATGGAATAAAAATAATGAGATGACTCTTTTTACTTGGACCATAGCAGAGGTGGCTATTTCATTTGTGCCGTTTCCTTCAAGAATAAGTGACACAGGAAGCTGTAGTGTTGGCATTGAGGACCACTGTCCCCATCCCACTGTCCCCATGACCCAGATCTGGGTGACATGACCTGACAAGGAGCCACTGAGCCCTTCACATCTGAGTCTTGACAGGTTCTTGGTTTCTGTTGACAAATTCAGAGCCTCCCTCTTCCCACCTGAGAGCTGTTGCGTTTTCTTAGCACCCCTGGGCTCCTGGGCGAGGGGACCACACCTGGGGACTCTGGGGTAGAAAGATCCCATTTTCAAAGACTTCCAGAATTACTCTCTGGAGTGATGCTGTCGACAGCTTAATAACCTAAAGGCCAAGTTCAAGTGAAGCTCACGGCAAGCAGGCCTTTTCGGCGTGTGTGGTTCTTGGATTTGTTTCCTCATGTTAGTCTTAAAAAATGGGGCAAGGTGAAAATGAATAAAATCAAGTTTCAACTACCTACCTACTGTTACAGATCATTTTAAACCAAAGTTGCGAGACTAGAAATATTTGAAGACTAGAACACGCACATATCAGGATTGGTCTTCTGTTCCTAACCTGTACATGTGTTGCCACTTCCAGGTTAAAGGTCTACACATTGTTCATTTCATAAGTTAAAAAGATTGTTGAAAGCTGTATTTCCTAACAGTAGCACTCACTGACATTTTCCAGAGAGTTCTTTGTTCTAGGGACTAAGACAGTAGAAAACGCATACAGCTTTTTGTATTAGAGCAAAAGACCTATGATGCTCAGCTTACAGACAGAAAGGGTTTGCTCGGGCTCACAGTCTCGGGGACTTTAGCTTGTGACTGGCTGGGCTTGTGGTGAAGCAGGGGGTCATGGGAAGAGTGTGTGGCAGAGCTTACCGGAGCAGCCAGAGAGCAAGGAAAGGAAGAGAAAGGGCCGGGACTAGCCTGCCCCTTCAGAACCACAGAGGTAGGTCCTGCTTCACCTTCCAGCATCCTTTTTAGGGATCAAGACTGCACTGCGTGAGCCTCGATGCATTTGAGATCCAAAGTACAATAGTCAGCATCATGTACCAGTTACTGTAAGCTGGGCACCAAGTGAGGGCAGCCAGAAATGCAGACAGGATCTCTCTTGGATGGTTGTCTTGGAACTCACTCTGTAGAGCACTCTGGCTCTGGACTCACAGAGATCTGTCTGTAACCAGCGTGGTTTTCTATCGATCTGCTCCTTTCTACATCACGCACGGGTGGTTTCTCTTTATAGATTCCTGTTGTAACCAAGTGCGTTGTACTGTCAAAGGCTTTGCAGTTCGTATAATGTTTGGTCTTCTCTGGGATTAAGGAGAGGGGTGAAATGCTTGAGTGGAAGTTGTGGATCAGTTCTGTAGTCATTGTGTTACACAACCCCATTCTGTTTCTTCAGGTTGCACGCTCTTTTTCTACGAGACTGATGGCAGGTCTGGGATAGACCACAACAGTGTCCCCAAGCACGCTGTCTGGGTGGAGAACAGCATCGTGCAGGCTGTGCCTGAGCACCCCAAGAAAGACTTCGTCTTCTGCCTCAGCAACTCCCTGGGTGATGCCTTCCTCTTCCAGGTTTGTGGGGTACCTCCACTGCACATGGGGCTTTCCTGTCTTGCCCATGTATCCTGCCCCCCCTAAAAATAATGATAGAGACAGAAGAGGGGAATAACAAAATAAATAAATGCCTATGATAGATTGCAGAAACGAGAGCTCTCGGGCAAAGGGTGTGCATGTGAGGCCCGAGGAAAGTTGTACATTGGGTTTGAGAATCTTGCCATTTTTGATGTGAGCAGATGGGATTGTTGTGTAGCCTCGGCGGCACTGGATAGCACTCAGAATAGGATCATGCGCTCCTTAATTTAGGTGTGATTTGAGCTGTCAAGTTTTTCATCATAATATGTTCTCCGCTAATATTAATCATAAGGTAAAATAATTACATCCCAGAAAGGACTGGTTGTCCCTAAATAGTTTCTCTTTCTCAGCTTACCAGAACTTTTATATCTAGCATTCTTGAAAGTCTGTTAATTGTTTCACACAAAAAAAATGCTTCTCTGCTTCAAGGTTAACATTTCCTTTTATAGTGAATCCTTTTGAGTTTGCAAGAACTTTTTGTGCTTTTAACGTGGAAGGCTTCCCTCATTTATCCCACTAATGTGATGAAGACCATAAAGAAAGCTCAATGCACAGTGTACAAACACAACTTTCAGTGAGCTCTCTCAAGGTGAATGTGCAGTCACTGCCCAGGGCAGGAAGGAGGTTTAGGCACTCCAAGGCCGCCTGTCACCTATATACACACATAGCCTGCTTATGAAACAGAACAAATATGCCTCTTATCATCCAAGCCAACACACTTGTGTATCTGAGAGTGACTTCATTCATTGTTCTTATTTTTTTATTTTTAAGGAGAAAAGCTTGCAGGTTGGTGGAGGGGAATCTTGTGGGCTTGAGTAGCAGCAACTTGGTTTTGCATAGGGTGTGGAAGTCAGAGGACAGCTTGCAGAGTCAATCCACTTATTCCATCAGGTGGGTTCTGGGAACCAAACTTAGGTCATCAGGCTTGGTGACAAGTGCCTTGAATTGCAAAGCTATCTTGGCTGTCCTTCATTGGTGAGGGATAGTTTTTCTGGGTATAATATTTTTACTTGACAGCCTTATGGCCACGCATTGAAAACTGCTATCCCACTGCCTCCATAGCTTCCAAGAGAAGCCCATTGTCATTCTTAGAACTGTTCTACTTCTGTGATGAATTTCTTTTGTCATTGTAATGATTTCACTGTTATGTAGCTTATAATGGGATTTTGCATCAGACATTGAATTTATTTTTTCCAAAATTCATTGTATTTCTCTCTGTGTGTGTGTATGTGTGTGTGTGTGTGTGTGTGTGTGTGTGTGTGTGTGTGTGTGTCTATGTTTTACACATCCTGATCTACAGGCAGCAGCGAGAGAGATAGAGACACTGGGCCTGGCTTGGCTTTTGAGGCTTCCAAAGTGGCAAACCTCCTAATCCTTTCCGAACAGTTCATTAGGTGGGGACTAAGCATGCAGATATGAGCCATTCAAACCCCCCAAGCAGCAGGCACGCCTAACCTCTGAGCCATCTGTCCAGCCCCTCATACGGATATGTCGACTCTCTGATTGGAGTTTCTGTTTATATTATAAAACAGTTTCAAAAGATTCACTATAAAAAGCAATGGGAGCAAGGTGAATTCCTGGGCAGGAGTCTCAGTTGGTAGGGTGTTTGCAGAGTGTGCAGGAGGTCCTGACTTTACAGTCCAACTTTAACATTGCTCTCATAGTTTGCTTCTTTAGAAAAGGTGCCCTTTATTTTATGTACCTCCAGCAGGGCCGAGTTAAAGTCCATCGCTGTCTTGAAAGTGCTCCTGTCAGTGGCCCGCGTGTCAAATGGTTACCTGACCAATAGGAGGGCCTCCTCTTCCTGTTCCCTTCCTCACCTCTGCTGTGAGTTCCCACTGAAAGGACCTACGTGGCCATAAAATTGCTAGCCGAGTCCACCCAATAAGTCACATTGTACAAAATGCTTTCTGAGGCAACACAAGACCGTGTTCATGGAAACCTCAGACTTCTTTTAGTGGGGGACTTTTATGCTACTTATGTGGGATAAAGGACAAAGTGAACCTTTTCAGAGGAAATTACTGTTGTTTGGGATCCGTGACGGTATTTTCTGCCATCTACTTATTGTAAGCCACATAACTCCAGAGGGGCTGGATTTGAAAGAAACCTGTGTGTGCCCGGGTGAGGTTACAGCGAGGGAGATCAGCTGTGATTATGGAAATAATTTGTAGGTTATTTCAGCCCCAGGGCTCAATTCACCGCACAGTTTCTGAGCCACTGTGCTGCTGATTCATCCCTGTTGCCCAGAGACCCACACACTCGCCCTGGAAAAGAGATTCGTGTAACCCATGTGAAGTAGAAAAGGGGTTTTGTGTGAAGAGTGGGGGCAGGAATGAGGGAGAGCGAATGCTGGAGTAGCTGATACAGAAGAAGTTTTATGCTGCCCGCCGAGTGTGGCTGTATCTCCTTCCCCTAAGTAGTTTAATTAGAGCTCTTTCCTCCGACTTGATGTCAGGGGTAGCACCCAGCACTTACACGGTCCGGTTTCCTCCCTGGCGTGCGTCTGTTCATTCCTAGAGGGTGCTGCAGTTCCTGACAGCTCAGCCCCTGGCAGGAAACATCACAACATGTGTTTTAAATTCCTGTGCCAAATGCCTGGGGAACTTAGCTACCAGACAGGACAATAGAGGTAGACGCCTGATTGAGTAGAAAATGTGTGCGGTTGTGTATGTAGAGGGGTGAAAAACGAGTGCCTTTAGCAGAAGTGCCTCTCCTTGGTTTCTCTGTCACTTAGAAGAGCATTTTTACTTGGCCACTTCTTGGATGTTATAAAAACTCATAAGAAGAAATGATACTTTGTGTTATTAGAAGGAGACTTGAAAGGACTGTATCTGTACCATTTTCTTTAGTCACAGATTAAATGGTTGAGTGTCTGGTAGACAGTGGATTCTCCGTCAACACCATGAACGCTTAGTCTTTTGTAAGAATCAGAAGGAAGATTCATGCTCTTCCTAACTGCCCTGTTACAGAAGTCAAACATGGCTTCACTGAGAATAAGGGGCACTTTTGAGTTCCATCAAGCTCAGGGGATCTTTCTTCCAGGTGTCAGGCTTTAGGAAGGTCACGGAGGTCACAGACCAATGCCTAGGACAAGAAACCTGGTTAGGGAATAGCCTGAACGATGTCTACAGAAAGATGTAGAGGAAACTCTGTAGAAAAGATGGCGGAGGGGACTTCTGCAGACTGATGTCGCCTTCCTCTGGGCATCCTATCTGCAAAGGCCACCTGCAGGTCAGCCTGCCTGCTGCCCGCCACTCACACCCAGGGCTGGGGAGTACCCAGCTTTTCATTTTCCTAGTGCTCAGCGCTAGAGTTTTGTTATGCTAATGGATCTTGCCATTTTCCTGTTTGATTATTAATCTGACCTCCTGGTGGCCACATCTGTCCCAGGTATTGAGCCATTTTCCTTGCTATTTGTAGACTCCTGCCTCCTGTGCGCCTGTGGTCAGCCTGCCTGCGCAGCCTGCACCGAGGTTTAATGTACCCATTTTCCCCTCAACCATACTGTCAGCTCATCCTGAGTTTGCAGTACTTTAACCCCTCCCCCAGCATCAACTCTGAACCCATAATCCTCTCCCACTTATTTGTAGACGTTTCCACCCAAAACCAAAACACAGAACCTTAATTTCCTTTAAATGTCGTCTTTGTGGGTTTTGCCTTTGAAATGAGTTTGTGGCCCTCCTGACGGATCCAGATCCTCCTGGATCGAATCTCTGCTCCCAGGCTGCCCCTGAAAAACAGCTTTTGGTGGCAGCGTATTCAACCTCAGCATCTGCCAGGAAGCCAAGGGGACGTGGCCTGTTTGGAAGGGGCGAGCAGGGGCGCACTTAAGTTATGTGAGAACCCGCTCTTGTGTTACACAGAATCTAATTCCAGGAGAGCAGGAATTCCCTCAGACAGCAAGGACAGGAATGCACTCAGGAGGGCTCACTCAGCCTCTGACCCAGGGCCCTCCACTAGACACAGCTACCAGGGATACCAGGGTCGACATGAGGATTTGCAGGGAGTCATATTCAAGCCATACCAGGGACACTGAAGCACTTCAAAGTCTGGGGCCTCCCAAGGTGTGGGGCTGGGGCAGGACTGCCTCCAGGCCCCCTGGTGGGGAGAGTATGTGACAGGGCCAGAAGTCACTGTGTGGCTTGGCGCTGCAGCAGCAGGCTGGTTTCAGCGGTTTGGACTTCTGACAGGGATAGCCCAGCTCCATCTCTCCACCTCCCCTTTCATGGTGACAAGGACTCTTGTTGGTTCCAGCTCCAGGTCCGCTGGCTTTTCTGGGGAGGCGGGAGGTTTAGGGGGAGCTCCGGTGTCTCTGTCCTTGCTTCTATCCTCTCCGACTTTCAGCTGGAGACTCGCATCCATTACCTCGTCATCTAAGGCTCTGCTCATAGCTAATCACGAGCCACCTCAGCCTGCCTGGTTCGATCCGCTTGTGGTCAGTTACCCTCGGCCAGTGACCTTCTGTGTAGGCACTTCAGTTGATAGCTTTTGCGGTGTTTTCTCAGGGGTCCTCAGCTTTGCCTTCAGAGACTGATAACCATGTACTTCTTTGCTCGTGGCTAGCAGCCCCTCCCTCTCTGGTTCTGACTTCCTGTACTTAACTCCCCTTCTATAAAAAACGACCCTCAGTTGGTGATGGGAAGTGAGTGAGCCTGTGTGCACTGTTGTGTGACCACCCGTGGGGGTGGAGAACCTTCATGTTAGGTTCCCTACACAGATATTAAAAATGAGTACTTCATTAAGGCTTATATTCACAGAACTTGTATACAGGATGAACAGGACCAAGAGGGAAAGGCCTTCGAAGAATTCACACAGGACTCTCATTTTATCCCGCCTCTTAAAGATGGACGCTCCCCTTCCTCCCTTTTTTGTTCCTTTAAAATTAAAAATAGATGCTTAACATTCTGCAGAATTAATTCTCATGCTTCTATCAACTCTGTGTACCCCAAGTCTCAGCTCCCCGGGTCTGGCCTTTGTTTTCTAGGGTTTTGTTTCTCCAGTTTAAATCGAGCCTCCCTTCTTGCCACTCACATAAACCATTGATTGTGTGAAATCACGGAGGGTCCTCTGTGCGGTGGGTAATCTGAAGCTAGATCTATTTAAATATATAATGAAGCCCCGAGCTTCAGCATATCTCTGAGCACAGAGGGGATCTTATGCAAATTCATCTTTTTTGCTGATTATCTGTTGGCAAGAACTTCTCTTTTCCCCTCATTGAACTTCATGTAGTATTTTAGCATCCACAGAAGGCAGCAGAAGAATCGCATCCTCTACCTGAGCACTGTCATAGAGTGATGTAGGGGATGACTGTCAAGGGCAGCCGGGCAAGGGTGAGCCAGGGTGTACAGGGTGGGTGTGGGTGGTCTCTCTCTCCTTCCTACCTTCGTGGCCCCTGGACTCTGGTGATGAGCACTTCCTTAGATCATGTCTCTGACATTCGCCTCCTATAAGGTACGTAGGCATTCCCAAGCATCAGACTTTATTTAGACTTTAGTTTATAGAAAGGCCACCCTGGCCTCCGAGGCATTGTGGTAGTCTGCTGGGGTCATCTCAGAACTCTTGAGCCCATGAACTGATGAGGTATTTCTCCACAGAGGTAGCTGCCTAGAACAGTCAGCATGAAGGTTTCTCACCCTTTCATCAGGACCAGGCTCTCTTGAGCAGAGGACTGACTTTACTCAAGGGCCCATTTAGTGAGTTGTTCTGCTCTCAAATGGATTCAGCTTAACGACAGGGAATGTTTTATTTAGACAGGACAGCGGGAGCAAAACTTCTCACTAATGGAAACGCCTTCAGCCACTTAGATGGCTAAGACATGTCAGTGGTTAAAGGGGCTGATGGCTAAATTTCTCTTAAACCTGCCGTCACACGCGTCTCTAGCTGTGGGGGACTGACATTTTCCTCTGCCTTTGATTGTATTTTATTTATTTATTTTTTTGTGTGTGTGCCAGTGCATTTGTGTGTGTTTGAGCCAGGAGAAAGGAGCCATCCACTTTTATTTTACTTTATTTTATTTTATTATTTTATTTTGGAGACAGGGCCTTTTCATTGCCCTGAAGCTCTCTGATTAGGCGAGGCTAGACTGGCCACCAAGCCTTCCCATCTCCTGTGAGCGTCTTCCGGCACTGGGCTTACAGGCACGCGTCCCCACACTCAGCTCTTTACATGGGACCTGGGGCTCCAACTCAGGTCCACATGCTTGCGAGTAAGCGCCTTACCATCTGTGCCCCTCCCCAGCTCCCTTTTCATTTCTGAATTATTCTGTTCTTTCCAGTTATCATAGAATGTACATAGACCAATCCCATCCTAACCATTTACATAGGTGCCCAGCCCAATAGCATGGCACCCATTCACACTGCTACACCACATCGCTTCTGTCTGCCTCCAGAACAATTTTCCTTTTTACTACCTACCACATAGCTCTCCGTGGGTCCCAGTTCCACCTGAGCTGATGGCAGTCACCATCTGCTGGACTTTAGAAGTGAGTTCCAAGACTGATGACGTTTCACTTGAGTAGACACCAACTTCATTTGTTTGTTTGATCATCTGTGTGTGGAGGATCAAACCTTGGGAATGCTGGGTAAGCAACACTAAGCTAAAACCCTGTCCCCTGTCATCCCCACTTCTTAAAGGAGAGATGGGTGGAGGTAGCCTGACTGACATCAGAAGGAACAACCCTGCCCGTGGAAGCGGAACTTGATTCCCCCTTTTCCTTTAACTCCAGTCCCGGGAGGATCTGCTGCCCCCTTCTGGCCTTCTCTAGTACTGCACACACTGTGCACAGACATACATAGAGATAAAACACATGCAAAAAAAAAAAAAAAAAAAAAAAAAAAAAATCTCTCTTTTGAATTAATTCTATCAC
>NC_034601.1:80964601-80969683 GCF_900095145.1 Mus pahari | reverse complement strand
GCTGGGCAGTGGTGGCATATGCCTTTAATCCCATCACTCCAGAGGCAGAGGCAGAGGCAGAGGCAGAGGCAGAGGCACAGGGCACAGGGCACAGGGCACAGGGCACAGGGCACAGGGCACAGGCATGGCCAGCCTGGTCTACACAGCCAGTTCCAGGCCAGCTGCAGCTGGAAGGGAGGCCCTGTCTCATATAAATAAAACAAAGCTAGAGAGATAATTCAAGGGGCCTGAGTGTGGGCCTCCAAGCTGTACGTTCAATCCTCAGAGCACACATGGTGAAGGGCAAACAAACACTGGCTGGGGTGAGCTATCCTCAGACTTGGGCACTGTGCCCCACATACACCTCTGCCCACTATAAGTAAATACATTAATTAATTATAAGAAACCTGCATCTTCTCTCTTCCCTCCATGTTTCTTCTTGCTTTTACCCTGCCGAGTTTCCCCAACAGTACTTCAGAACTCCCCTAGTCTATAGAACCCCCCTCCTTTGTTAACACTCTCTCTCTAAGACTCCCCCCACCCCTACCCATTTAGGGTACAGGCTCCCAAAAGGTAAGCCTTTTATCAGTCTTCTTTGCTGATAACTCTCAAGTATCTTGGGCTTCACAGAGGCTGCAATCAATCAAAGTTGTTGCTGAGGGTACCTAAGGCTGACAGTTTGGGATCCGCAGTTTGCTTCCTTCCAAGCTGGGTGAGGCTGCTATCGGAACCAGTGTTATCTTGGTGATAACAACACAGCTTCATTTGCCCAGGACTTCTTACTGTTGACCAAACACTTTCACACACACGGACCTGCCTTCTCCTCACAGGTACCTCAGGCGCCTGCCTGCCTGCCTGCAGGAGAGGGTTTCTAATCTAAAGATAAAGAGAATGGTATTCTCAGAAGCCATGTGACTTGCCAAAGTCGCCGCGCTGTTACCAGGGCTGCATGCCAGATCTCCTGATATGGAGGTCCTTGGGTTTCCCCTTCATCTCAAGCTACCTCCCCAGAATCTCCCGTGGAAGGCACACTTGTCCGAAGTGGCAGAGAAAGGGGTGTTACCGGCTTCCACACACCTGCTTTGTTAATGACATCACAGAGCCGGGGAGACAGGAGGACAGATAGCTTCAGGGGTAAGGTGCTTCCCAGGGAAGAATAAAGACCTGGGGTCATACCCCAGAACACGCGTACAAATCTGGGCCCAGTGCAGGACCTCCGTCACCCCAGCACGTAGGAAGCAGAGGTGGACAGATCCCTCAAGTTAGCTTGCCAGCTAGTCTAGGCAATCAGTGAGCCTCAGGTTCATATAGAGACTCTGTCTCAAAAACAAAAAAAAAAAAAAAAAAAGAAAAAAAAAATCTCTCTTTTGAATGCTGCGGCCCTGTGTGTTCTGGCTCAGTTTTGCTGAGCGTATGAATATGTTTAGTTGGTTCTATACCGTGAATTCATGTAGTGGGCCACAGGCATCTGCATACCCAGATTTAGTCGGTTGTACTTATCTGCCCCCTGAAGCATTTATCCCCACTCCAAGCAGCCAGAAACGCCAAGTGCACGGGGCCTCAAGTTGCCCCAAACGTCTGCCAACACAGGAGTTACTGCTTTCTTTTGTAGAAAATAATCCACATTATTACTTTTCCATCCGAGTTGATTCTTTCACTAACAAAAATAAAAATGTGACCAGGCTTGGTGGCTCACCCTGGTAATCCCATAGTCACTTGGGAGGCTAAGGATGAAAGATCAAGAGTTTGGGCCACCTAAGCTGTCTTAACCTGTCTCTGAAAACCAGCCCAGATAAACGGATAAACAATTAACAATCAGGAAACATAACTCAGCCTATTAAACCTCTCCTGGGGGCCCAGGGCTCAGACATCGCATCAGCCTGGCAGTGGCCGGAGGGTGTCACTGTTTGTGGGAGGAGCTTGGACTTTTTCAGGGGAAAGGTGTAAGACAAGGAGCTTGGCAGGGAAGATGAGTCTAAGTTCTTCAGGAGTGGGTGTTCACGCTTCTATTCACAAGGCGGCAACGCCTTCTCCATCTTTACCCCTCGGAGTCGCCTGTGGCCGTAGTGCTCTCGCCTCATGCTCTTTCCCTGCTCAGTCTGCAGAAATCCGTTCCATCTGCTCGCCAGTCACTCCCTCCGCCCAGTTCTGAGCATGTGCAGACAGACGATCGAAGTCTTTATCTGCAACGCGTCTCTCTTTATAAGCACAGCAACCGTCTGGTCTCCAGGCTTGTAGCTGGTTTCTCTCAAGACGACATTTTTAATATTGGATGCCATTTCTTTGGAGGAATAGAAAGCTTTCAGATTCAGGAGGATTACCAATGGCTTCCGTTGTCCTTTAACTAAAATTTCCATTCTTAGGCACCGAGGAATAATATGCTGGAGGGGGCAGGGGTCCTGATAAAAGAATTTTGTTGGTAAGCCAACCAGTGAGTTAGGTAAAACTACAGATTACTGCCCTGGAAGGGAAAAATGATGGCAGCAGCCACCTTAGTGCCACAGTGACTGAGCCAGGCATTTCTTCAGGTGAGCTAAATTCGGTGCCTTTACGGAGTTCTTTGGGCTTAAGGGAATACCTGGAAAAGTTTGGCATCTCCACATTTACAAATATTTCCTGACTGATCTCCTAGTTTTGAAAAAAGTTTTTATTAGTTTTTTTGGAGAATTTTTTTTTTAAGATTTTATTTATTTATTATATGTAAGTAAGTACACTGTAGCTGTCTTCAGACACTCCAGAAGAGGGAGTCAGATCTCGTTAAGGATGGCTTGAACCACCATGTGGTTGCTGGGATTTGAACTCTGCACCTTTGGAAGAGCAGTGGGGTGCTCTTATCTGCTGAGCCATCTCACCAGCCCCGGAGAATTTTATATAACCTATTTTGATTATATTTGCCCATCTCCCAACTCCTCCCAGATCTTTTTCTACCTCCCTCCCTACCCACCTCACCTGTCTGTCTGTCTGTCTCTCACCATGCCATCTCTCGCTTCCTCTTTGTCTCTCTTTTTTATTTATTTATTTATTTATTATTTTCTTTATTTACATTTCAAATGCTATCCCAAAAGTTCCCTATAACACCCCCCCCGCCCCTGCTCCCCTACCCACCCACTCCCACTACTTGGCCCTGACCTTCCCCTGTGTTGGGTCATATAAAGTTTCTTTGTCTCTCTTTTACCCCATTGAGTCCAGTTTGTGTTGGAGACTGCTCCTTGGTGTGGAGTCTGCCCGCCCTGGAGTATGACCAATAAACAAGATATCTTGCCATTAGAGCAAAGAGACACCCCTCTCCCAGCAGCAATCAAATGCCAGTGGCTCCTCAGTTAGGGTGAGCAAGGGGTGAGCTAGGGTGAGCTAAGGGTGAGCTAGAGCTAGGGGTGAGCTAGAGCTAGGGGTGAGCTAGCCTGAGCTAGGGGTGAGCTAGCCTGAGCTAGGGGTGAGCTAGCCTGAGCTAGGGGTGAGCTAGCCTGAGCTAGGGGTGAGCCAGGGGTGAGCTAGCCTGAGCTAGGGTGAGCTAGGGGTGTCCACTCCCTCCTTCCATGCTGGGATTTGGTCTGGTTTGAGCTTGTGCAGATCCTGTGAATTTTTTTTTTTTTTTTAAAGATTTATTTATTTATTTATTATATGTAAGTACACTGTAGTTGTCTTCAGACACTCCAGAATCAGATCTTGTTACGGATGGTTGTGAGCCACCATGTGGTTGCTGGGATTTGAACTCTGGACCTTCGGAAGAGCAGACGGGTGCTCTTACCCACTGAGCCATCTCACCAGCCCCCTGTGAATTTTTAATAACATGTATCGCATGAGTTTTTGCCCCCCAAACTTTTCCACTTTTGCCTTGCTGAACATCTTTGTCTTATGCCACCCCCATTTGGGGGTCACCTGTCCCTTGGCGTGGGCCACGTAATGCTCTCAAGTGTTCTTGTTAAATAGACACGCTGTTGGTAGCTTGTGAGTGGCTCGTGGGTTGCTGCTGCTCATGGATGCATTCCTGGAGACCCTAAGGCTGTACTGATCCCGGCTGCCTTGAGCCTCTCCTTGCCCTGGTTTTGATAGAGCTGCTTAAGACTGGGGTGCATGGGTTGTAAACATGCGGCTTGTTCAAGGGTGCTGTTTGAAGGGTTGTGGTGTGGAGTGGGGTTGGGGTTGGCCCTCTTTTGTGGACTTCTAGAAGGGGTGTGTTAAGGTGGCTTGTGTGTGTGTGTGTGTGTGTCTAGACCTGACAGCTTGCCTCAGAGACACTGCCTCCCGGCACTCCCTGCTAGTTTCTGTGACCTTGTAAGAAGAGGTTTCTTTCTCCCTGCCCCCTTCTCCTGTAGACCACGAGCCAGACAGAGCTTGAGAACTGGATCACTGCCATCCACTCTGCCTGCGCAGCCGCCGTGGCAAGGCACCACCACAAGGAGGACACGCTCCGCCTCCTCAAGTCGGAAATCAAGAAGCTGGAGCAGAAGATCGACATGGACGAGAAGATGAAGAAGATGGGGGAGATGCAGCTGTCTTCCGTCACCGACTCGAAGAAGAAGAAGACCATACTAGACCAGGTGACCGACCTCCTTTGTGCGTCTGGAGCGGGCAGATTTGTTAGGGCTTCTAAGTTTTTGTTGCTGTCTGGGAATCCCGAAACATCTTCTGTTCTCTCGGAGGCAGCCTGTCACCCAGACTGTTAAACTCTTCACTGTGACTGTCAGGTCCCTCACCCTTCTTTGTTCAGAGGGTGTTTGTTGATTGTTTTTGCGCTGACGGGAACAATAAGACATTGAACAGAAGGCAGAAATGGGAGGGGAGAACCTTCGAATCCTTCCAGTCCACGTTTCCAGGGAATCTGTGCAGTTTGAAATCTGTGATTTCCTTCCCCACCTTATCATAGGGCTGACCTGTGGGGAGGATTCCCGGTTCCTCAATGAACTTAGAAACCCAAATTTGAAAAGTGATGGGTGTTTTCTTAAAAGCCCACTCAACCGTCCCTCACTACACATTGGGAGCTGGTTTCAAGAACCCTGCAGGAACCCAAATCTGTGTGTACCCCAGTCCGTGACATAAGATGGCGTAGTGTGTGTTCATAGCCCATCCCCGTGACATAAGATGGCGTAGTGTGTGTTCATA
>NC_034601.1:80927489-80964031 GCF_900095145.1 Mus pahari | reverse complement strand
CCCATCCCCGTGACATAAGATGGCGTAGTGTGTGTTCATAGCCCATCCCCGTGACATAAGATGGTATAGTGTGTGTTCATAGCCCATCCCCGTGTCATTTGTGATACCTGGTAGATACAAATGGTGTATAAATAATTGCTGCACTGTAGTGTTTAACAAATAATGTCAAGGCAAAAATCTGTACATCGTCACAATAGCTATAGGGTACATAGGGCCCTTTGCTCTGTCCTTTCTGTTTACTGGTTGCTGTAAATTCACAAAGCAACTCACAAGGCAAATTCACATAGCAAAAAAACCATGTGAAGTGGACAACAGCTTAGCGGTCAGTGCATATGAGATACGAGGTGCTACCTCCCTCATCCAGCTCTGGAAGGAACAGAACTCGAGTTTGCCTCCCTCAGTCTCTGGCTCCCTACCTTGAACGGTTTCCCTTTGAGACGCTCCCTAATAATGTGTTTGCTTAGTATGCGACCCTTGCGCCTGCCTCTTGGAGTTGATCTGACCCTAGCTCACATCGGCACACCTTCCCCCTTTGGCCTGTTCCTTATTCCCTCTTCCAGACACACCCTGGACCATCTCTCCTTAGATGAGCATTTGAGCCATTTGCAGCTTCTCGGCTGCTGTGAACACTGCTGTCACAAATGTCTGGGTTCTCACTGATTTTACCAGAGATTAAAAAGGGAGATGTCACCGATGACCCCTTAGCCCTCACATTATCCTTTCTGAAGATTTGACTTTAAGTGTGTGGTGTCGCTTGTTGTGTGTCTGGGCATCGTGCACATTCTTGGTGCCCACAGAGGTCAGAAGAGGGCATCGGAAGCACTAGAAATGAAGTTACAGGCAGTCATGAGCTGTCCAGTGGGTGCTGGGAATAGACCTCAGGTCCTGTCAGAGCAACAAAAGTGCTTAGCCGCCGAGTCGCCGCTCCAGCCCCAGGAGCTCTCAGTCTGTGTCAGTGTGTTATTCTCCAATGCACCTCTCCCTTCTGTGATCTTGCTTGAATGTCATATCAGTAGCTAGAGGACACCTTGCCACTTTGAGTGACCAAGACACGTGTGTGGGCACTAGCCGTGGAATGGAACCCCGTTCCCCAGTATCTGGGTCTCCACCACTGACAGCTTCTCACTTCCAACCCTTTCTTACCACCCTGTGTTCACCAAAGCTTTCGGTTTGTTTGCTTTTGACCTTTGACTTTATTTTTCTTCACTTTCCTTGGTAAAAGCTCTCTCTTAGCCCACATGAAAAGTCCCTTGGTACTGGAAATCCCTCTATTTTCATTCCTTCTGTCTTAGGTTAGTGGTCAGAATTCACACACACACACACACACACACACACACACACACACACACACACACACACAGCCATGAAATCTCGGCTAGGAGAGCACCAGTCACTAACAATGTACTTTATGTTTCTGATACTGAGTTTATGGTTACAGATCTTTGTAAACAAGAAGACACACAGCCTAAGAGCCCCCCCCCCGCCCCGTTGTTTACCCTCTGGAATTATAATTTTGCCTTTACAATAAACAGACCTTCAAGACTCTTGGAGAGGAAGGTGTGGCTAACGTTTGTTCTTACCTTTCCTGACCCTTTGCTCTCCCCCTCTCTCCCCCCCACGACTGTAGATCTTTGTTTGGGAGCAGAACCTCGAGCAGTTCCAGATGGACCTGTTCCGGTTCCGCTGTTACCTCGCCAGCCTCCAGGGCGGGGAGCTGCCAAACCCCAAAAGGCTGCTTGCTTTTGCGAGCCGGCCCACGAAGGTGGCCATGGGCCGCCTTGGGATCTTCTCCGTGTCATCTTTCCATGCCCTGGTGAGTAGAAGCAAGTGACTTTTGAAAATATATTCATCTCAATGATTACTCCTGAGTAGGACCTGACAGCGGTTCTGACATGTTTCCCTGGTTCTGCCCAATACAGATTTCCAAAAAGGCTTCACTCTGCAGTTCATGCAAAAATTTTATTTGAACCTGTGTGGAAATGTGCTTAAATAAATCTCTTTGGATAGGGCTTAAACTATTGTGTAAAGGAAACTCCAAAGGCATTGTACCCACACTCCTACCCCCGGTCCATGGTATTGGGAATTGAAGGTCTCCCACATGCTACGTAATCGCTCTGCTGTTGAGTTCCACCCCAGCCCCATAACAGTGCTGTCTTAAGATGTGTGCACAGCAGTGTTTGTTGATGATATTTTTAGGCAGTTTTGGCAAAGTTAGAAAAGAAATTAACTTTATGTAAATGATCGATGGAGGGCTTTTCTTTATGCATGAATCTAATCATGGGTAGATGTATCCTCCCCAGTCCCCCACATGACATAGATTAAACACAGATCTTTGTAGAGGCTGGAGGTCTTGCTCTGTCATAGTTTGATGGCTGCAAATATATGGTGTGTTTGAGGAAGGCCAAGTTTCAGTGATGAAGTAGCCAAACCCTTGCTCTCCCAAGGAAGTGATGAAGTAGCTGAATGCTTGCTTTCCTAAGGAAGGAGGCTTTCGTCTGACCCCTAGAGCACGCAGGCAGGTTGTGTGCTGTTCTGTGATGACAGTCTAAAATCTTGAACACTTGCTAAATTACAAACAGCTTTATGTACTTTGGGTCCATTTCTGCCAAAGGGGAAAAACAACCCATATACAAGCAACACGTTGTAGCCAGTGTAGGGGGATGCCCTCATAATGTAGGGGTACTGCACCCGTGACACATTTGCTGTCGAATTAGATGGTAAGTGTCAGGGTCCAGACAGAGCTGCCCTGGGAAGTCTCAGCTGAGTCCTCCACTGAATTCTGAGCTATAATTTGGTCCAAGGTGTTTGCATTCTTTGTAAATAGATTTATGTCACCATTCAGCTAGTTAGAAGGAGATTTACATTTTGAAAGAGGTCTTAAACACCAACTGCTAGAGTTTGTTAAAAACCGTCTTACCTGCTCATTTCAGTCCTTCTTGCCTGTCTCTCTGGCTGCTACTTTTTTTTTGTCTGTAATAGCTGGGTGAGTGAGTGAACCCAGCTAGGTCTGTCACTAGTTTTTAATTTAGCCAAACCTTCATTCTGTGTGGGAAGAAGATATGAGATGAAAATTTTCACTTTGCACCATCAGAATATCCTAATCAAAAGTGTTTATTTATTTTTATTAACAAGCTCTCGAACTCGTGTCCACGCCCCTCTCTCCAGTGTCCACGCCCCTCTCCCCTTTACTGATAGACCGTGAAGAAATACAGTTTGACTTTCTACTTCAAACTTCCATGCTTTGATTATTTTCTTATAAGACACTGGAGCGTATGTCTCTGACACAGACAAGGAGAACCATTGAGCCACTTGTCGTAATTGATCTTTGATCTTCTAAACTCCCCTTCTTAATGTCTATGACGTATGCACGCCTCATCTGGTGGCAGGTGTGCGGAATCTGCCCCGTTGAAGAAGTTGGTAACTCTGAGCCTTTTTGCTCAGTTATTTGGAAGAATGCTGTTTAGTTTCCTAAGTCTGCCTCTCTGTGGCTCTGTTCTGTTTCTTGCTGTCTACCTCGCCAGCACAAACCCTGGTTTGGTGTCCATGCATCTTGGCCTGTCTGCAGCAGGGCTTTGACTTGAGACAGAACACGTTAGGTCACTCTATTGGGTATCTTGTTCTATTTTCTGCACAGGCTCTTGAAGAACAACCCAAGCAGGGAATTTCAGTCTGATTTATTGGACACCCAGCCCCCAATCTCTCCTTGTCATTTGACCCTAAGGGTCCCCTCCTCTCAATGGGAGCAGAATCATTCTTCAATTTCTCCTTTGTCTAGGATATTCCTCCCTCCTTTTAAGTGGGGTTGGAGGAGGTGCAAGGGTTCCAGGGCCAGGGGAGGGCTTTGAGCTCCAATGGGAGTCCCATTCACTAGGAGAGCCTCAGTCCTGCTGAGTGATCTGCCTTCATTAACTGAAGGGTCCCCGCTGTAGTCTTTGAAGAAAGGTTATCATTGTTCTCCTTTGCACGGATGAGCTGACTGATAGTCAGGTGACCGCCTCAGAAGAGCCATTGTCTGGGCTGATCATTGAGAAACTTCTGAGTTCTTGTCCAGCAGTTCTGCCAGCCTGGTTTTCTATACCCCTCTGGTCATTACTGTCTTGAGAGGGGTGGGGCGGGGCTGGGGGAGGTGGCTACCAGTACCTTTCAGGGCCTTAGCACTTGAAAGTGCCTGCTGGAGTCTCTGAGCAGCCTGAGTCAGTCAGCCCGCCAGCCAGGCACTGAGTGTCCGGAGGAAGCACAGGTTTATATTTTCTGTGCTTTTCTTCCCTCCTGAGATTAGAAACCCAAGAGTTTATTGCCGCCATGGCATTGGGTTTCAAATCTTTTATTTATTTATTTATTTATTTATTTATTTATTTATTTATTTATTTATTTGATTGATTGATTGATTGATTGATTGATAAATCCATGCACGCCCCTGACGTACGTCAGCTGCTAGCCTTGCGATGAGGATTAAAAGAGCAAAGAACACAGAGTCCGCTCTACTGGAGCCTCAGGTCCATGTAGGAAAAGACAAGGGGAGGAACACCTGCAGCTAATGGAATATGGTTAAGGGCAGACAGCGAGGCATGCTGGGAAGGAAATGCACAGGCTAACACACCCCTGTTGCGATCGTCACCTCTCAGCATCCTCAGAAGAGTGGCATCAGGAGCCCCTCAGATACCCAAGGGGGTGGTCAAGCGCCTCACACAACAAGGCATGCTCGCTGTTCCCACATAGTCGGTCTTCCCTCCCGCACACTTTGAACCATATGTAGGCTACTTACAACACTTAATGCAATGCAGATAGATGCTCTGGAGGTACTTACACTACATTGTTTACTGAACGGCGATGGGGAAGGTGTCTCAGCATGCTCAATGCATATGGAACATGAATAATTTTGATCTGAGGTTGTTTGAATCCACAGATACGGAGTATTCACCCCTCCTGGTGTGTAGAATGAGGGTAGACAGACCGACAGACACTGTACTTACAGGTAGCCTTTGCTGTTTGCAAATTCACAGAGACCAAACAGCTGGATTTTTTTTTTTTTCTTTTTCAGGCTTTGTTTTGCTTAGGGTTTTAAAGTTCAACACCATTTCTTCTGGGTCTACACAGAACACACGTATCAGCATGTTCTGATCTAATCATGTTACAATCTTTGTTTGCCTTCGACTCAAAGTTGAGACCAGAACATCTGACATGTTCTATGGTGCATTCTGTTTGTGGGACTCCCCACCCCCTCCCCAGATACCTAAAGAATAAATGTAGGTTAAAATCTTTCTCATAAAAATTCTCACGGGAATCTTGGCTCCTGCTTCTTAATGCCCTGACCTGTTTCTTAAGTACTTAGCTGAGACAATGCAGGACCCCACAGCTCTCTCATCCTTGTGTTTGTCTCTGAGTCCAAAACCCTTCTCCCTAATGCCCTGAGAGAAGCTGTCTGGCTCCAGTCCTCATGCATGTGAGGGTCCTTGCTCGTCCGCTCTCTGGGATTCTGCTCTGTTGACACTGTCGGTACCAAAGACTCAGGAAATGCCTTGTGGCTGACATGCTGTGGGTTGGGAGGCCCCCTGTGTTGCCCAATACCAGTTCATCCCCGAGGCTGCTGCCAGTTGGCACCTGGCTCGTTGGGAGTTGCCCGCGTGGGAATCTATGACAAGTAGGTTCTTAGACATTCACCTCCAGCAACAAAGAACAGGTGGGGGCTTTCATTTCCAGTCTGACTGGCTGCGCCTCCTACCTCGCCCTTCGGAAAGCAGATTTTGTGGGTGGCCTGTTGAGATCTCCTGGCAGAAGAGCCCTGAAGTTCCTGGAACATTGCTTATAACCTGTAGGGTAAAGTTCAAGTTTGAATGCTCTACAGACTTTCTGGAGTCCTCGAGTCCCCCTACTGCCACAACTGTCACTGTGGTAGCTTCAAATATGGGGACTTCTGTTGTGAAGTGATTCCCTGCTTAGATGGTACCTTGGAGGCATCTCAGCAGAGGATAGCTTTAAAAAGAAATATAAATGTAATTTCCTCTTCACCTAACATAACATATGTAAGTTATGGAAGATCTATGTTACACACACACACACACACACACACACACACACACACACACACACACACGAGACAGAGTATATGTATGCATGAGAGAAAACCCCCCTCCATTCAGCAGTACATTTGTTAGCCTTGGGTACAGCTCAGTGGTAGAGAGCTTGCCTAGCATCCGTAAGGCCCTGGGTTCGATCCCCGACACAATGAAAAAGACAGAGACAGAGGGAGACTGTTTAGCTCGGTGGCCCAGTCTGCAGGGTGTTTCCCTTGGTCTTCCATCCTGGAAAAGACTGATGTTTCAGGCTGTGACCCAGTCCCTCCTGTCACCAGGGATGAACTGTGTCAAAGAAAGCTCTCTCCTTTGAAAACATTTCCTAGACACTCTCCCATTACCCAGAACTGCTTACAGTGTGTGCCCCGCTCCAAGGAAAAACCAGCTTTGACTTCTTGGCCAAGTGCCCAGATACATTATGGATTTTCTAGAGGAGCCACTGGGTATTGGGGCCACGAATTACTTGCCTAGCGAAGAGGATGGTTTCCTGTTTTCTCAGAGATGGAAGAGACTGGCTGGTTTAGATTTAGTGTGGAATCACAGCAGGCAGAAACCTGCTGGTTTTCACCAACCTTCGGTGCCATTTTGAATTAAGATGCTAGGTAACTGTCCCGTAGCTGTCAGGAGGCAGCTAAAGAAAACGTGGCTCCATGCAGTAGGTGCGGCAGCTCAAGTCTGACTGGAGGACGGCTAACTCTCAGCAATGTGGCATAGTGTATTACCATTGTACTTATTATTGTTGATTTTCTACGGTGATTGAGCTCGCCAGCTTTTCATCTTAAGTCAGCGAAGGTCCCAGAGTCCCCATGCTGCAGCTTAATGCTTTGAACACTAGGGTCATTGCTATACTGTGAGAGGGGTGTATGGAAAGGTAGGACTAGATGGCACCTCGAGGCACCGGTGTCAGCCCTGTTGCTTCTTCTGTCTTAACAAATCCCAGGTGGCAGCCCGGACTGGTGAGATCGGAGTGAGAAGGCGTACTCAGGCCATGTCCAGGTCTGCAAGCAAGCGAAGGAGCAGGTTTTCTTCTCTCTGGGGCCTAGACACTACCTCCAAAAAGAAGCAGGGACGCCCAACCATCAACCAGGTAGGCCCCAGAGTCAACACAAAGGATCCACTGATGTTGCTTCTGTGTCAGTGTATGCTCTTGAGTGTGCGTGCATGTGCGTGTGCGTGTGCGTGTGCGTGTGTGTGTGTGTGTGTGTGTGTGTGTGCATGCATGTGTGAGTGCTTGCATGCATACATGTGTCTTTACTGACACTTTAAATCAACTTGACACTTTAGTTCTGCGAGACAGTTTTTAATAAGTAGCTTACAGCCCAAACACTGAGCTCCTCCATTAGTCTGTCATCGACCTCCCTCTCCCGCCTGCCCTCCCCCCAGACTCTGGTTAATTACAGACCTAGTAAAGAAAGTGCAGAATTCATGTAAGTCCTCAGAGCAGAGCAGGCTCCACAGGAAGCCCAGTGAGCATTAAATATAGTCTTCTTAAGCCGTCTCTGATATGCGATCAAAGGCAACCTCCAGGGAAATGGGACCGTTTCCTTGCCTCTGAGATTTGGAAGGTGGTCTTACGTGGAACGAGGACCCAGGAATGTGAGAGTAGCCACCCTGGCTGCCTCTACTCAGATCCAAGCCTAGCAGAGGATCACGGGGCTCACGTGGTCTGGGCTGATGCTTGGTGGAGCCCCGAGTAGCAGAGCCCAGAGGTCTTTCTCTCCCCCTTCCCGCTGCGGCCTCCCTCCTGACACCAGGAAGCCTCCAACTACTTGTCTAGATTCTAGAGACCAGAAGACGAGGGACTCGAGTCTTTTTGGAGGGCGGATTCATTTCATGGACTACTGTAGCTGGACAACATTTGCGAGGGTGTGACCAGATCACACTCAACTTTGAAACATTGTGTTTTCTGTCTTGATGGAACCTGAAGGAGACCAGCCAGGTGGCCATGAGCAACCTGGTTTACTTTTTAATCTTCAGGAGGGTAGGGCGGACCTGGCACAGTCGAGATTCGGTGGCTCTCTGCCTTGACTTCAGGAGGAGGCCGTTCGCATCAGTATCCCTGCCCTCCTTCTGCAGAGAGAGGCCTTGCAGTTTGGACTTAGGTTCTGTCAGAACTCTTGGTTTATATGGCCTTAGCTTCTGGGCACCAGGTTAGATTGTAGCCAGGTAGATTGGAATGTATAGCCGAATTTCAATAGATACAAGCAAATATCTTCACAGTGTGTTTTTAAATCATTCTTATAATTCCTAAAGTAAATTTTTTAAAAAAAAATCTTGCTTAGCCATAAATACTGTAATAGAAATTTCAGCATTAATTCAGAACTTTAAAATAGACAAAAATTTTATGTTTCTGTAGCTTCATTTTTACTGGATGTGTGTGTGTGTGTGTGTGTGTGTGTGTGTGTGTGTGAACTATTAAACGCGTGGGAAGTTTGATTTCCTGGGACCTGATTCTTGTGGTTTGCCATCTTAAGTTGTGACATTCTTTGGGATCCAGGAGGGCCTCCCTGCTGTGATGTTTTCAGAAAGCCCCTCCCCTTTGGCCAGCCACTGCCCCTCCCCTTTGCCCTGTTGGTCAGAGTTCCTTTTTTTAAGATGACACTTTTGTCTGTGCAGGTGTTTGGAGAGGGGACTGACGCCGTAAAGAGATCTTTAGAGGGAATATTTGATGACACTGTTCCAGATGGCAAGGTAAAAGCCAACACGTCTTCCCTTTGGGTCACATGAGGGCACCAGCGTGTGCACGGTGCTGCGATTTGGGGGAAACTAAAACTCAGTACACCCAGTACGAAAACCTGAAACAATCAGGTTTTTACAAACGTTATCTAACAGGTTACCACAAGGTGGGGAAAACCATTTTATGTTTAAATCTTGGTGCTAATAAGAATATTTCCCCGCTGACATAACATTTTCCATACTTATCATCTGATGTGTAAGATTGCAACTAATACAAGATTTGAGTTCTGAGTTAGCTGAACAGTTCGTGTCATTGCTAATTCCTTTTTATGCACAACTTTGATTCCCAAGAGGTGAGTTCTTAGTGCCCTCTCTCTCTGCCCACACCTGCTATTTTGTTCCCAGGAATTTCAAAACAGGGTTCTGATAGTCTGTTCTTCTTTTTAAAAATGCATTTTCCTCCCAAGTCTAATACTCAGGCATGATTCAACCTTGTGCTTGAATTGAATAGAGGCTTTCAAATTGTCAGGATTAAAACCCCAGAAAGGCCTTGATTTCCCCGTAGCCACTTTTCGTGGCCTTGCTAAAAAAAAAAAAAAAAAAAAAAAAAAAAAAAAAAANAAAAAAAAAAAAAAAAAAAAAAAAAAACAAAACAAAACAAAAAACAAAACAACAACAACAACAAAAAGGATGCCTTCTTTTCCAGGACCCCAGTTACACTTTCCTTGGGGTCCTAGTGCTGACAGTTGCTGCGATTTTTCTGGTTCCCATCTCCAGGATCAGTGTGGCAGAATTCAGCTTTTGGTTGCCAAGCAACCAAGTAATATTAGTCAGCAGCTGCTGAACCCAGTGTTCTAGAAGGATCTGATCCACAGAAGCCAGAGTAAGGTGGAGTTCTTGGTATCAGAGGGCACTGGGGAGCAGTGGTCACAGGAAGGGCCTTTCATTACTCACATTTCCTGGATGTGTAACCCCGGGTCTGGAGGTGGCTCACTCAGGGAATGCGTTCCCATGGCACCTTGTTCATGATGAAATTAGATCACTGCACGGATATGCAAGCCAGCATAGTTTTAAATATTTACCTTGTTGTATCTGGAGTTGGCCAGTTTTTCATGTATTATACTTTTTTTTTAAAGAATTATTTTATGTATATAAGTGCACTGTAGATGTCTTCAGACACACCAGAAGAGGGCGTCAGATCCCATGGTTGTGAGCCACCATGTGGTTGCTGGGATTTGAACTCAGGACCTCTAGAAGAACAGTCAGTGCTCTTAACCGCTGAACCATCTCTCCAGCCTTGTGTTATACATTTAAAATGATGTAGCATCATTTCCTGCATACAGGTATGGGAATGACAGAAGTTTTGAGTTCCCTTGTACCTCTGTGTTTCCCATTTTTCTAGGCTACCTGTTTAAAATCCAGCTTCCGGGCATTTAGCCTTGCCCCAAAGAGCAGTTTAGATGCAAATCTACGGTTGACCCAGTGCTAAGGGCACTTATTTAATGTCGCGTGTGGGAGCAGCCTGGGAAGATCCCAGTCATAGGTCATGGGGTGTGGGAAGTGAAGGCTTTGTGGTGATTCTTTTCGAGTCCAGCTTCTGCGTGAAGGCAGGGCCGAGACTCTTCCCCTACGGGGTTTCTCTCCCAAAACCCTTCCACTGGGTTGTTGGGGTATTATTATTATTATTACTACAAAAACTACTATTACTACTGTTGTTGTTGTTGTTGTTGTTGCCATGAATGGAAGTCATGTTACTACCTCCCAGCATTTCCAGAGAAGTTGTTCTCTTCTTGTAGGTAGCTGCTTTGAACCTTGTTCCTGGGAATCTGTAGACCCAGACTTACCAGCCAGTGGCCTAGGTCATAACCCCCTAACAGAGCCATACTTGAGCATGAAGTGCATTCACATTGCAACGGTCTAACACATCTTATTTGCTGGGGCTCCTGCGGGATTGTGGGTCCGAGGACGCTTTGTGCCCTGGCTCCTCTGCTTGTGAGGTTCAGCCTGGCTACATTTGTATACGTTCTTCCCCCACGTCCACACCTCTGCTCCCCCCAACCTCAGTCGGTGTGGCTGAAACGACAGTGACAGTCGTGATCCTAGGGAGGACCGCCTTGACGCTCTTTGAGCTCCATCTGGGATGTGACCTTGTTCCTCCCAGGGCTGTCCTGGCCGCCCAGGGAGGACACAGAACTCTGCTGCCTGTCAGCCTGTGGAGCCAGGGTATTATTATCTTTATGAACACAGTTCCATTGCGGCCTCATTGTTACTTTGCAGTATAAAATTTACATGGCAGATATTCTTGCCGTGATGGAATTTCCTGCTCAAAATTCAAAATGCCTTTGTGGAAGAGACATTGGGCTGAACCGAATGATCTTGCTCTCTGCTCATCCGTGCCATGATTACATCATGGCTCTAGGGACATGCGCCCCGTGCTCAGAGTCAAAAGCTGCCTGCCTTTCCTTTCATAAAGCTCCTATCTCACTAGCTGTCTCTCCCAGGGGTCCCCCTCCTTCTCGCCTTCTCTCATAGGCACCTTCCTTCTCTCCTAGGCTGTTAGCCTGGGCATAGATAGTCAGGGCATCTGAAGTCAGTCATTAGACATGGATGGCAGGGCTAGTGAGATGGCTCTGTGGGTCAGAGCACTGACTGCTCTTCCAAAGGTCCAGAGTTCAAATCCCAGCAACCACATGGTGGCTCACAACCATCCATAATGAGATCTGATGCCCTCTTCTGGTGTGTCTGAAGACAGCTACAGTGTATTTACATATAATAATAAATAAATCTTAAAAAAAAAGACATGGATGGCTGCAGCTCTGATGACTTCGCTTCTTATCACAGAGGGAGAAGGAAGTGGTCTTACCCAGTGTCCACCAGCACAACCCCGACTGTGACATTTGGGTCCATGAATATTTCACTCCATCCTGGTTCTGTCTACCCAACGATCAGCCAGCCTTGACGGTTGTCCGGCCGGGGGACACTGCGAGGGACACCTTGGAGCTCATTTGCAAGGTATGTAGCTCTTCAGGTTGTTCTCCTGAGAAGAGCAGAATTGGGGGGTTGGGGGAAGGCCTCTTCTCAAGCACCCGTGGGGCACAGTCTGAGGGAGGAGGCTGGGCATGCCTGGTGCCCGTGGAGTACAGTTTGAGGGAGGAGGCTGGGTATGCCTGGCACCTGTGGGGCACAGTCTGAGGAAGGAGGCCTCTTCTCAAGCTCCAGTCTGAGGGAGGAGGTTGGGTATGCCTGGCACCCGTGGGGCACAGTCTAAGGGAGGAGGCCTCTTCTCAAGCTCCCGTGGGACACAGTCTGAGGGAAGAGGCGGGGTATGCCTGGTTTATGCAGGCAGTGCTGCATTCCTTCATGACAACGTGCACCATGTGTAAGCAGTGCCTGAGTGAGGAGGAGGGAAACTCGTCCGAGTGCTTCATCTCCAGGTCATAGGTTTATAATGAATATAATACCACCTCTCCCTGCACACAGTCTAGAGACCCTGAGACGGAGACTGAAGCTTGTTAGGACTGAGAATGCAAAACCCACCACTGTGGACAGGCACGCGTGATGCTGCTTGCCCTTCTGTTGCCCAGATGTTTGCACATTCGTGCATCCAATTGTGTCATCCCATTTTGCCAACTGATGTTTGAATGGTAACCGATACCCTGGTGACATCTTCAGGTTAGGGAAAATCCTAAGTGAGTTTGGCACGATGGGAGATTGCTCTTCCTGTGGACGTGGAGTTAGCCTGCATTTTCTCACTAGACAGTGACTGGCTTTGTTCTGCTTTTGCCTCTCAATGTAGAAATGTCTCCGTCCTTTTCAAGGTGAGCCTCTTCATATCTGGGTGCCCTTAGGTGACAGCAGGAAGTCACCCTTCTCGCACACTGGATTTTACTTTTCTGTATGTAGTGGCATCTGTGGTCTTAGTCGATCACATCACGTCTGATAAGGAGTGTCATTCTCCTGACTTGCAGATACAGAAAGCAAGGCCCTGAAAGCCTTACATACTTGCCCCACTTCACATCACACTCAGAGAGGACAGGAAGATCAGCCAAGTGAGCATAGGAGAGACAGCCTTGTTCACACTGCCCCCAACGGGTGTGTGCAGTTGTGACAGGTGGACACTCACAGAAACTCTCAGAGCGTTAGTCTGTGGGAAGGACAGTCCACAGGGCTCAGAGGAACCTAGAATATATTCCTAGGGGAGTCAATTTCCACTGTATCCTAATTTTATTCTAGAACCATTTGGATGAATAACAATGACATTTTAAAAGCCCTGTTCATTCAGCGTGTGATTTGGAAATATTGAATAATTTCACTCTCTCAACAAGTGTGTTGTGATTACACTACCAGAAATTTATATATGCCTTTTTTTTAAAAAAAAATCACTAATGTCTAATATAAAAAATATGACTTCATATGAGTGGGGGAAGGGGAATGAAATAATCTGGTCCACACAAGATTTCAACGGTCTTATGTGGAGAAAATTAGACAACTTGTTGTTTTAGGACAAAGCTGAGTCGGCCCCCACATAGGCATTAAAAGTGAACGATGGCACCTCACATCCCTCAGTTCTTTCCTGGACATGAGTTCTGGCTTTCAAACATACAGGCGCCTCTGCTCATGGCTCTTGATTCTAGTTACTTAGCAAAGGTGGCCTTCCGAGGGTTTCTGTGCTCCTTCATTTATAGCACAGTCCTTTAGAGAATCACTGATACTCCGCAGAGCTGTGGGAGTTCTTAGTTGCTGGAAGTTGAACCCTGACGTTTTTGCATAAGCCAGATCCTGGAAGGTGTCTCCAGGGAGTGACACAGCCACAGAGTGTCCTCGAGGAATTGAAAATTAAGCCGGAGTTTTGGAATGGCCATGCTTTTGTGGGAAATTGGTGGAAGGACGATGAATTGGTTGGATCAGGTTTTTGTTTGTTTGTTTGTTTGTTTGTTTGTTTTTTAGAAGCATTTAGCCTTTTTAAAAGGTAGTGTCGCCTCTGCCATGTAGAGGCGATCATCAAGTGATACTGTCCCTCTGTTCCTCTAGTGTTTGGTTCCTTACTGAGTTCCCATGGGCATCCTTAAGGTAGAGTCCCTTTCTGTGACAAAAATGGATCATCCTGCCCAGTGTTCCTGATCACTTTTCCTGTCAAAGCAGACATAAGACTGCACCATGTAGAACAGCTTCTGTCTCCTGAGGTTAAACAAGGAAAACCTCCACGCTGTACTTTAAGAAATGATGGTCTGGCCGGGCAGTGGTGGCGCACGCCTTTAATCCCAGCACTTGGGAGACAGAGGCAGAGGCAGAGGCAGGCGGATTTCTGAGTTTGAGGCCAGCCTGGTCTACAGAGTGAGTTCCAGAACAGCCAGGGCTACACAGAGAAACACTGTCTCGAACCCCCCTGCCCCCCCCCCAAAAAAAAGAAAAAGAAGCCGATGGCCTCCAGAGAAGCATCTACGTAGGACACATTGTGTAGTGTGCTCAGACCCACATGTCCTCCCGACTCCTCTGTGACTGGCGAAGCAGTTCTCTTCCTAAGGATGGAAAGGGAAGAGAGGGCGTGCACATTATAAAATGATCTAATATAATGTCTTTTATGTCATTATTGTCGAGCTCTGCATTGGTGACGGATGTTATTCCTATTATCTAATAATCAATTTCTTTCTTCTGTCTCTTGCATTCTCTTTCCTATCATCTGACCCACATCATTTCACCTCAGTTTATCATCTGCCATCCATCTGATCACCAGTTGGTGATCTCGATCAGATGATCGAGTTCTGGTATAGTAAATGTTTCAAGATGCACATTTCGTGTGATAGACGTTACTGAAATGATTGTTAAACACAGCCAGAAACCATGTCAGCCTGTGGTTCTTTTTAATTTAATCAGATTATTGCAATTATACAAAACTACAAAAATGATCCATTTTTTCATAGTGACTCATAGTGTTCATGTGTGAGCATGGTGTCACGTTGCTCCGTGTGTCTAGATGTGATGCATGTATCTGTTCACCGTGTATATGTGTAGGCCAAAGGACAACCTCGAATGCCAGTTTTAGGGACACTGTCCACCTCCTTTGAGGTAGGGTTTCCCATTGTCCTGGACCTCACAAAATAATCTAGACAGGCTGGCCTGCCAGCCCCAGGGATTGCCCTGTCCCCTGTCCAGAGCACTGGGCTCAGAGTGACAGTCAGAGTGACATGCTATCTCTCCCGGAAGTTTTACATAGTTCTTGGAGTGGGCCTCAGGTCTCATGCTTACAAGACACACACATTTCCCAACTCAGCTGTTTCCCCATCCCAGTTCTTATGTGTCTTAGTGGCTCGTCGTGGCTCGAACTATTTATTAAAAAGAACTACATAGCTACTTAGTCCTTTAAACCAATTATAGTACGATCTGAGGTGTTTTTTTAAACTAAACTTGCCCAGTTGTGGTATTTATTTTATGGCACAATTTGCAGCTAGCTTTCTTGACTCTAAACAGATATAATGCTAAGTGATTTGAGTAAATGTACTCTGGAAAGCAACTTTGCACTATTTAATT
Organism: Mus pahari; assembly: GCF_900095145.1. NCBI lineage: Eukaryota > Metazoa > Chordata > Mammalia > Rodentia > Muridae > Mus > Mus pahari. The sequence continues at coordinate 80,948,753 of NC_034601.1, read as the reverse complement.
TTTTTTTTCCCTAATGGAATTCCTCTTGCAAAGAAATTTTCTCTTGAATGTTTTGCAAAGTCAAAACAAGCCAGATGCTCAACAGTCCTTCATCAATGTTCTCCAACACTTGGATTCTTCTCGCACACACCGTGTCATGAGCCCCATTGTAGTTCTGCCTGCTTTGCTATGGAAGTCGTAATGTCCTCCCTGAGAGTCAGGAGGCCGAGTTAGCTCCTGCTTTGTTTCAGATCATACTCCTCAACCTTCACCGAAATGGGAGGACCCACAGGAATTCCCTTCCCGCCCTGATTTTAGAGTAACTATTCACCAACTGGAAGGGTCTTTAGATTTCTTATTAAACCTGTGTAAATATTTGCATATTTACTGATTTTGAGCCTGAGTTGGTCTCAGCCTTGAAACACTCTTGCCTTAACCTCTAGAGCACCGGGCTGCAGGCATGCGCTGGTGCTAGAGCGCAGGGGCAGTATGCATACGCTGGCGCTCCAGCCAGTCTTCGTCATTTTTACAGTTGCACGTACTCATCTCTGTTTTTTAAAGTTATTAAGACAATGAATAATAGAGAGAAGTTTGGGGAAATATGTACAGTGTGAGCCATGTTCTCCGTACTGAAACCCAATTGCTCTTTGTCCTTCCCTGTGCAATTCCAAATGTCAGCAGTGTGGTGTCTGGGGATGGTAGGGGTCCTCATTCTCTTTAGTAGTGGCCAACAGCTGGCTGGTGAGAGCCCCGCTGCGGTTTGTCCCAGCATCCCCTGGGTGAGGTTAGTACAAGGCTGTGACGTCCAGAAGGTGATTGTGGAAGCGGTAGTCTGGTTAGGACTGACCACGAGTGTTTATTAACGACAGCAGTAAGCTCCTTTGTCCCTGTTACTGAGACCATGTGAAACTCAGTCCCCTTCCCTTGCGCCTCAGTAGGGAACAGATGGCAAAACAAAATGTTTGCTTGTAATTAAAGAATTTGTGAAGCCCCGGGAGAGTAAGAAGCATCTCCCCCCAAGCCCCTCCCAGACGCACAAGGGAAACTTTTCTAACTGGTCATATCACCCCCACCCTCAATGGCTTCCCTGTTGTGCCATCCGCTGCATGCTGCCAGGGACCTCATTGCCACTTTCTGGAACTATGCTGTTGTGGTAATACATGACTGTCCTCTGTGCATATATTTATTTAAAAAGCTAAGGCACCACTCCCCTGTCTCCGCACACCAATTCTCCAAACCCAAGCTCACCCCAGAGGCCCTGGTGATCAGACTGGTTATTCTCCTGCTGCGTCATGGAGTGCCTGCCCGCCCGGCACCCTGCACACACTGTGAGCTGTGACTGACTGAACGTTGAGGGGCTAATGACTGGAGCACCATTTTGGCCTATGTATTCATACATACTGGCACTATAAAGGAAGAGTTTTTACCCGCTACAATAAATTTTACTTATTAAAAGATAATTCTCATCACAGGTCATTGAGAGATTATTTTTTATTGCTTACTTCATATAAAATTGAAATTTTATTTTAAAAATTTGAGAAATTTCAAATGTATGTAGAAGTGAGATCCATGTAACAAATCCTCATGTATCCATTGCATAGAATATATATTTGCCGTGTTTCATTGGTTTGTTTATTCTGCCGCCAAGTGTGGATGACTTTGGAAGCAAATTCCAAATAGCTTATCACTTACTTGCTAGTGTTTTAGGGCGCATTTTCAAATGATAAAGACACTTTAAAATGAAATCTACCTGTTTATCCTCTCTACCAATTTATCCATCTATCCGCTCTTGTCCTATAATTCCTTGTTGGCTTATAACATTTGAAAAGCTTGTTTCTTTTCTCCCATGTTTCTTCTTGGCTGTGGATTGAAAAATATTTATAAAACCATATTAATCACAGTATCTTCTTTAGTCAGATTAACTCCAGGATGGTATCTTAGATAGAGTAGATCCACTGAGCTGTCCTAGAGGAACGGTAAGGCCCCGAGAACTCTAATTCCCAAGCCATTTGCTGTGCGTCCCCGGCTGGAGGCACACTCGCACAACCCCGGAGTTCCATTCTGGGATATCTAAGCAAGGCTAGAACTCAGACCTCTTCTTGCTTGTGTGCCGACCTGCTTACAGTGAGCCCCTAACACTTGTCCTGGGGCCCAGCCCTTTTCTCTCTCATTGTAAATCCTCCCTCCGTTTCTCCATTTCTCTGTTCCTCGTCACCACTTGAGTGTATGGCATGATGTGCAGGAGCTTGTTTAATAGATACGGTTGAAAACGCAAACCAAAAACACGGGAAAGAGTCTGTGGCTCAGTTTTCTGCATTGAGCTACATGATCCGTATGATGTTTTATTAATGAGTTCTAGGTCTGATTTGTAGTCTAGCTTTTTTTTAAGTATAGAAACTTGCCACCTACCCCTCATCCCCATTGCCCTTAGAAAACAAGATGACAAGTCTCACGCTCTTGAGAACGTAATCCCTCCTGTTCACTACTAAATAGACATTTTCCTCCTTTCCCATCCTAGACACATCAACTGGATCATTCCGCCCATTACCTGCGCCTGAAATTTCTAATGGAGAACAGAATGCAGTTCTATATCCCGCAGCCCGAGGAGGACATTTACGAGCTGGTAATGTTTACGACCACTGTCCTCGTACACCCTGTCTGAGATAATTTTCAAATTATGCATGTACTTGTGGTGATTGTAGCTGGTGGGATGGAACGAGCTTCATTCAGAGCTCCAAAGCTGGCAGAAATAACCTTGCTTATCACAGAAATCCCAGAGCGGAAAGTTGCCTTTGCTTGTCCAGAAAGCAGGGCTGCGCCGCCACCAAAGACGTTGAAACCCACAGATGATGCTCAGATAAGAGTTGAGTCATCAGGACAGACTCTTGCTGAACACCTTTCTTTTTAATCGGTGACTTTAAAATCAGTTGGCAGTTGCCACAGTCAAAGTGCTCCAATTTTGTGCAACTTCTACAATCTTATCAGAACTGACGGGGTAAATCTTGTGGGTGTAACACCCCCCACCCTACCTCCCCGACCATCCATCTGATGCATCCCCCAGCTTGCTGAAACTGCAGTCACACAGATTCTTGAAGACATCTGAGGATGTCTGAGTTTCCTTAGAGGTAGAGAACTCGGTTTGTGCTCTGGGCCTGGGAGTATTATCAGTTCTTCTGCATACGAATCATGGGGGGCTGGCAAGCATAAGACACCAATACTGAAAGTTCTGGGATTTTACCAAGGGCAGAAAAATGGTTTCTCAGTAGGTGTTAGTGGTTGTCACCGTGGTAACCACTGGCAGGTTCCTTTTCTTAGCAGAGCAGTGCATTTTTTCAGTTCTAATAAACAGTGGTTTGGAGAATAAGGGCCTCTCTTGGAGAATGTTCTGGCTTCTCGGTTCTTAGTCATCTTTCTGGGGGACACGGCGCTGTTTGTCGTGGATCTGGGGATAAAAACAGGGGAGTGCCTCCCCACAGAAAGCAGAACTGGAAGTACAGCTCAGAGGCTCCTTTTGGAAAGAGGAACCACGGTGTAGAATCTCATAGGGAGTGGCATTTCAAATCAACTTCTTGAACTATACTTCTTCTATTAGGAAACTCTCGACACTTAAGCATGTAACAGATACAAGCGGTTGTTTCCACTGGATGAGTTATGATTTGGAATGTTTCTGCCAGCCGAAAAGGTCACCCGAGAGCTCTCTAAATTATTATTTTTTTTTTTTTTTGAGGAAATATGGATTTTTCTCCTGTGGTAGTCTGATCATGTTATATGTTAGAAGAGGATCAAAATGGGCCCATTGGGAGGGGTGGTTCTGTGATTAAGAACAAAGACGGCGACTGCAGAGGAATCAACCTAAGAGTCTCAGTGCCCACGGGGAGGCTCACAACCATCCAGTTGTGATTCTGGGCTATCTGATGCCCTCTGCTGGCCTCTGTAGTCACTGCACACACATGGTGCATAAATGTGCTTGCAGGCAAAACACTCCTATACATAAATACTGAAAAGGGAAAAGGACTCAAATGATCCCTCGACTCTAAGCCACTGTTGACTGTGTTGATGGAGATGGAGCAGGTCTCATTAACAGCCAGGAGCCAAGGTGATCCTTCTGAGAATTAAATAGCCAGTTGTTTGTGTTCTGTGATGTACTCAAGGAGTCCTTTCCATGCCAGAGAAGGAAAGCATTAGCTCAGCACTACAATCCTTATCGGTAGCCCTAATTGCTCAGGAGGTTGAGGCAGAAGAATTACATGACCCCTATGAGTTCAAGGTTAGCTTGGAGAACAACATAGCAAGATGTTTCTTGGAGGGAAAAAAAAATCCCATGTGTAGTATGGTAAACATCTAAAATTCCTACACTGGGAGACTTAGGCAAGAGGATTGAGAGCTAAAGCTTGGGGCTAGCCTCGGCTACAGTTTGATCTCATCTTAGTGAATAACTTGGAGCTTCATGGTCAAAAAAATCAGAGAGGCTAGGCTGATAACGCTGCGAGAAGATAGTTTAGTTTATGCCTTATAATTTGTGAATTTTGCAAACAATAAATTGCAGGGCTCATAGGCAACAAACTTCTATTTCCTGTATATACCAGGCATGTGTACTAATTTGGCCCTGTATACATCAGGCATGTGTGCTAATCAGGTCCTGTATACGCCAGGCATGTGTACTAATCAGGTCCTGTACATGTCAGGCATGTGTGCTAATCTGGTCCTGTATATATCAGGAACGTGTGCTAATCGGGCCATGGCTTTAAAATGTTTATTACTCATATATTATTGATATGAACAAACTTTTAAAAGATTTTTTTATTTTACTATCTTATGTGTATGAATAAGACTGGAGTCACAGACAGTTGAGAGCCACCATGTGTATGCTGGGAATTGAACTGGGTCCTCTCTTCAAAAGCAGCGAGTGATCTGAGCCAACCCTCTAGCCCTCCTCTGATCACATATCATATTTAAGCTATGGATATGGCATGGCTTTATCCAGTGATGACAATGGAGTGCTGGTGCGCCCAGCTCAGCCTGTTGAGGTCTATCATTGTTCTTATGTAATGTGCTGTAGTTAAGGAGAACCACCTTAGGTACAAAGGAACCATTGTGTTTTCTGTCACCCTCTGCAATGACCTCTGGCCCAGAGATCCCCAAGGAAGCAGTTACCAGGGTCGTGCTTACGCCAGCACCTCCATCTTACCAAGTTCTCTAAGCTTCTTGTGTTCTGGGCGGCTTTCGTGCCTGACAAAGCTTCTAGACCCCTTCCCTGAGCAATGCTTACAGTCACATGGGATAAGACATACAGACTTTGCCATGGCTTTGTTGTAACAAGATGCTTAGCAAAAGTCAAGTTTAAATGATAACAGATGGTATGAGCTCACGAAATTACAAAACTCAGCAGTGGATGTAGTAGCTACTGCAGCTCGGAAATAGTGGCAAGTATAACTCATATTCCGAGGTATTAACAGCAACTGGGGTTTGCTACTGAGATAGCATTAGTATTCATGATGAAGCCACGGGCACTCTCAGTGTGGTTGTCCGGGTTGCCTACGTGCACCCGTGGTCAGAGAAGATGCTGGGCAGTCTTCCGTAAATGTTTTGGGTATCTTTTACTTTCTGTTCTGAGTTCACAGGCCCCTAGAATCATCTCAGGGGTCCCTGGTCTGGGAGCCCTGCTTTAGAGCATTCCTCTGGGTGTAGGGTCATGCCAGGGCAGGGCCTGTCTGGGCACAGAGTGCTTTCTGAGAGCATATTTGTTTTCTTGCTTGTTTCTGAGCAAGCAGCAGGCTACACGGTGTTAATAAGCTCTGCTACCTCCCTGCATGCTGGGGCACTGCTCTGCAGGAACCTGCAGGTGTCTCCAACCATGCCCTCATATATGACCCCCACCCCCACCCCAGATACTTAATTCTGTCCCATCGATAGCAGAAAGTGAGTCCCGGACGTGGAAGATCTTGGAGGGTAATGAGTATTCATGTGAGTGAGCAGGGAGTTCTCTGAATATCTACCAATAGTCATTGTCTGCCTGCTTTATAGATTATATTAATGTAAATGATACCCATTTGGCTATTTCTTCCTGACTAGATAGTTGTTGGAAACAGTCCATGGAATGGCCACAGACCTGGGGTTTAGTCTGTAGAGACAATGGCTTTTCAGATCTCACACTAAATGAGTTCTTATTAAAGTGACGGGGGAATAAAATGTGCAGCCAAAATTGATTAATTTATTTATTCATTCATCTCGCAAATATTTACTTAGCATTTCTTTGCCAAGCATAACCTCTGATCCTCACAGGGTGTGTGCCAGAGGCAGCGGGGACCCTGTTTCCGGAGGAGCCTCTACTTAGATTTGCAGGAATGCACGTAAAAACCTGTCACCGGCAGCAGGTTTTCAGGCTTGGAGAAGCAAGAAGTTAGGGAGAGAGGCACGTTGTTGGCATGCCGAGGAATGCCATCGGAGTCTAGGGGTGAGGAGAACGAGATGTGAGTCTCACGTGTTTTACAGACAAGCGTTTCAGGAAGGGTCTGGGGAGAAAGGTCAGCCGGTAGCATTCCTGCCGTGGTAGCATGAGCTCTAGACTTCAGTACCCTGTAACGGTGGCACAGCGCCAGGCACCTCTAATCCCAGTGCAGGAGGCAGGGACAGCGGGAGCCTCAGAGCTGGCTGGCTGGCCAGCCTGGCTGAATTGGTGAACTCCAGGCTCAGTGAGAGACACCATTGATAAAATTTGAAGGGAGAGTGATTGTGGAAGACACTCCATCTTTGACCTCCACGTGTACCTGTGCACACACAACACACGCATGCACATACATCTACATGTACAAAAGAGAGGTGAGGAACCTGGCTCAGTGCGAGGTGGGGAGGAAGCAGCTCACCCGGCTGTACCTTGAAGGAGAGGATGAAATGGTGAGGACGCAGTGCTAGACTCGGGGCTGGAGGGGGACGGGAGGCTGTACAGATGAGTTCGAAGGAGAGGGGAACCCGGAGAAAGGACATGACATGTGACCTTCTATGTCTATGGAGTCATCCACCCAGCTGTACACACACACACACACACACACACACACAGAGAGAGAGAGAGAGAGAGATTCTCAGTCCTTATTCCTCACACAATACAAAATGAAGACAACCCGCCTATCATTTGCGTTGTATTCGGTATGTATCAAGTACAATCTAAAGACAATTCAAAGCCTGTGTGAGCATAGATTTTATGCAAATACTGCACTGTTCCCCATGAGAGAGTTGAGCTCCCATGGGTTTGGGTATTCTGGGGTCCTGGAGGTCCTGAAGCCAGTCCTGTGAGTTACCTAGTAACGGCAAGAGCTGGCCTCTATTGTAATAGACTCCTTGAGGTTGTCGTATGCCAAGTGCACTCTAGGACACAGGACAGTGGGAAGGCAGACTCCCTGCTGGCTAGGGTTCTGTGGCTGAGATAAGAGACCATGGTGGCCTAGGCTGGCGTGGCCAGGGGAGACGGGGAGACAGGACTAACAGCATGTGGTTTGTCAGAGCGGTGTTAAAAACCTGATGTTGTCTTCCCTCTGGTTTTTGAAAGGGGCTGGGGGAGATGCTTCAATAGCACTTTAAACGTGGAACTTTCAATGTGTCCTTCTTGCCTGTGCATGAGGTGCAACTTTCAAGTTCCCTAGCCCAAATCCTGTACAGAAGTTTCCTGTATTTTTTGAGTTTTTTGCTTAACCTGGCCTGAGTCTCAGTCAGCACAAGAGCGATCGTGTAGCCCCAAGGCTGGCTTATGTGACACCAAGACAGTGGACACAGTGGAGAGCAGAAATTCAAGTGTCCCACTGGCTCTCTGCAGAGATGGTCAGAACTAACGGTGTATACTGCCACCTAGTGGGAAGGACTGGCTGCTACACATATTTAAAAGATAAATTAGCAGGGCTCAACCTCAACAGAGATGAACACTGTCGGTACTGAGAGAACATGGTGCTGTCCTGCTATGTCTTGTCAGCTTTTTAAAAATAATTCCGTATTTGTAATTGTAGTGACTATATTTTCTGATCCTTAAATCACTATCACTAAAGTCCTCTGATTGGAGAATTTAATTTTGCGAAGCGTTTCTGAAGCATCTAAGTAAAATCATATTGAATTATGCTCCCAGACACCCATGCTGCACGGCCAGTGTTCCTAGCTCTAACCCCCATCACATTGTGTCATAGTATACCGAAGAAAGAAACCTGTGCTTTCTTCTTGACTGAATAGAATGACATCCTGAAGAGATGGGGCAGGGGTAGCCATCAACGAGGACTTGGCTTCCGTGTTTCAGAATGAAGTTCCTGTCAAATTCTATGGTTTGAGATTTATTCTCATTTCCAGATCAGTAAGAGTTTGCATTTGTCTTTGCTCTTTTGTCTTCGAATTTGGATTTCAGCTGTAGGCTTTTCACCTAAGAAGGCTCACCCCCCTAACCTCGGGCCTCTTTGGGTTTCCCACTGGGCTGGGAGTCACCATGGTGGGACAGAGAGAGTGCCATATCTCTGGGGCTTGCAAGACTGCACTCAGACCCTGCCCGGCCCACCCTGGCTTTACAAACGTATTAAAATACTTTCTCACCAGTCTTAGCTCCCCTGTTTGTGAAATGGACATTGCAATTGTCCCAGTATGGGATGATGAGACACACAGTTGAAATTCATGTCTTGTGAGATTAGGTCCAGATATATGAAACTGCACTGTCAGTTGATTTAAACATGTTCTGATGTGTGAACTGTATTCTACTACTTTAATCTCGCATTTATACAGAAACACATTCTAGACTGTGTTGGGTTTATAGGTGGTTGGTTGATTTGTGTACTTAATTTTCTTGCTAATTTTATATAGTTAAGCCGCTAACTGAGAATCTCGTCATCTAGTTCATGCTGCTGTGGATTTCCTCCTGTGGAAGTGCTATGTGGATGGGCAGAGATGCCTTGTACTGTGCGGACGTTCACGCAGCATATTTATAACCTTTTTTTGATTTTGACGAGTCCCTTGCCCCAGCACTAGAGGGTTTAATGAAGGGGGCATTGTGTTTCAGGTCTGTGATGAATTTGGGGTGCTCTATGGAGTGGTGTGCACGTGGAGAGAGTTTGGCTAGAAGCAGCCTGGTTTCTAAGCTTATAGCTGAGCTTGGTGGTGAGAATTGAAGGTTTCTACTCAGTAAAAACTCTGATGCAGCATGAATTTTTGTTCAAGTATCAATTATGAAAAAAACAAATTTACAAAATGCTGATCCATCCTAAGAAGCTTTTTGTGATGGGCTCCTCACTAGCCCCTTCTCTCTGATTTACAGCTTTACAAGGAAATTGAAATCTGTCCAAAAGTCACCCAGAATATCCACATCGAGAAGTCAGACACGGCCGCTGATAATTACGGTAGGTTTTTATTTGTCTTTGTTCTTGAGTGTTTGTGTTTCCAGTTAAAGCATTTCATCTGTAAACAGAACGTGCGCATATTTACAATTCAATAAGAAGCCCTTGGGGCCTGTTTTAAACACACATCTGGCTCCTGTGCCGTGAAGCGCAGCTGAGCTATGAACAAGGCACAGGGAGGAAAGCCTCTGGCCTTCAGTCTCCTAACTTGAATTAACCGGATTCTGTTTGTCCTAAGGGGCAAACGGAGAGGCCACAGAGATTGCTCAGTGGTTAGGGTACTTGCTGCTCTCAGAGGAACCAAGTCGGATGGGAGCAGCTTGAGGGGCTTACAGCTGCTTGGAACTTCAGCTCCAGGGAATCCAACACCCTCTTCCGGCTTCTGTGGTGTCTGCACTTCTGAGTCTCTCGCCCACCCCCACCCCACCCCCACACACATGGTGGGGGAAGAGTTGAGAGTGAATAGAGAGTTAGATACATTTTTTTGAAAAGGGACTGGGCATAGTGGGGATGGATTATTTTATTTCTGTTGTGCCTGAAGGAAATCCCCATTTCCTTACATTGCCCTCAAACAGACACCGCTCTACCTTTCTCCACAAGGAAAGTTAAAAGGACTTGCTTTGTGGCTGTGTAGTGGTGCCCGAGACCATTGATGTAGCATGAATTTTTGCTCAAGTATCAATTATGAAAAAACAAATTTATAAAATGCTGGTCCATTCCTAAGAAGGTTTTTGTGTGGTACATACACTCTCCGGGGCTGTGACAAGTGAAATGCCACAGAGCAAAACCGAGAAAGATAAAGGGACAGGAAGAGAGTGTGGGGACAGCAGACTTAGGTTTCCATATTGCTCTCCCACTGGAGAGAGAGGAGAGACTCGAGTCCCAGAGTCAGGCTGCGGCAACATGTAGTCTATACTGTTACTGGGGAGCTTGTAGAGACTCAGTCTCAGGCCATTCTGGAAAAGCAAGCCATCTAAACACCCACTGCCCATCACACACCAAAATCTCAGGCTTCCAGGAGGAAAGCAAGTGCTCCCTCTGAATTACACACTTGTACTGTTTAAACATGCAAGCCATGCTAGAGTGTTGGCAGATTTCCCTCAGACTTGTACAGGTCTTTCAAAAACAAACAAACAAACAAACAACCCCCCCCCACACACACACACAGACCTGCCTGCTATGTCATACTATATGGCTGTCTACACTGCTGTCATTACTGATATCATTAGACGTGTAGTCCTTCCCAGTGTTTCAGACTGCTGTTCGCTTAAGCAGTCAGTGATGGAATTAGCACTTGAGCCCAGGAAGTGGGGATCTGGCGAGTGCTATGTTAGGAGAGGTAAGGGTCACCAGAGCCCAGAGCCCCAAGACTGACATTTCCCTCTCACACTCTCCTGGCTGAGAGAGAGTCATTTCTCCTGTTGTCATTTCTCCAGAGCCAGGCCTGGGGCAGCTGTCACCTGAGATGAGCCTGTGGCTTTGCAGGGGGAAAACAGAGGAAGCAGTGAATCAGGTCCTACTCAGTGACAGATAGTGACAATGCTAAGCAAATCACAGAGTCACCTACTTACAAAGGGTTGATGTGTGTGGGCCTACTGTGTGCTGGAGCTTACAGTTCCTGGTGGAATGTCAAGACCACTGCTCACATGTATTTGAGATAGTTCTCTGAAGGCAGCAGTTGACCTTTTAGTGTTTGGAAATCCGCAGAGCCCTCACTAGGCAGCTGGTATCGTGTTCCCTCCGCATCTCCTGCTGCAGGCAAATATCCTCATCTCAAAACGCTCATTAGAGAACTGTGGCCTAATGAATAGAACCCAATTTTGTCTCTCTGGCCACTTCCAGTATACCTTCACACCATTTACTGTTTGACACTCCCCCTCCCCCAACCAAATACATCAGGAAGCCTGGAGGACACCCTCAAAGAATCAATGTTTATAAAGGGCTTAATATGCAACAGAAGTGTGACCTCCGTGACTAAAGCCACAATTGGTGGCACTCGAGTAAACAAGTGCCTGCCCTGCTTGTACTTAATTTCTGTCAAGTGGGAGTCAGCCAGTGAGAATCTAGAAAAGTGAGTTCCCACGCTCTTAGACTCTTGGTCTACGACTGAATGATCTGGGGAACTTTGAAACAGGCACTTGGCACCAACACCCACACACGCCTCCATTTTCCTCAAGGGCCTAATGTTAGAGATAGCACAGAGCTCTATGCACTGTTCTTTCTTTTTCTCTACACAAGCATACCAATAATAAAGTTCAATTTAAAAAAAATCCATGTGTGCATTTTACCTCTGTGTTCGTCTGTGTACCATGTGCATGCCTGGTGCAATTAGAGATGGTTGTGAGCCACCATGTGCACACTGAGAACCGAACCTGGATCCTCTGGAAACGTAGCCAGTGCTCTTAACCACTGAGCCACCTCTCCAACCCCTGATAAAGTTTGACATGTCAGGTAAACACCTGGAGAGAGTAGCAGCAATGGATCGTAATCGAGAACAGTTGCAAGAGTGTATTCTGGTCAGAGTTGGGAACGGGACGTGATAGCCACAGAGGGTGAAGCTAGCTCTGGGCATGGATGCAGGCTCTGTGTACTTCAGAGACGTTTGAGGGGCTCAGATTGACACAAAGCGGTTTGGTTTGCTTCGGCTTGAGCTTTGGGACCACCAGTACTTTCATGTAGCTCACACTTCATTGCTTGAAGGTCGTCGAGGCAGCACCATACTGATGGAAAAGGTTCTGGAGGCCGGGGGAGGGGGGGTGGCTAACCACTTGGTGCGGGTTCCTGAGCTTCATTCTGGAAAGCCCTGCCACATGACAGTGACCTCGGCTAAGCCAGTGTCTGGCCTCCTGTCAGCAGCAGCGTATTGGCAGGAAAGAATGAAGAGTCCCCATCATTACTTTTCTGGTTGCTGTTAGGAAATACTCTGGCAAAAGCAACCCAAAGGGAAAAGGGTTTATTTCAGCTCACAGCTTGAGAGTGGGGTCCATCATGGGGGAGAGGGGGGTGGGGGAGGGGAGTCCTGGCTGCAGGCGTCTAAAGAAGCTGGTGCAGTTTATTTGGAGTAAGGAAGCAGAAAGCAACACATGATCACATTCAGCTTCCTCCTCCTTATGTCATTCATAACCTAAGCCCAGAGGATGCTGCCCCTCCCCTCCCCCTTTACTTTGGATCTGCCAACTTTGATGAGCTCAGTCATAGCCAGGGGCTTGTCTCTGAGGTGATTCTAGCTCTTGCTAAAGTGACAATATTAGCCGTCACAGCTTAAAATCTTGGATGGTTTGATAGCCTCCGACCTTAGAAACTCCCTTGGCATCTCAACGCAGACCCAGCCAGTCCACAGCAGCCCTGACACCAGCCTATGGTAGTTTTCCTTTATATGAGCCCACATATATGCAGGCTCATAGTACACACTGACACAGGACATCTCAACAGTATCAAATGCTGCTTTCTATTTTAGGATGCAAAAGATGATCAAATAGCTCAACTGGCTGAATAAAGTTTTAAACAGTAACAGATGGGCCAGGCGGTCGTGAGCCCATGCTCTTAATCCCAGAACACAAGAGGCAGAGGTAGGCAGATCTCTGAGTTCAAGGACAGCTGGGACTACACAGAAAGAACAACAAAATAAAACAGAAAGAGCAAACACTTGGGAGTTTCTCTCTCCAGGCCACCCCTGAGGTGTACTCAGAGCTTATTGTAGAGTTAGCTCAGGTTACACAATGCTTAGCCTAACCAGTCCTGTGCTGTCTCTGAGGGAAGTGTGCACGGAGCAACTCCGTAGCTTTCCCTTGTCCCAGGGTACTCCTGCTGCTATTGTAGCACTTAGTATGTAGTAGTAGTAGTAGTATATACACATGCACCATATGGTATATGTAAAATATATAGTATATATTTAGTAAATACATTATTTACTAAAATACTTAGTATTCTAGCTGTGATGTCATCCTTATTGTGTGGTGTCTGTACTTACACAACTACTTTATCCTGGACCTAGTTTTGAATTCTCCATTGCATATTATGTTTTGGATTTCCTTTGGCCATGGGTGTCAGTATGAAGGATTTCCTGGTAGTTCATCAAATCAGCAGATGGTCTAGTCTCTTCCCATGGTCTTAATTACTTCCTTTTCTAGGTCCCTAGGCCACACATCACTCATAACACCTTCCTGCTCTTACAGTGGCAGCCTCCTAATTGTTGGCTAACTTAGTTTGATATTGAATCCTTCTGCTCCTGTTGGCAGTCATTTTGGCCATTGTTAAAGTTCATTGAGATTGGAGTGTTCCTGTTGCACTGAAAACCTTTGTTGACTGGCCGTAAGAGCATCACGTTCTTCGTTCAGCTAGAATTAGTGTTTCCCTTTCCACTTGTTGATGTAGGAGACAGTTACACAGATCTCACCGCAGTGCCGGTGCTGTTCTGTGGTTCAGGCTCCAGAGAGAGGCTCCCCTCTCGGGCCCCGTTCCTACACGTTAGTCCTGTGGGATTCTATGCACATTTGTAAAGTCCCATCATACTTGCCTGGTCTTTGGAAAGGAAGTTGTGGCCACGGTCTGTCTGTTTACTCTGTTCGCAGAGATTGCCTGCCATCTTGAGGACTTGAGTGTGTTTCTCATGCCTGTCTTGTGTACCCAAGTACCCGCTGCAGGATTTCACAGTTCGCTGCAGGGCTCAGGCTGATGCATCTCCTGCCTCGCGCACTCCTTGGTTAGCAATCTTTCAGCACCAGGAAAGAAGGGAATTCCTGAATGACCACAGTCACCGATGGCTCCAGAGCAGCCTCTGGCTTGGTCTTGTCTTCCAGATAATCGAGCTGGTTCTCAGCACCTCCCATTAGCAGCTGAATTGCCCCCACCCCATAAGAATGAAAATCAAATTAATAATATAGTGAAGATAAGAAGTTCTGTTTCCTGTCTGAGAGTTACAGGACTTGGGGAATTAGCAATGGCTGGCAGCCTTCTTGCCCTCACAGGTTACCTATGTTCCAATACCACGAACTAAACAGAAAACTTAACTTTCATTTCGACATTGCTTGAAAGGTCTCTGTGGCTCTCTGGTATCTACTCTTATAATAGCTATCTCCCTCCCCCCCTTCCCTCCTCCCTCCATTCCCTCCTCCCTCCCTTTCCCTCTCTCTGTCTCTCCTAGTTTTTTTTTTTTTTTTTTAAAAAACAATGTTTTCTTCTCCCCTCAGCATTGGTTAATTATTTAATATTCTGATAGTCACTAGTGGAGTACGAAATCAGTTAACCACATTCCAGTATGAAATGGTATGTATAAAGTGAGTTTCAGAATGTGATAAGAAATAAATGTCCATACAGCAGTATATCTGGGTGAACACACATCATACTCAGGGACCATATGTCCTAAGAAGTAGACTGGATGAAGAAAAAAAAATATAGGTGAGGGAGGGACCCTGATGAGTTAAACCGATCTGCCTGTTTTGTACTGGGTAAGGAAGAGGGTGGGAAAAGCAAGGAAACAGGTGAGATGTACTAATGTCCTTTGTTTCCACTGGCAGACTACTTTGAAGGATGGAGATTAATGGACCTAGTGATATTTATTTTTATAAGTTGTTACTTTTAGAATGATCTAAAAATATATTTTTTCCACCTGCTGTGTAAAAACAATCTGAACAACAGGAAAAAAAAATTCCAAAGTGTAACCCAAAACATGTGCTCGCAGCAGGTACTTCCTGTTGTCAGCTAAACATTCCGAGCTCTGAGCCCTGGCTTCTGTCTTGTGTTCTGTAGGGTTTTTGCTCTCTTCTGTGGACGAGGATGGCATTCGAAGGCTCTACGTGAACAGCGTCAAGGAAACTGGGTTAGCTTCCAAGAAAGGTAAGACTGGAGTTGTGGATGTTTGTTTTTGCTATTTGTTTTGCTTTCTTAGTTTTTAAGACAGAGCCTTGATATGTAGCCAAGGCTGTCTTAGAACTCATGATGTGGCTCAGGCTGGTCTTGAACTCTTGCTCACTCTGCATTAGCCTCTCAGTGTTAGGATCTACAGACCTGCCACCCCCTACCCCAGTGGCCCTTGTTTATCTCATAGTTTCCCTTTTGAGACACACATTTTCAGAGGGGTTGTGCATACAGGGTTTGTTTTCTTCTGAAGGATTCCCAGGAAGTGGGTTTTACTTCATAAATTTGGGTGTGTGACTCTGAGCCTGTATCCAAAGGGCGACTGCAAAGTTCTAACTACGGCAGTTGCTTTTTATCTTCTGGGGGCCTCAAGGAAGCAGAGCTTTGGTCATCAGCACTCGGAGGCATGGCCTGAACCTGTAGCATCCTCAGAAGTGACTGTCCCCCACTGTGTCACTTCCTGGAGAGTCTGCAGAAGTTGAATTTCGATCCAGCCTCCTCATCTCTGCTGTCAGCTCTTCCCTGCTATGTATTGCCTGTTGCTTTCGGCCCTCCAAGGGCTTAGCATGCATTCCGGATGCTTTTGAGATCCGTGCTCAATCTTTGTGTCCTCAGAGTCCCCTCTCAGCCTAGATAACTGTGGTCTTGGCCCTCCGTATCCATAGGTTGGGCATCTATGGATTCTACCAACTGCACACTGAAAATCTGCCGGGTGATGGGGTGTTAAGAAAAAGCATCCCCTTCGTCCCTGTCATCACTCCCTAAGCAATGTCGCGTGGTCAGCCGTTTTCATAGCATCTATGTTACTTTAGGTGTTACAGGCCACTCACCGGTAATTTACATATGGCTATTCGAAAATATGACTCCACTCTCTCAGTGGATGTAGTTCAGAGGCCATCCTGGAGTCCTTCTGCTGAGGGTACCAAGGGAAGATGGAACCCATGCACTCCATTAGCGTTAGAATCCCTGTAACAGAATGAACAAATGGTGTGGCTCAAATGCACAGGAAATTTCCCTCCCAGGGCTCAAGGGGCTGGAAGACCAAAGTTCAGGTGTTTCAGAGCCTTGGGGAGGAATTTGTCAGATGTCTCTTGGATCTGGTTTGCAGCCAGTGTTCCCGTTTTTTTTGTTTTTTTTCCCCTTGTACTCAACATGACCCTTTCTCTGTGTCCCTACCTTTCTGTGGCAGCCTTCTGAGGAGAGATCCTTGCTTCAACACTTACCCTAAGTTTCCATTCAGTCTGTCTCGGGATTATTTTGACCTATTATGTCTATATCATTATATAGTTATAACGATTATTTCAATTATCTCCACGATATGTGCCTGGAGCTCTTGTTGAAAAAGGTTGCTTCCCGATGTAGGCAGACACGATTGTTTTGTTTTGAGGGGGCACTGCTCAGCTCATTATACTTACAAAAACATGAAGCGGGTCAGTAAGACTTAGAGACACCTTCCTTTCATTCTTGGTGTGGAATTTCTAGTTTCCTCGAGGCAGTGGGAAAAGAGCACGGGTGCCCAGCACATCTTGTCAGCAGTACTTAGCTGTGGTTAACCAAGTCTGTTGTTAAGAGCTCTGAATGGACAAAGGGTGCTGATTTTTCCTGCCTGCATCCCTGTAGTAACTGAGTATAGTACTGCTGGGTGTAGTACTGCTGGGTGTAGTACCACTGGGTGTAGTACCACTGGGTGTTTGGCAGCCGTTGAGTTCCCTGTGCCGGTCATTTCTCCCTATGCTGTAACAGTCGGAGAATCAATCCCCAGTCTCCCCTGCATAGATGGGGCAAAGGTGAGATGTGAGGGAATCGTTTATGAGCTAGCTGTCATGAGGAGAGCCTCCTTATCTTCCTTGGGCGTCTTCTACGCCACAGGCAGGCTGGAGGCCAGAGCTTGCAGGGGCGCTGAGCTGCAAGAGCAGAGACAGGGCTCATTCCCCTCCAGACCTGATGACTGATCTTTATCTCTTTCAGCAGGATGAGCGCGCTGTTGGTGGGGCCGGGGTGGGGGAATCTTCTGGCATTAGTCACATCCTGTTTCTTTGAATCTGATGTCTCCGAGTCACTCTACACAGGGCGGGCAGTGCCAGGATGAGGCACTCGGGGCGATAGATCCAGCAGTTAATGAAATCATACATCCCAGCACACCCCCTCTAGGGCTCACTGTGGGTCGCACATCCCATTTGTGGGATCTGAGAACCAACTAAACGCCTTCCCAGATTCCATCTGCTCCTCCAGTTTAGCTTGAGTCCGTTGTTCAGCCAGCCTTTGATGCTTCTTCCCCATGTTCATCACGTCCAAGTCCTTTGACCACCCGTTAGCCCGTAGAACGGGACTCTGACTGGCTTTTGGAACACAGCCTTGGTGCCTGCATCCCGGCTAAAATGGCCAGAATCTGTGGTTGAGAAGAGAGACCAGGGGAACGCTGCCTGCATGGACCTGGACATCTGTCGCATGAACATGCCCCTTCATTTCCACACTGGGCTCTGGCTCTTCAGTACTGCATCTGGGTCCCTTGTTCCCACTCACACGCAGGCCACTCATAGCTGGGTCTCAGGTTGGATGCTCTTTGTGCCTTTGTGTTTGTCATCTTACTCCAGTTTGTCATCTTACTCCAGTTTGGATGCTACATATAGCTTTCTTTTTTATTTATTTTTAAGATTTATTTGATTGATTGATTCATTGTTTGTTTGTTTATTATTTATTATATATGCAGCATTTGCCTGCATGCCAGAAGAGGGCACCAGGTCTCATAGATAATTATGAGCCACCATGTGGTTGCTGGGAATTGAACTCAGGACCTCCGAGCACTCCAGTCACCTAGATAAAGTTTTCAGAGTCCGTTCTTATTTCCTGGGTCAGTCGGGGATGAATAACAACATGGAGAGCCAATGTTTTTGAGTATCCTCAGGCTGTTCCATGTCTATTCAGTGTCTAGCCACATGATCAGCTTCACTTCCTCATGAGAGGCTGAGGCTGGGGGTGACTCGGTAATGGCCAAGGGTAACAAAGCCGGGCCATGCTGCAGCTGTGACAGACAGGACTCAGTAAGGCGCTGGTAGCACGGTACCGCTGACAGCCCCTCTCTTCTTATTGCTCATCCTGAGAAGAACTCACCTGTGTTGTCTTCCCTGTGTTGCCATAACAAACTACTGGAAGCTGGGTGGCTTACAGCAGTGGCAGTTGATAATCTCCATCTCCTTCCCCTCCCCCGCCCCCAGGGTCCTTTTGGAGAGCAACCTCTCTGGTCTCATCCAGTTTCTAAAGGCTCCATCCCTTTGTGGGCTTGTGGCTGTAGCATTGTTGGGCCTAGGGCCCAGCAGACAGACTCCAGCGTCTCCTGGTCCCAAAAGCAGAGATCCTCCCTCTAGGGAAAAGGCACTTAGATGCCGGATCAGGGACATAGTTGTCAGGGGCCAACACTCTACCCTGCTGATCGCAAGAACCGTCCCTCTGAAGAACTTCCTGGGCGCCTTCTGCCTTTCAGATATCTTCTTATCCTAATAGCTAATATCCTGTGATGTCTAAATTATATATAGGTGTTTGAATTGTTTTAAGAAAAGATCAAAGTCAGTCATGATGGCTCATACCTATCAGCCCAGCACCTGAGAGGCAAAGGCAGGAGATTTCAGAGTCAGACTGGGCCATGTAGTGCACACGCGTGCACACACGCACATGCACACACACACATGCACACACACACATGCACACACACACATGCACACACGTATGCACCAAAACCAAACACCAACACTGCATATATTGAAGTTTTTTATCTTCTGTTTAAGTATTATACTGCTCAATATTTTAACTCACAAGTGAGTTGTTTAGAGCTAGAGGTTAAAGCTGCACTTTTCCCGGATCCTGGGTCAAAGGCATGGGGGCGATAACGACTGCATTGAATTCTGTAAATTGTCATCTCTATATGAATTTGGGAGTGGTGATGGAGACAAAAACAGTAGCCTAACATAATGATAGAAAGAAGCAACTTCCTGCATTTTAGTTCCATAAAAATGATCAAGAGATACACAGGTGTACAGTACGCTGTTGCCGGAGTTCCCAGAGACCAGCATCTTGGAGAGTCAACCGGAATCGACCTTTGAAAAGGAAACTTGGCAGATGCTTAGAACACACTGAAGAAGTAGTGACTGCTTAGGAGATCCACTGGGGTCAGAAGAGGAGGTCTAGAGCACTGGTTCTCAACCCGTGGGGCCGCATATCAGATATCCAGCTCATCAGAGTCATGCCTTATAATCCATTCACAACAGTAGCAAAATTACATTTATATATAGCAAGAAAATAATGTTATGGTTGGGGTCACCACTACATGGGGAGCTGTATTAAAGGCCCAGAGCATTAGGAAGGTTGAGGACCAGGGTTCTAGAACCTTCTCAAACCTGGGTGAGCACTGCAGCCTGCTCGCAGCAGCCCTGGGGCTGTGAGACTCCTAGCAGGAGAAGAGCTGGGCAGGCCTCTCCTGACAGAACTTCTAAGTTGTTATGCTCTGATCTGTGTGACATTAAAACTTTCCCATCATGCGTTGGCAGGCCTGAAGGCGGGGGATGAGATTCTCGAGATCAATAATCGCGCTGCTGCTACCCTGAACTCATCTATGCTCAAAGATTTCCTCTCACAGCCCTCCCTGGGCCTCCTGGTGAGGACCTACCCTGAGCCAGAGGGAGGAGTGGAGCTGCTGGAGAACCCCCCGCACCGAGTGGACGGCCCTGTGGACCTTGGCGAGAGCCCCCTCGCCTTCCTCACCAGCAACCCAGGTATGCTGTGCCCAGGGCTGTGCTTCACCGGGCCATGCCTGGGGAGGTGCACACTCTGCCCACCTCAGGGCTCGATCCTGCAAGCCCGGGAAGGTCTTGGTGAGTGAAGCTGATAGCTGGCCGGCCCTGTGCTTCCTGTTGGCACTTCAAAGGGAGAGAGAAGGTATTTTTTGTCGTGGAATGACTGTTTTGCTACAGGTCTGCTGGTCCCACTCAGAAAAGCTTTCCTTCTTTTGCTCATTGTCATCTTGGAGAGAGGTGAGTGTTGGCCACCATTTCATGGTTGTGGATAGAGATGGGATGGCATCAGATTCTGGGATGCTGAATCCTACATTAGCCTTCTCTGTCTTGCTCCCCGAAGTTTGCCCTGCCTTGCTCCTCTTCCTTGGGGAGAGAACTCGGATGCTTTGTGAGGAAACTTGTCCAGCAGGCGTTTGGTTGGCTTGGCTCCGGGAACATGAACTGGGTCAGTGGGAAACCCTGCCCACCCTGAGCCATCCTCTACCCCTCCCCAGTTTCTTCCCTGCGCCTTCTGGTGCTCATTCTGATGGAAGCAGCTGGGTGCCTCCTGCCTTTGCAGCCATTCTGGGACCCCCACAGAGTTAGTGCCCAGCCATAACCCAGCCCTGTGACCCGCCGTGTGTGTCTGTCGGTGGCAGCTGTACGATGCTATTTGGTTTGCTGGATTGGTTTCTAAGTTATTCTAACAGGCTCTCACTTTGTAGCCCAGTTATTCTAACAGGTTTCTAAGTTATTCTGACAGGCTCTCACTTTGTAGCCCAGTCTGGCTTGGAACCCCTTGAATAGCCTAGGTTGGTCTCGAACCTGAGATTTCACTGCCTCAGCTTTCTCAGTGCTGGGCTCGTGTGATCCTTGCCTTCCTTGCCTCTGTGTGTGTGTGTGTGTGTGTGTGTCTGTCTGTCTGTCTGTCTGTCTGTCTCTCCAGCTTGCATGTCTGTTTTCTGAGAACGGGTGTCTTTTCTTCATCCTTGCCTTCCACTTCTGTGGACTTAGCTTCCCACACAGGTGACAGGAGTGAGGGAGTGGGCAGAGGGGCTGTGTGGTCTGTGCTAGGATCTGGGTTGACTTGCCAGTCTTGGTTTCAGAATCATTTTCCTCCCCCTGAAAACAGGGGGAGGAAAGAAATGTGAGGCAGCAGGAGTGTCTCCTGCGAGCAGGGTGTCTCGTGTGAGCAGGGCAGTGGTGGTGGTGGTGGGTCTCTAGTGTCAGCGTCTGCCTTGTGTGTCATTCATCGCCATTGTCATATTCTGCAGCTTCGCTGCTTAAGCAAGATCACTCACGGTTTT
>NC_034601.1:80917489-80922489 GCF_900095145.1 Mus pahari | reverse complement strand
TCAGTCCTCTGTAACCTAGCAGTGTAGGCCAGCCTCAGGGGGCTGGAGACTGCTGCGTTCCTCTGGAGCGGCTCACGGGGCTGGTCTGAGGCTGGCTGGTCTGAGGCTGTGTGATTGACCCTGCTCTTGTGTGTAATCGGTTCTCTGTTACACGAGCCCCATATACACTGGGTCTCCAGTGGGGCCCTCCTCTCCACGAACCACTTCATCCCTGAGTCTGTGGTTTGAAGTTTCTTTGCATGGTGGGCAAGAACAGGAGCTGTGCCACCACTTGGGCCCTGGCTAGAAGTGTGTGGATTTTCATTTAGACTGTTTCCACTGGTCAAAGCAAGCCTTGACCCAGCCCAGCGCTGGGCTCCAAGTAGGGTAAGAGGGACTGAGCTCGTGACTTTTACAAGCCCCAGACCTGTATTGTATGCCCTTGCCTTCTCTCTTGCTAGTTGTATTTGCCCCATATATTTTCTGTGGAGAGACTTAAAACTTAAATGGTTGACGTTTCTGTTTGTGTCCACCCGGTGTTGGTTTTCTACGAATGGGGTGAGTAGAATCCAGTCTTATCTTTTCTTTTTTTCTTCCAACATTGGCCATCAAGGCCCTGGGCCGTCTGCTGAGTGCCACACTTCTACCCCGGGGCGGGGGCTTTTCTGAGCAGTGTGTTCTATGCCTGCGTTATCTTACTGTCTGTTTATCTTGGGTTTTTCTCTGGCATGGAAAGTACCTCATTCTTGTTTTTCTTCTCCTGTACTGTCTTCGGTGTCACTGGACTTTTATTTAAAAGAAAAAAAAAGTTAGTTCTAGGAAAGATGCCGCCAGTGTGGTCGGCCTGCATGTAGCTATCCTTCAGTGGGTGGCTGCTTGTGTAAATGGCTGATCCCCGGGACCAGGGTTATGAAATCACTCGTGAATCAAGCTTAACCGTTTTAAACGCCTACCTCCTCCATGTCCTAGCGGAGCCTGTTGGATTTACTCCTTTACAGAGCGTTCTGTGTGCCTGGTTATGCTTTCCGTGTCTTCTGTGTGTTCCTGTACATTTCGTGTATAGACCGCTCTCCTGGGGCTTTGCTTTATACTGTGTTTAAGTCTTTAATGTGTTTTAGCAGATTCGTGCGTTCTGACCCGCTTCTGCGATCTCATTTCTGTCTCTATGATCTCATTTCATTTGTCTTACTTATTTTCCCGTCTCTTTCCTGAATTGCATTTTTAAATTCCGTTTATAACTTATGTAACCTGTCCCTGATCTTTTGACTGTTTGCTCTTGCAGTTTGGACATGAATTCCTCCCCACCCCCCATTTTATTCACTTTACATCCCTATCACAGACCCCCTTCCCTCTTCTCCTCCCACCCCCACCTTACAAATCCCTCCCCTCACTGCTCCCTCCCCTTCTCCTTAGAAGGGGAGCCTGCCTTGGATTACCCCCACCACCGTGGAACATCTGTCCTGGCAGGACTAGGCACAACCTCTCCCACTGAGGTCCAACCAGGCCGTTCAGGTAGGGGGAAGGGATCCAATGGCTGGGAGCAGAGACCGAGATAGCTCCTGTTCCATTTCTTAGGGGACCCACATGAAGACCAAGCTGCACATCTGCTACAAATGTGTAGGGGGCCTAGGTACAGCTCCTGTATGATGCCTGGTTGGTGGCCCAGGATTTGTGAGTCCCCATGGTCGGTCCCAAGTTATTTGACTCTGTGCATCTTCTTGTGGTGTTCTTGGCCCCTTGGCTTGCTCACTTCTGTCTCCCACTCTTCCACCTGACTCCCCGGGCTCCACCTGATGTTTGGCTGTGGGTCCTGTATTTGCCTCCATCCACCGCTGGGCACTTAGGCAAGGCTCCTGTCTGCAGGCATAGCAGAGCATCATTAATAGCGTCAGGGGTGGGCTCTTTCCCATGGGATAGGTCTCAAGGAGGGGCAGTCATTGGTTGGCTGTGCCCCCAGTCTCTGCTCTATCTTTATCCCTGCACTTCTCGTAGGCAAGACAAATTTTGGGTTGGAAGTTTTGTGGTTGGGTTGATGTCCCCCTCCTTCCTCTGGAAGTTGGACATGATTCTTTTTGAGGGGGTATTTTGTTATTTACATTTCAAATGTTATCCCTTTTCCCGATTCTGCACCTCCAGAAACTTTCTATCCCATCCCCCCTCCTCCTGCTTCTATGAGGGTGTACCCCCACCCACCCACCCACTCCTGCCTCCCTGTACACTGGGGCATTGAGCCTTCATGAGATCAAGGACCTCTTCTCCTATTGTCCCACAAGGCCATTCTCTGCTACATATGCAGCTAGAGCCATGGGTCCCTCCATGTGTACTCCTTGGTTGGTGGTTTAGATCCTGGGAACTCTGGTTGGTTGATATTATTGTTCTTCCTATGGGGTTGCAAACACCTTCAGCTCCTTGGGTCCTTTCTCTAACTCCTCCATTGGGGACCCCATGATCAGTCTGATGGTTGCCTGTGAGCATCTGCCTCTGTATTTGTCAGGCTCTGGCAGAGCCTCTCAGAGACAGCTATATCAGGCTCCTGTCAGCATGCACTTCTTGGCATCCACAATAGTGTTTGGATTTAGTGACTGTATATGGGATGGATCCCTAGGTGGGGCAGTCTCTGGGTGGCCTTTCCTTCAGTCTCTGCTTTATACTTTGTCTCCGTATTTACCATTAGACATGATTCTTAACCTAGAAGAAACCAAAGTTAGTTTTTCTACTGCCGTCTTGATGAATAAAATGACTGCACAGAGCCTTTGAGCCTTAATCACCCTGAATTTTGTTTAACCTATCTCCATGAGGTTTTTTTATGCCCAGTTGTCTTTTTGGGGAGAGGAGGTGGGTTCTTATATTTTAAGCCTTACCTGTCTGTTAGCATTTTATTATTTCGGCTTCCATACGAGATTTTTTTTAAGATTATATGTTTATTCTTTCTCCCCTGAAGTACATCTTTTAGAGATTTATTTCTATTTATTTATTTATTTATTTATTTATTTATTTTTGGTGAGGTAAATGTGCTTAACCCTGTTTTTAAGAAGTTCTTATTGCAGTCTCTGTTTTGAGAGTCTTCTGCTGTTTATTCATGTGTTTGTTTATTGATTTCCAGGGATGGAATTTGGAGCCTCACTGTTGCTAGCCAAGGACTTTACTACTGAGTTCTACACCCCCAAACTCGTGTGTGCTTTTTTGTTTGTTTGTTTTGTTTGTTTTATTATGGTATTTGTTGTGTTGTGTTTGTGGGTGTTTGCCTGAGTGTATATCTGTTTACCATATGTGTACAGTGTTCTGGGGCCATAGTTACAGGTGGTTGTGAGCTGTCGTGTGGGTGCTGGGGATCGAACCTGGTTCCTTCAGAAGTGCAGCCATTTTGCTCTTGACTACAGAGCCATTGCCCCAGTCCTATGTCCAGACTTTGAATCAGTCTTTCCACTGAAATTACAGTGCCTATGTTTTATTTGCTAGAGTAAGGTACTACTTTCAGACGGACCTAACAATCCGCTTTCTTTCCTTGATTTGTTTCTTATTCCTCAACTGTTTAATTTCCATGGCCATAGTTTTTACTTTTAGAAATTCTGTTAATTTGCATGATGTTAAAGCACTTAAAAAAATTAGTAATTCCAGCCTGGTTGTTTGATGTTTTGTATCATGTAGCTGGATTTCCGGTGTTCCTTGGAATCTTCTGCCCTCACAGAGATTTGCTCTGTGTTTCTCTGTTTGCTTGCTTGTGGCTGTGCACAGCCTAATGCATGCTGGGTAAGAGCTTTCACACTGAATTACATCCCCAGCCCTCTGGTGTCCGGTAAGGCTGCCTTTGACTTCCTGCTTTAGCTTGGTACACTTGTGCACATTCTGTGATGCCAGTTAGGGTTGGCATTACTCCCGTCCCCTGTCCCTGCAATGAAAATCCAGAAAGACCTTGTGCTGGTGCTTTGGTTAAAGTGAAAATGAGCCCTGTAGGCTCATATATTTGAATTTTTGGTTCTCAGTTTCCACCGTGCTTTCCCGCCGTGATGATCTGGGCTAGCTCTCTAAAGCTGTAAGCAAGCCCCAGTTAAGTGCCTTTCTTTGATAAGTTGCCTTGGTCATGGTGTCTCTTCACAGCTATAGAGCAGTAATTAGGACAAAAGGTGATCATAGTCTGAGTGAAGAGACCTGCTATGTTAGCATAGTCTGAGGGAAGAGACCCACCCTGTGAACATAGTCTGAGGGAAGAGACCCACCCTGTGATCATAGTCTGAGGGAAGAGACCCACCCTGTGATCATAGTCTGAGGGAAGAGACCTGCCCTGTGTCCATAGTCCTAGGGAAGAGACACACCCTGTGAGCATAGTCTGAGGGAAGAGACCCGCCCTGTGAGCATAGTCTGAGGGAAGAGATCCGTCTTGCTCCCTTCTACTTTCTCCTCATGTTGTCCTGACCCAGAGAGTTGCTTCCTTTCATGTGGCTTCAGAGGTGTGAGTCTCAGATAGGAGTGTCTGCCATTTCAGGTTCTGTGTGAGAAGGGGTTAATGCATGGACATTGGACCTGAGCATTGACTGGGAACATTCAGAGCTACTAAGAAGTAGTGGCTCTCAGGCCCTGTTCCATGTCTGTGGAATAGGAATCTATGTTTAACCAATCCCCAGGAGTCCAGCAGTGATTGCTTTTGGGGTGTGTGTGTGTGTGTGTGTGTGTGTGTTGTGTTACATGCATGAATTTATGTGTGTTGGCATGGGTATAGTTACATGTGTATACAGGCATAGATATGCATGTGTCTGTGTGAGTGTGGGAGCCCCTTGTTGATGCCAGGAACCCTCCTCCAGATGACCAGCCCTCATGACGTAGTCTGAATCTCACTTCCTCCTCAGCCCTCACCTCCAAATGCCACCCCATGGGCATTGGGATCACAGTTTCAATGTAAGGATTGTAGGGAATAACTATTTAGTCCGTAGCAATCACCGTATTTGTCCAACATATAAAGGCTAAAGATGAAATCCCGCAGCCATGATAATACAAATTCCATTTACTGAGCCGAGGCCATGACG
>NC_034601.1:80859216-80917057 GCF_900095145.1 Mus pahari | reverse complement strand
GACTCCTCAGTGTACACACACGGTCCGTGCACTCTGAGACTCCTCAGTGTACACACACGGTCCGTGCACTCTGAGACTCCTCAGTGTACACACACACGGTCCGCGCACTCTGAGACTCCTCAGTATACATACACGGTCCGCGCTTACCTGTGCTGCCTCACACCCAAGGTGCTCAACCATGACTGGTCATGGTGACCCCTGCTTTCCTCTGCTCTTGTGTGACAGGGCACAGCCTCTCCAGTGAGCAGGGCAGCAGTGCTGAGACAGCTCCGGAAGAGGGCGAAGGACCGGAGTCTTCTGATGACACAGATCACAGCAGCAAGGTGAGAGATTTTCATTTTCACATCCCATGTCCTGCAGGATCACAGCTGACAGGCCACCCCAACAGCTCTCCGTGGGATACAGTGTTTTTACTTCTGAGATGTTACTAAGTAGCTGGAGATGAAGTCTAAATTACAGCCTGGGTAACAAACCCATGTGGGAGAATATAGGGCAGAAATCACTTGTAATGAATTGAAGGCCTTTTTCTTTAATTTTTGCCTCGGCTGGAGCTTCCCGCTAATGCCGTAATTTCACCCCATTTCCTTCCTCTGTCTTCATTTGTGGAGGATGAAGCATCCATCGTCCAAAGTATGCATAATTGAGTCGGCAGTGCCTTCTGCCACTTAGGGGCTCTGTAATGAGCCGCATTTGAGCAATCTGCTCTCAGCTCTTGTTCAAGGTGCACTCTTTTACGTTAAAGGGAAAGGAAACAGCTTTTTTAGTAAGCCAATTATACTGTTCTTCAGCGGAATATGGTGAGCAAAAACTTTCTTTTGCTGCTCTGGTGTAAAACAGTGTGATGGTTGCCCGGGACTCTGCGTGGTTCTGTGCTATTTCACCAAGTGCTGTGTGCACAGCGGCCCCTTTGCTCCTCAGTCCCCATGACCAGAAGACAAGTTTTCAGATGGAGTCACTGTATTGGTTCCTTCTCTGTTGCTGTGATAAAACACCCAGACCATGATCTACTTAAGGGAAGGGAAAGGCTTGTTTCATCTTATGCTTCAGGTCACAGCAGATAGAATGTAAGGCAGGAACCTGAAGCAGAAACACGGAAGAAGTGTATGCTGTTTGCTCGAGGCTCCTGCTTAACTAGTTTGCTTTCCTCCCCGTCTCTCCCTTGGGTTTTCAAGACAGTGTCTGTCTCATTATTCAGACCTGGTTGGTCTCGAATTCATAGAAATCCCTTTGCCTCTACCTCTTTAGTGATAGGATTAAAAGCTGCACTACCATGCTTGACTTACTAACTTATTCATAGAGTCCAGGACAATCTGCCTAGGGATTGGTGCCACCCACAGTGGGCTAAACCTTCCCACATCAGTCACCAATCAAGACAGTGCCTCACAGACTTGCCCAAAGGCCATTCTGATCTGGCAGTCCCTTCTCTCCCATGACTCTAGTCTTGAGTATGGTTAAGAATTAGGGCTAATAAGGACAGTCATCTTGTAAGACACTGTTGATCTCTCCAACTGCTTATTTCCTTGACACTTAATTTCTGAGTTTGAGGCCAGCCTGGTCTACAAAGTGAGTTCCAGGACAGCCAGGGCTATACAGAGAAGCCCTGTCTTGAAAAACAAAAACAAACAAACAAACAAACAAAAAACCTCACTTAACAAATTAAACAAATATTAGAGGCCAGAAAGGGTGTTGGATCTCCTGGAGTTATAGGTTGTTGTAAGGGGATAAACGTGGGCAGTGGGAACTGATCTCTCCGGTCCTCTGCAAGAGCAGGGTGCTGGGGTTTTGGGTTTTTTTGTTTTTTGTTTTTGTTTGTTTGTTTTTTTGCTTTGTTTTGTTTTTGTCAGGTTGACATAGGTTTAGGTCATATGGGAAATTAAAAAGAAAAAAAAAAAAGCCCCTATCAGGCCGGCCTGTAGGTGAGCCTTTGTGCCTTCTTCTTAGTTAATGACTAATGCAGACCCAACCTGGGGGTGGGGGTGGGGGTGGGGTCCCTGCAGGGGTCCTCGATGGTATAAGGAAGCAGGCTGAGGAAGCCATGGGGAACAGACTAGAAGCTTCCTCAGTGGCCTCTGCTTCAGCTCCTGACTTCCCTCAGTGATGGACTGTGTGACTCAAAAATACAAGTTAAATAAACCCTTTCATTCCCAAGTGGCTTTGCCTGGGGTTTATTACAGCAAGGGAGTCCTAAGACAGGTGCCCCTCTGAGCTCCTGTTAGTTCCTGTCGGTAGATTAAGTTTCTCATCTAAGAGATTTGAAAGCAGAAACTTCAAATTGTACTGGCAGATCTTGGTGACTGGGCACCACTGTATATTAATAATAAAGCCACACTAATTTTATCTTTTGGATATATCGGGTACCATTTCATTTAATCTTTAAAACACTCCTGGAAGAGATGCCACCGAGTTCTATTTTACAGAGGAGAGAAACACCATACAGTTCTGTGGTGCTGAGACCAAAAAGAAAAAGAAAAAAAGAAATCAGTCTCGTTCCAGGCCTTGTGTTATTGGTGCCCCCTCCATTTAAATCACCTGCGACCAGATTGTTTTGTGCTGGCATTAAATACCAGGCTTCACCAAAGAGGGAACTAATTTATCAGTGGTGCTAGAGGCCAATTAGATACACATCCACGAACCATTTAACCGGTTTCCTAATGCTTAATCTTCTTAAAGTGCCTCTTGATTAAGGTTAAACGCTTTGGTTGCATGACTGTCTTGGTGTGTGAATTCGTTTTGAAGTTGTCTGCTGCTGTAACCTGGAAGGGAAGATTAAGCCTCATCAGGATGCACACACATTCGTCAAGTGGAGAGGCGTACCTAGAAAATAAGTGGGAACTGGGTGGCGACAGGGTGGCGACGTGGCTGGTCCCCTAACTTGACCACCTGATTCCCATCCCTGGGACCCACATGATGGAAGAGGCTGACTCCTGCAAATTGTTTTCTAACCTCCACACATGGACCATAGCATGCCCCGCACCCAATCATGCCTGCCCCCAACAGAATAATGAAATTAATTATTTTTCCTCCTTGTTTCGTTTTTTTAAAAAGACAGGGTCTATATAGCCATGGCCTGCCTAGACCTCACTATGTTGACCTGACCACACTGGCCTTGAACTTGTAGAGATCAGCCAGCCTTGTGGGATTAAAGGTGTGCGCCACCATGGCCTGCTGTGTTACCAGTTTTTATTCTGCTGGGAAACGTGAGGCCGGAGACCCCGTGATTGTCGTCCTATTTTTATTTTATTTTATTATTTTATTTTATTTTTGTGATTCCTCCCAAATGAGCTGGATGGAGGGGGAAGCTAAGCTGTTTCTGTTCTCTGACTTTTAAATGCAGTTTAGCAGTGCCTGGCCTTTGGGAGCTGAGCAAGTGGGTAATGGTGAGCTTGTTCTCTGGAGATGATTCAGGAATGTCTCAGAGATGGGTGGGGTTGTCACAAGGCAGGGGAATGTAGTCACCTCTCCCTTTGTCACTGCCTCCTTCCCCAGGTGGCCTGGTGACAGCCTCGGGTCTCCCCACCCCACCCCACCCCACATCCACCCCCGCCTCCCCACCCCCTTACTTACTTCCCTTTGCAGCTTCTCCTTGAAAACTCTTGTTTGTGGAATGAAATGGTCCTGCATTCCTGGCTCCCTGGTGGCTCTGGCTTTTCTGAATTTTGCAGTTAGAAAATGTATTAGAATCATTTTCTCTGACTTCTCCACTCACGACCACGTCTCTCTCCCTTTTCACATATGATGTGATCACTTGGGAAATAACTGCTTTCATAATTAAGCATCTATGTAAAATGCGGCAGGGCGCGCCCCGTTTAAAGACCTGGTCTGTGTGGTGGGGAGCCTCGAAGTTGCTCTATCTGGGCACTTTTAATATTCCTGTGCCATTCGAGACGCCAGCCAATCAGCTGATCCCACTGGCTGCAGGGCAGAGCCGCCCGCATCTGGGGAGGCGCGCTGGGCTTTGTTTTCCGGTTTGCTTTGCCTCTCTCTGGAACTTTTGTTGTTGAGCCAGGTAAAATCAAAGCATGAGTTCCTATCCAAGATGTAGCCGCCTTTGACAGCCTCCCGGAGCTGGAGTGGGGAAGCGGGTGCCGCACTGGGGGGTTGCGAGTCCCGCACTGAGATGTGGTCCCAGGTCTGCTCGGGAGAGCCAGCATGGGATATCCTGGTGAGAGAGCGCTCTCAGAAAGCTGGAAAGCGGCCGGGGCTTTCTGAGTATTTTAAGAAACTTCGGCTTCCTTTCTGAACGCGCGCACGAGGTGCTAGGAGGAATTACCATGAGATTCTATCCCTGAGGATGTCTTCGCTGTGGAAGATCAAGCGCAAGCCCAGGGTCGAGAACGACAGGGCTGGCGACTCTATCTACCGCACACTTCACCTGGTGAGCGAGCACCTTGACGTTTCTTTCCGCCCTGTGCACCGCTTTGGGCAAGACTTAATTCCAGGCTCAATTAATGATGTTTATGCTTGTCCCGGGCCTCCGAATTTCATCCCCTTTCCCTCAGGACACCTTTGTTAACAAAGAACATAGATCGCAGTGGGTTTTGTAGAATGGGGTTCGGTTAGTAGTTTGCATGAAGTTGAATTTGTATTGGGTCTTTATATTTATCTTTTTTTTCTTTAGATTTAGGTGGTAGACAGCCGTGGCTTTTTGATTTCTTTTTCTTTTTTTTTTTTTTTTAATCTTCCTGTTACTGATGTTTCCCCCCTTTCCTTTCGGCTATTGAGATTTTGAACGTATTTTGTGACTAACCCGCTGTGCCCCTTTCCTCCCCCACTCCACCTCTGACCAGGGACTGGTAAAGCAGTGTTCAACAGCTGGGACTGTGTTTGCCCCTTTCTTTATGCTGACTTGCAGTGGGTAAGGACAGTTTAACATTAGCTGACCTACTTCTGTAGATCCGGCTCAGGCAGTAAATGGTAATGCTCAGTAAAGAAATGCAGAGTGGGCTCCTGGCAAGGTACAGCTTCACCAAAGCAGCCTGCTGATACCAGTGCTGACATCCCAGCATCCTGTCATTTAGGGAAACAAACTTTGACAGTCCAGAGCCTAACTGTTCCTTGTTTGAAATTTGTTAGAAGCCACCCAAAAGCAGGTAAAGGAATTATGAATGACTGTAATGCCCTCTAAAATTGTAATTTTTTTTTTTTTTTTTTGCTTCACCATTCTCAACAACAACAAAAAACCCTTAAATCAAGCTGTAAGATTTGAGGCCACTCTCGCTCCTTCCTTTTAAATCTGTGGGCAGTGTTAACTCGGTCAGAGGCAGAACAGTTTCAGAAGTTGCTGCTTTTGGTGGTTGCATAACAGGAAGGCTTAAGCAGCTGGGTGGCTCCAGTTGATAGAGTGTCCTTAGGAGTCTGTCGCCTCTTCTATTGTCCTTTCTTTTCATCTTGAACGTGTGTGTGTGTGTGTGTGTGTGTGTGTGTGTGTCCGTCTCCTCCTTTGTTGCCTTGCCTTCTTATGTTGGCGGGTTCTCCCTTTTGTCTGGGGGCAGGCACCTCTGCTCCTTCAACAGTTTAAAACTCTCCAGTGCCTGTGAGTGCCGCTCTTTGGTTTCTAGGGTGACTGGTGACAGTCCTCCCTGCTGGAGCTTGTTGGGAACTTCCCATCCAGGCCGCCTGGTGTGTGAGTGACCCATAGCCACCCAATAGCCAGCAATGGATGGGCAGGTCTTCCTCTCTCCACACTGCACCTTCGCAGGTGACATGGACAGGGTCCATACTGACCTTGTGTTTTAGGAGTTTGGCCACAGTGGAAGGCAGATGTAGGGAGCTGGAGATTTAACTGGCCAACCATATGTGAAACCTATAGCTTAGAGATATTCCAAAGGAGCACTGTATTTCGTAGTTGCTTGAAAGGATATTTTGGGGGTAATATTTTAACCAACCAAAATTCTCAAACCTTAAAGTAGCCTCTAAAATCTCTCCAACAGACACACGCTACTCATTCTCCATGTATTATGACCTATTAATTCTATGAAAGTTTTATTCATTTTCATGTAACATGTAGTAGCAGTGGGGGGGGGGGTAAGGCACCTGCTTAAAGTCAGTACCTTAGGACAAATCCAGAAGCCTGTACCTGAGTTAGTGAGCAGAATGGTTAGTGTGAGGGACCCTGTTCAGCTTCAGAGAACACTCAGAAATGGCCCTAATGAGGAAGGAGTGGCTGAGGCTGAGGCTGAGCCTCAGGGAAACTGAGGAACAGCCTCCCTTTATCTTTAGGGGCTGCATCTCGAGACTCTCAGTGGATGCCAGAAGCCATGTTTGGGGGTGTACAGTACCAATTTCTGCATGTACTGGGTTTCTTCTTGTGTATACACGCTGTTGATGAAGTTTAATGTTAAATTAGGCACATTAAGAGATGAATGACAACTAATAGAGCTGTTGTGCACAACACATAAGAGCATAAAATATAATGCACTTTGATTAAGATTTTGCAAACAGGGTGTTTCCTGGAAGAGCCAAGACAAATTTAATTAGTGTTTTCCACTGATGGTGCAAAACTGAGAAAGTCACCCCAAAGATAAAGTTAGATAATCACACTTAATATATGTGTGTGCTCACACATATATATATATATAGACACACGCACACCCACCCACACGCACACGTGTGCACACGCAAGGAAACTAGCCAGGCTGCTTAGGGAAACCATCCAGGGAGGCCTCTGGTTGTGGGGAACCAGAGTGGCAAGACTGAGATGCCACTTCACAGAGATCAAGGCACTCCCTTGTCCACACTCTGGCAAATGGATAACTTTGGGTATTCATGATACCACGGAGGAATCAGAACCTCAGAAATCCCATTCCACACCTTCTACATTTAGCCTACAGGCAGTGACCAAGCGTTTTGGGTCATGCCTTTTGGGATGCCCTGCTTCTGGTGTATGTGAGAACCTCTTATGGTGTTGACTTTTGTGCAACCGAGGGCTCTGCATGGGGTGGTACCCAGAGTCACCTGGGTAACCGTCTCCATGCTGAAAGTACAGGAAAGGGCATTTTACTGATAATTGGAGTTTGGTGCTGGGTGCATTTGTCATGGGAACTGTGTGTGAAGGACAGCCAGCTGTGGTTGCAGATGGAATTGCACAGGCACATGGTGTACACAGAGGTGCCATGTTCCAGATGGAATTGCACAGGCTCATGGTGTGCACACAGGTGCCATGGGCACCCTTGTTTGGTAGCTTCCTTGGCCAGGGAAGCCAGAGCGACCCAGGGAAATTTGTGGTAGGGTGGGAGCTAGGCACTCACTCAGCTTTTACCGTCTTCTTCTGCATGTGAGATTTTCTCCAGAAGGGCACAATTTTTATTCCCTTGTAACCACACTATAAAACGTTGCCTGTCTTAATTACCATTAGATCATTAAAAGGGGACGTGAACATTATGTTAAGATAACTATATTTGTTCCCCTTGTTTCTGTTTTTATGACAAAGCCCAATTTGACTATATCAAGATGACCCCAAGTTAGTGAAGTCCTATCATAACTAATTCCATTGTTTCTGCACAAAGAGGCTTTGGCGAAAACCAGGTAGTCTTTCCTTTTTTAGCAACCTTACTAAGATAAAACTCACATAGCGTATAGAGCAGCCCATTTGGGTGAGCCTTCTGTCACCTAAGGGATATTACATGTCTAAACCCCACGGTTCCCTGGAGGATACCGAAGAGTACCCGTGACAGGCGACATGCTCTTTCTGGCAGTTAGCAGAGTTAGCCATAAATAAGCCATGGCAATTCTAAGAGACTTGGAATGCTAGAGTCCAGGCTCTAGGCTTCCCTGCCCTGAGCTGCCCCTTAGGAATCTGTCTGGAGGTTCTGAGTAACTCTGTGTTCTCTTTTGCATATGCAAATGACCCTTCACTGTATCTATATACCAGGTCTTGGCGGTCCTGCCTTACTTGCTTGAGGAAAGAATGAATGTTCTTCCTAGGTGATAAAGGAATAAATTTTTTTTACTCTGAACCTGAAATAGACAACTGGGGGATTGAAGAAAAATGTAAAGTGGAAAGTACCCACCCAACACGATTGATGTGCATTTGACAGACAAACAAGGTTCCTTGCTCCAAAACAGTGCCCGGGGCAGTCCGTTCCACCAGACCTTTAACCTCTGCACTCAGGAAACAGAGACCGGCTTGGATGTCTGTGAGTTCAAGGCCAACTTGGTTTACATAGTGAGTTCCAGGGCAAGCGAGGACTATATAGTGAGACCTCGTCCTTAAAAATACCGTCCCAAGTCAAATCCCAGGTCCTTCCCATCCCACCACAGGTCCTGATTTAAAGGATCTGAGCCGTGCCGTTGGGATGGTGAGGAGCGCGGGGCTTCAGTGGGGTAAGCTGCAGAGCCCGCCGGGTTTTCATCAGCTTACGCTGCAGACAGCAGACAGTGGCGTCACCCTGTAGGGTGGAACTGGAGAATCCTAAACTTGAGATGGAGAAGGCAATCTTAGGCAATCACTGCAGCCTTCCCCTCCGTCTTGTCCTGAGGTCCGCAGTGGCCTGTTTCAGGGTCATTCGCCTTCTGTTCAGAGGAGAAGCTGGAAACAGCAGAACTCACAAAAACACAGCCATCTGTCTACACGTGGGAGTTTTTAGTGGCTACAGATAGACATTGTCTTCCAACAGGCTACATAAGTGGACAGTGTACGGAACAGCCTGGGGACTGAATGGGAAGCCTTGTTCTTTGTGTCGGGCAGCACTAACCCCATACCTCTGTCTTTGTCAGTTTCTCATGGAGGGGTTCAGGCTTTGGGCTGGGGGAGTAGCTTAGTGTCAGAGCACTTGATTCTGAAGCCTGGGTTGCATTCCTGGTAGCATTTCTCTATACACTCCCTGGCCGCCCCCATACCCAACCACACTCCCCCACACCCCAGTACCCCTTAAAATCACAGGCTCTGAGATGTGCTTAGGTAGTTCAAATCCCAGGTCCGCTGCTTCTTAGCTGTGTCACCTTGAGTGAGTTACTTAACCTCTCTGAGCTGCCTCTGTTTCAGCTGGTCAGTGGGAGTTATAGCCCTTCTCACACCCTGTGAGTGAGTATTAATACCTCAGGCTAGTGTGCCCAAGGGGCAGTGAGCACTCACTCACTAGCATTCCTTACATTGAAAAATGCCTTGTGGGGGCTGGGGTGGGGGGGAAGCAAGGCTCCCTGCTGAGAGGTGACACTATCTGCTGTGCCCCACAGAGCACAGAACAGGTCGCAGCATTTTGCCGGAGTCTGCACGAGATGAGCCCCTCTGACTCAAGCCCGTCCCCTCAGGATGCCACGAGCCCTCAGCTGGCAACCACCCGACAACTGTCGGATGCTGATAAACTGCGCAAGGTGATCTGTGAACTGCTGGAGACTGAGCGCACCTATGTGAAAGTACGTCTGCCTCCCAGGTCCCCAGCCTCCTCAGCCTCCAAACCCCTCAGCCTCCAGGCCTCCCATCCCCCTCAACCTCCCTCCACCCTTCCCCCCCCCCCACCCCTTCCCTGACCTCAAGGCCTTACCTACCTTCTCTTAAGGGAAGAGTGAAGGGGGTCACTGCCTGGGTGTAACCTACACCAAGGTCCAATTGTGGATATCGAGATCATGATTTCTTTTACAGAACTAGAATATTGATTAACATTGATTGTTAGTTGTTATTTTATATATTTACATGATTGATGAATATTAAATCATCTTTCTGACTTTTATTATTATTATTTATTTATTTTATATATAAGTATACTGCTGCTGTCTTCAGACACACCAGAGGAGAGCATCAGATCCCATTACAGATGGTTGTGAGCCACCATGTGGTTGCCGGGAATTGAACTCAGGACCTCTGGAAGAACAGTCGGTGCTCTTAACCACTGAGCCATCTCTCCAGCCCCTTGCTGACTTTTCTAACTGTATTATAAGCTGCTACTATATCTGAATTTAGGGTCTGGTGAGATGGTTCAGTGGTTATGAACACAGCGGTTATGAACCTGTGCAGGCATGAAGACATGAGTTCAAGTCCCCAGCACCTACACAGCTGCACATATCTGTAATGTCTCCTAGGGACAGAGAAAGTCAGGTCCCAGGGGCTTGCTGGCTAGCCAGCCAGCCTGGCCTTAAACTGGTGGGCTCCAGGTTCAGTGAGAGACCCTTTCTCAAGGAAACAGGTGGGAAGTGCTAGGGCAGAATACCTGACAACTTTGTCTGGCTTCTCTAGGCACATGCTAGGTATCATGCATGCATACATGTACTCATGTGTATAATACACTCACACACCCACTCACAGGTGCATCACACACACATACATACATTAAAAACGGAATTTAGTTTCTTTTAAAATGGAGGATTCTAATGGATGAGAATTGGTAAGAAAACTTTGTAACCAGTCATAAAGTTTCTGGACACTCATGAAGAAGATCTGACTTAGGTCTTTTTTCATAGCATATTGTGAGTCTACGTGGAAGGGACACATCTGTTTCCTATGTGTTATTAATTGTTCTGTTCCTACCCCAGTCTGATAGCAGTGTGATCCAGTTGCTTTTTGTTTTTCTAAGGTAGGGCTTCACCCTGGAGTCCAAACTGGCCCTGAATTGAAAGTAATTCTGCTTCAGCCTCTTGTATACTAGGATCGCTCGGATTGCAGGCCCATGCAACCAGGACTGGTGGTCCATTTTAACTGCTTCTATTTTAGTCTAAACATAGCTAAATATTGTAAGTTTAGCATATTGTGACCCGCAGGCAATATGCAACCTTGCTGCCTGTTTTTACAAATAAAGTTTTATTGGGACATAGTCATGTCCATTTTGTATGTCGCTGCTCAGCCTCAGAGTATAATGTGAGCTTAAGAATTGATTTCAGAAGTGCCCGTAGGGCCTGCAGGGTCTCTGCTCCTTATAGAAGAAGCCTGCTACTTCCTGTGGTAATGGACTTTCATCCCTGGCTCCTCAGAGTCCGGAACACAGTTTGTCTTTTCATCCTATAGATTCCTTGCAGACTTTGAGGTAAGCTAATGAAGTGTCCTTCCAATTTGTAGGACTTAAACTGCCTCATGGAGAGATACCTGAAGCCCCTCCAGAAGGAGACCTTTCTCACCCAGGATGAGGTATGGTGGGGCTGTCTTGATCTTGTGAGGTACACACGGCTGTTGAGGTGCTGGTGAAGCGTGCGAGACTGAGCCCTTCTAACACTGAGAGGTGGGGGGTGCATCTTGAATCCACTGGGCCTCAGCAGGTCAGATGCAGCTTGTTATCTTGATGGACACTTGGAACAAGAGTGAGTGCCCCATTCTCTAAGAGTAGACTCTTTAGCACTCAGAAACTGTGCACTCAGTCCCAAGTAAAGTTGGTGAACCCTCATGTGACATGGGGTAGATTCAATTCTTTTTCATTTTCTAGCTTGATGTACTTTTTGGAAATTTAACCGAAATGGTGGAGTTTCAAGTCGAGTTCCTCAAAACTCTGGAAGATGGAGTAAGACTGGTCCCTGACTTGGAAAAGCTTGAGAAGGTTGATCAGTTCAAGGTAAGCCCAGTCCTCAAGCCACGTAAAGCTGCCCCTCTGTGCTGCCACCGCCACTCTTGTGGGTCAGGCTGGACGCCTGACTCCGTGCTGCAGGCGGAGCTCTGATCTTCAGGAGCATTGGCTGATGCTGTGGACTCGATTAAACGTGTTTAGCTGCCAGTGTCTCCTTTGGAAGCAGCATGGACCTGAAGGTTACGTTAGCTAGTAACAAAATTAAATTAGCCCCTCGGGTCTCTTAGTAAAGGGAGCCCATGCTGTTCGGGGGAACTTTGATGGACATACTGACCCCTGTCCAAATGCACAGCGTCCTTGTGGTCTTAGTGAGGGTTGTGACAATCACCCGGGGAAGGGTTACTCACACACGGCTCATTTCCTCTCCCTGGATTCGTATCCCCTGGCAGGAATTTCCTGTGCCAAATTTCAAATCAGCAAAACTCACTGATGTGTGTGCTGGCTTACATGTCACAGGTCCTGTGCTTTTAACACAGGATCAGCTGTGATGTCATTGACAAAGCACCACCCATATTTAAAGTATAGGATCTGAGAAAGTATGTATATATGAGTGTATACATACACACATACACACTCATACACACTCATACACGAGCACATATACACACCAACACACACATGCACAGGCACATACATATACACACACACATGCACACACACGCACGCATTTCCAAGTGCCTGTGAAGCCATCACTATAATCAGGACAATGACATAATCATCTCCAAAAGTCAGTTTCTGTCACTGTCACTTGTGAGTTCCTGCTCCCACCTCACACTGCCTCCCACCCGCAGGCAGCCATGATAACATGTGCATGTTCACATCCCGCTGATGGAACTTCCTCTTGGTACTCTACGGTACATGCTAGCCTGTGGGGCCTTCCAAAGTCCTGCAGGTGACAGCACGGGGCATCTGCAGTAGGAGTCTCTCCCAGCACGTGCACCATATATCAGAGATAACTTTTTTCTGGTTACTGTATGGTAAACACTTGGTAAATGTTACCGTAAACAAAGCGTGTTGTTTTGTGGTCCTTCCCAGCTTTTCCTGTTTAATTTGTGATCATTACTCGGATAGCCACATCTTCCGTAGACCTCGGTCCTGGAGGAGTAGAGGAGGAGGTGAACATGGAGGAAGAGACCTTCAGGTCCCCGATTACCGTGGATGCCAATTACGCGTGGTCTAAAATAGACATTTCCTTTACTAGTAGACACCTGAACTTCCTCCGCACTGTGTGTTGGATAAACTGTGTGTCTGCGAGCCCAGGTTATCATTCACATGTAAAGTCTAAGTCACGCACACACACGTGCCACAGTGAGCATTTGGTGGCCAGTCGGTCCTCCCCCTCCACCCTTCCACAGGATCCAGGGAGAGAGGTCCCAGGTTTTTGTAGCAGGTAGTTAAACTGCTGACTCGCCTCGTCAGTTCTGTGTTTTAATTCTAAGCCTAAATGAAGAAAGCCCCTCTCTGAGCAGGACCAGACCCTCGTGGACCTTCTGAGGCTCGCTCCTCATTCATAGGTCAAATGGGTGGCATAGA
The DNA here is from genome assembly GCF_900095145.1 of Mus pahari. Lineage (NCBI taxonomy): Eukaryota > Metazoa > Chordata > Mammalia > Rodentia > Muridae > Mus > Mus pahari. Next base: position 80,904,038 of record NC_034601.1, on the reverse strand, counting down.
AAGCCACATACCAAGTGTATCTGTCTGTCCTAACAAGGAAGGTCTGTCCCAGGCTGAGGAGATGGCGCCTGCTTTCTACACTTGACCGGCTCCTGCGTTGGTGTTGCTTAGGTTCTTATCTGCTCCCTGGGAGATGATGGAGGGGCTTAAAGGCTTTGGAAGGCATGGAAACTGGGTTGGTGCAGAGCGAGGCAGAGGGGGTCTCCTGAGGCATGGAGACTGGGTTGGTGCAGAGAGAGACAGAGGGGGTCTCCTGAGGCATGGAGACTGGGTTGGTGCAGAGAGAGACAGAGGGGGTCTCCTGAGGCATGGAGACTGGGTTGGTGCAGAGCGAGGCAGAGGGGGTCTCCTGTTCTCGCCTCGTCTAAATGAGGAGGGGCAGGAACCCATTGCACTTCTTCTCTTTGATCTAGAAAGTGCTGTTCTCTCTGGGTGGGTCCTTCCTGTACTACGCGGACCGCTTCAAGCTCTACAGTGCCTTCTGTGCGAGCCACACAAAAGTCCCCAAGGTCCTGGTGAAAGGTAAGGCAGGGTCCGGTGGTTTGGACGGGTGTGCTGGTTGCCGGTTCGCATTTGTGTGGGTGGCTGTGGTGGATGGCTCTCGGAGAGAAATCCGAGAGGCGCCGTTGTGCAAGGCTGACATCCCGTATGCCACAGTGCTGGTTTTGAGGAGACAGATGTATTACTGTCTTGAATTCATCATTTATCAGTTTTCTTGCACTGGAAGTTTTGACTGAGCCATCTTGGGCCTGATGCAGCAGGTCTTCCTGCAGTGATGTACAGCCCCCTGTATCCTTCCTTCTCATTCATTTCTGTGCTGACCCACTGTGCTTCACGAACCCTGTTCCGGAAGGTCATCTTTCCTGAACTTGTTTTCACGTGTAGGTGTGTGCTAGCGGCCATCAGTGTGACTACGGAAGGATTTCAGTTATTCATGAAAATTACTCTTATTGTAGTTATTCTTACACAGTTCAAAGCATAGTTTTTATGTTGGGAAAGTTCTCTTCCTGCCCCCTCCACTTCCTTCCCCCTCTCCTCCTCTCCCCCGGCCCCCCCCCCCGCTCTTTCTCCTTTCTACCCACCTCTATTTTCTCCTTCCCCCTCCCATCTCTTCTCCATCCCCTCTCCTTGAGAACCAAACCTTGAACGCATTATGTGTGTAAGACAAACACTGCCCCTGAGCTTCACCCCCAGCCTGAACACTTCCCTTGGAGGTTTTGAAAAAATATAAACTTTCTGCAGCCTTCACAGTTCACTGTGTGGTGGTCGGTGACAGGTGAAAGCTGATCTCTCAGAAATAAGTGAGGAATGGCAGTCACCAGAGGCGAGAAGGACAGGATGGGTTAGTAGGCAGGGGACAGTTAGCAGGTAGGTAGTGCAGCTAAATGGGAGGGATGCCATCTGTGTGCACTGAGAGGATCTACCACAACCCGCAGGTAGAGCGCTCACCCCGCGTGCAGAGAGCCTTGGGGTCAAGCCCCAGCTCCTGCACGAGAAAATCAAAGCGTGTGGCGGAGTGGTGGTGGGGAACACTAGTTAGAAGAAGCAGTGTTATCAACACAAATCAATGAGAATGTTTGTGATGGGTACTCTGATCATTCCCACCAGTCATCGTGTATGTAGATGTAAAGATAGCACGGCCTACCGCATGGCTTTGTGTAGTTACCGCATATCCATTTTAAAACCTGTGTCTGGTCCCTTGTGGCAGCACCTGTCTGTAACTCCAGCACGCAGCAAACTGAGACAGTAGGTAGGTCTTGAGTTCAAGTCCAGCATGGACCATCTGGCTAGACCTGGCCTTTTGTTTGTTTTAAATCCAGTTTATTTAAAGGTTTCACCTTTGGTGTCAGTGTAATGCTTACCATATGTGTATCACCTCTGCTGCAGACAGAGCAAGTGCTTCGGAGGGTGGGATCAGTGGAGGGTGTGGCTTCAGAATGATCTCTGGAAATTCGGGTGCTTTACCTCAACATTGCTCTGTGGCTGCCAAGAAAACACCTGCTTATCAAGTGCCTGGATGAATGCTTTCCATGTGTTGTGTTTATGTTTGCTACCCGAGAGAACTGACTTCATTTCATTTAAAATCATTTTAGGAAATGCTAGAATAATGCAGGCCTCTGGGTGACAAAAGACCCTGCCCAGGACGACGTGAGGCATGCTGGGAGTGCTAGTCAGTGCAGCAGGGTTCTCAGAATTTCCCTGTCACGTGGTCTGATCTTAATCCATTTTCACACTGCTGTGTTGGCTGTGTGTGTGTGTGTGTGTGTGTGTGTGTGTGTATGTGTGAGTGTGTGTTTCTTTTAAAACCTTTATTGATTGCTAATCATTATCGGAATGCGAAAATAGCCATTATTAGAGTTTTTGCTCTTTGTGAAGTTATACATACAGTATCATTTTTTAAGCAGTTAGTACTTTTAAAATCATTCAGTTAGATTAAATTTTGCCTGTGTAGATTTTTTTCTCAATTCACTAATGTTTTCTCGCATCTGAAAAACATACCATCACTCCCAATTGACCCATAAAACAGTAGGCATGACCTACATTTTTTCTAGTTGTCAATTGAGCTGTGGGTTTTTTGAGACCCAGAGCTTATTTTTACGAATGGTTCTTAGCAGACTGAGCAGGGGAGGATGGGAGGACTGCACGTGTTCATGGGAGGACTGCACGTGTTCAGGGAAGCCCACTCCTCCTTCATAGGAAATGCAATTCATGACTTAGTGACCGAGAGCTACACGGTTGCACGTGAGAGCCAGGGTGTGCTTTTCAGGAAGGAGATTCCTAGGCCCTCGTTGAACATAATCAGGTATTAGAAGCCAGCCTTCTCCATGGGGCAGCTCTAGAGCTAGACCAGCGTCCCTAGCATGTGTAGGCCAGTGTCACACTATCCTTTTCCTCCAGGGATGTTTTTGAAAGGAGAGTCATGATCTGAATCTGCAGAATCTGGTTCCCCTCCCTTTACCCCCCCTTTGTTTTTAAGTCCACTCCCTCTCTCCTTTTGAGACAGGGTCTCACTTTGTAGCCCCATCTGACCTGGAACTTGTCATGTAGAGCAGGCTGACCGTGAACTCACAGGGACTCGCCTGCCCCTGCCTCCTGAGTGCTGGGATCAGACACAGGGCGCTCTTGGTTCTTCCTAATAGGATTTCAGAGGGCTCAGAAGTTGTGGCCTTCTGGGCTCCTCTTCCTAGGACTGATGCTTTTCTTGCTGGTTAAAGGCAGAAGACTCACTCTTTCATGCGGCCCTTACACAGTATCTATCTCAAGTCTTAAGTCACTAGCCAGGGGCAGGGATTGATTAAAGAAAAAAATACATGAGTAACCACTACCTTTTAGGAAACTGCTCATTTATTCCTCTGAAGAGTCTAGGACCACGGAGGGCTGTATCTAACTTCTGATGAACAAACAATCCTGGTGAATACTAAGGTCCTAAGTATGAAGAAAGAGTTTGTGCTCACAGGGACGATTCTCGTGTATTGGTCTGTTCAAAGGCCACAACTCAAAAGTAAATAAGCAGAAGAGACATGCAAGGGAGGGTGTGGAGGAGGGGCTCGCTCGTCACCCGACAGGCCCACAGTGGGGCAGCCACCCTGCCAGCACAGACATACATTCACCAGCACATTGTTGATGTCCACGGTGAGTTACAGACTGTCCCTCCCTTCCCGAGTATTTTGCTTCCCCCTGCATCTGGAAGCTGTTAGCCATTTCCCCACCATCCTGGTAGGTACCCCTCTCCATGGCTCCCCTGGGCCACCTGCCATCCCAGCTGGGACACAGATGAAAGTGAGATGGGGCAAAAGGTTCTTGCCAGATCTCCCGAGCTCGGTTGCGGTGATCCCCACTGTCTAGATGATAACAACTGGTAGGCTGCAGAGCGGACATCAGACTGCCCTGAGGGGCCTGGGTCACTCCACTTAAGGAGGTGTAGGATGCTCTTTCTGTTCCTGTTTAGTCTTCTTTTTAATGTTGCTTTTGTTTGTTTGTTTGTTTTTTCTGCTCGTTTTTAAATCCCTCCCAACACTGAAAGTGTTCAGAAGCTTGGGAACCAGGGGGAGATTGCAGCTGGAGGTGCTGTGATTATTGAGGCGTGGTGAGGCTGGTGGATCAGAGGATACCCACAGTTTGTCAGTCTCGGGTCCCAGGAGAAGGAGGCAGCCATGCAGTGTCCCTTAGGGAAAGCACTGGGATTGTTTAGGACACAGGGGAATGGCATGCCAGCTTGAATAACTTTAGTGGGCTCTGGGCTGGGACAGATGCTGAGCCACCAGTGTGACATCTGCCCCAGCGGCTGGGGACCCGGAGCATCAGCACCTCCTAGAACTGGCAGGTGTGGGAGAGATGCTCTCTGAATTGATTCTTTCAGGCAAATCACGCGCTATCTTTAGGAGCTGGCTAGGCCTGCGAAGAGCCATCTCCCTGAGGACAATGAGAGTCAAATGTCAGAATGGCAAGACATGCTCAATATGAGGAGGGTGACCAAAATCCTTTAATTAGCCTCCGTCCCCGTCAATCACACACGACCGACAGGCTCATCCTGTGCATGCCTCGGCAGAGACCTCTCCGGCTCCCCAGAGCCTGCTGTGCTCAGTCCTATAAAAAGAAGCCTTGAAATTAGATGGAGTGTGCCACGCTGACGGCTGTGTTCTTTTCCTTCCAGCCAAGACGGACACGGCCTTCAAGGCGTTCCTGGATGCCCAGAACCCGAGGCAGCAGCACTCGTCCACACTGGAGTCTTACCTCATCAAACCCATCCAGAGGGTCCTCAAGTACCCGCTTCTGCTCAGGGAGCTGTTTGCGCTGACCGATGCGGAGAGCGAGGAGCACTACCACCTGGACGGTGAGCACGCATTACACACGGACACGTGCGCACATACACACGGACACGTACATATGTGCACATGCAAACACATGCACTTGCATGTATAAATGCACATACACACGAATGCATTCATACACGCATATGCATACAAACACGCGCACACACACAGACACACACACACACAGACACACACACACACACACGCCTGTCTCAGCCTAACCTCTGCACAGCTCCTTCTCAATGCCTGTGTTTTTCTAGTGGCCATCAAGACTATGAACAAGGTTGCCAGCCACATCAATGAGATGCAGAAGATCCACGAAGAGTTTGGTGCTGTGTTTGACCAGCTGATTGCTGAGCAGACGGGAGAGAAGAAAGAGGTGAGGAGTGTTGTCCTCTCCTACCATCCCCCAACCCTCCCCCCCCCCCAGACATGATACTCTCATTTTATGAGGTGTGATAGTTTCCATTGGCTGGTGTTGTGCAATAACACTTTTCCTCAGGAAATACAACACAAACACCTGACCTCAAAAAAGGACCCCATGATAGATCACAGTACAGATACCACCAAAGTCTAGTTTGGCAAACCAGTGAGTTTTATTGGGGTTACTTATAGGAATATGGGTAAGGGTTTACTTACAGGAGCAGAAGTGACTCAAAGACAGCTGTATCAACAAAGCCCACCCCAGCATGGTGACAGCTAACAAAAGCTGGGAACCTGGAGCACACTGCACAGCCTGCAGGCAGCTCAACAGGTTGGACAGTCAGTGTCCTTTCCAAGAGTCTCAGTTGATCTAAACCTCTTCCAGGAGCTGGGCTGGTTTCTGCTTCTTCAGGGCAGCTGGGCTGGTCTAAGAATATTCACTGCATCCTGGCTTGGCTGAGAGTGACTCTTGGCTCTCTTTTTTGCTTACTCTGGGAGGGAGGAGGGGGAGGGTGCAGTGAATCCTGTCAGTTTCAGGGACTTCCTGAAGCTGTTTTGAGTTATTTAACTTCTGTCTTGAGGAGCTTCCTGGGAGCTGGAATTCTTCAATCTTGAGGAAACTGCTATACATTAGGACTATTGTCTTTAAAGCCCCATATGTAATAGTTTCTTTTACTGTCACTTTGAGGAAATACTTAGACCATAGCACTTAAAAGGGGGCTTATGTTGGCTCACAGTTCAGGGTAAAGTCCATATGGCAGGGAAGTCACAGTTACAGATGCTTGAAGGAGCTGGTCACAATTGTGTTGTAAGTCTGAGAGCATTACACACGTACTAGTGGTCAGTTCACCTTCTCCATTTTCCCAGTCCTGATTCCTGTCTCTGGTTAAAATGAAGCTCCCCATCCCTTATAAAGTACCCACCAAGGCTGGCCTTAACCTAGGCAGTTCTTCACAGGTATACCCCCACTGTGTGCCTGCTGGGCATCGAATTAACTATGCTCAAGGCTACACGTGAATCTTTATTTTCACCTGAGCTGTTCCTTGGTAGCGTAAACATGCATCTGACATTCTGCTCTTTGCCTTTGGGGTCTCTGATTTTCATTTGTTGCATGAGGAAGTGAATGCCCTTACCCAGAGTGGGCTATGTCTGTGAATGCCTCCGGTGTCACTCTGAGTCTCCAGGTTAGGATATCTAGTTTTCATCAAGTACCAGCCACATAACTGGTACTTGATAAATGATAGTTCGGGGAATGTTGGTTCCAGTGACAATAATTTTTGTTATCGTACCCAAAACACCACTTAAACGAAGTGTAGCTGGCAAGGCTAGCCAGCCCGTGCCTGGGGGCTCCCAATGCCCTTGACTCCACAGGAATAAACCCTGAGGCGAGCAAGCCTCGGGTTCACCGCAAGCTCATTTAAGTGTGCGCCGCCATTGCAGCTGTGTGTGGAATAGTGACGGGGTGCCCAGGCTCTCTTCTTAGCCCCACCGGGTTGATTCTTCATCCAAGTATGACCCCTTTTATGGGCAGCATCCAGTAAAAGCCTAGCTGAGTTATGAGCAGTTAGGAACATGGGTCAGGGCTGCAGATTTCTGCTAACATAGCCGCATCTCAGGGGCACAGGTCGCCTGCATCCCGTTCTACAGCCGTCTTTCGTTGGGATATTACTGAAGATAAATATGTTCACAGAAGACAAAGCTGCTAAGCAAATATCTTATGATAAACCTGGACCTTTGGTACTCCCTCACCTCCCATGTTCTACCTTGTGGAATTTATCTGGAGCCTAGAAAGCATCACTTTTGCCTGGCAAATTAGGAGCAGCCAAGGGGATATTTTCCCTTAGTGGAGTGCCTCCTGAAGCCTGCTTCACTGAGGTATCCTGGCCCATTGCTCTGGAGGCTTCAAAGGGAGAAGACACTGAAGGGCAGCTGGAGAGCCAAGGGCCGCGATCGGGCAGAGTGAGCAGCACTGAGCCTCTTAGTACCATCACTGACATCTCGGGGGTGATGGCAGTCCATCTTTACCTATGCCCTTCAAGGCTTCTTTCTAGGACCCAGATAGATCCTTTCAGGAACCAGATTGCTGTCTTGGGTATCCATGGCAGGACTGTAGAAGTTCTTGAGGTCTGATAGAGATGTGTTATGCCAAGTTCATAACCCAAGTCATGGCTGGGCCCCAACTCACATTGGCAGGGATCTAGATTCTGCCGAGTCTGGCAGGAGGTACTAGAACATCATGTAACAGAAGGAAGGTACATGTCACACATACACAACATGCACATATGCACCTACCACACACACCTGCCATATACATATGCCATACATACCATACACATACATGCACACCATATGTACATACATACCACAATTAAGCACATCATGTACCACACACACACACACACACACACACAATCTATCATGTACATATGCCATACATACCATACACATACATACATACCATATGTACATACATACCAGAATTACACACATCATATACATATACCACATATACACCACAGTCACATTATACCATAACCACATACGTACCACAGTGACACACACACACACACACACAATTTTGTTTCCTGGAGGAAATAGAGTTTGACCCACCTATCACAAAGACTTTTTAAAGACAGACTCCCTAAGACTTTATCTCAGCACATCTCCTGAGTATTAATTATGTGTACAGTTTTCCACAGGAGGGATGTGGGGAGGCATGGTAGAGACTGGTTCCTTTAGATGCAGATGTCCTACAGGTTTGCTCGGTGTGAGTTACTTAATATCAATAAGTGTATTGATATGAATGCTTAATATTTTTACCCTTGGTAATGATATCTCCCAGCAACAATGCTGTAATTACTAGAATCCAGTTGATTCTTTCACCTATAATCATATTGCAGAGAGCATCCCCCACTGGGGAAAGGGAAGTGCTAGGTGTTTTTTTTAATTTAACATAAGTAAAGTCATTTGGGAAGAGGAACTTCGGTTGATAAAAATGCCCTGACAGATTGCCCGTAGGCAAATCTGAAGGCATTCTCTCTCTTTTCTTTCTTTTATTTTTTTAAAGATTTATTTATTTATTATAAATTATATGTAAGTACACGTAGTTGTCTTCAGACACTCTAGAAGAGGGTGTCAGATCTCATTACAGATGGTTGTGAGCCACCAGGTGGTTGCTGGGATTTGAACTCAGGAAGAGCAGTCGGTGCTCTAACTGCCGAGCCATCTCTCCAGTCCCCTGAGGGCGTTCTCTTGATTAGTCATCGATGTGATGGGCGCCCAGTCTTCAGCAAAGTAGTACCCACCATTTCTGGGCAGGTGGTCCTGAGTTCTATCAGAAAACAGGCTGGGCAAGCCAGTAAGCAGCGCTCCTCCACGACTTCTGCTTCAGTTCCTGCCTCCAGGTCCCTGTCTTACCTTCTCTCCAAACTCCCTTTTGTCATGGCTGGTCACTCACCACACTTGCTGGACACCACCTTTGCCATTGGACATGACAGCAAAACCAGAGTGAAGTTTTATTTCTTTCTTCACAGTTTTGTGGGTAGTTGAGCTATGATTTTTCTCCCCTAGTTGAAATTTTTTGCCTTTTGAATGGGAAGGAAGCACATTGGTTTTTTTATATCTAAATTGGTAGCATCGAAGTTCAAAGGCTTTGGGACCATTATTGAATAAACTGAGTACTGTGAAACTGTAACAGTTAATTTGATATCCAAGATGGGCTGTTAGCTGCCAAATGGGCAGGTGGCAAGTGTGGTTTGAATACTCTGGACCCCACCATGGTTCTAGTCTCAGGAAGGATGGACAGGGATGGTGTGCATCTAGTCAGTGTTTGGAGCAGTTTGCAGTTTCAAGTGTATGGCTGTCTCTTTATAGGGACCTTTGATTGAATGTTCATCGGCTGTTGACCCCTGGCAACTGAGAGCGCCACGGTGCTGTCGGGGTGAAGATAAGGCTACCACTGGCTGCTTTTGCTCATCATGCCTGCTTAGGTCTAAATGAAACCCTTTGTCTGAGTGTTTGGCATTTGATCGTGAGGAACGCCCAATTGGAGTCTGACCACACGGTCTTTGAGGAGGTCATTGTCCGCTTCACATGTGTGGCAAGAAACCTCCAGACTTCTGGTTCGGCTTCCCCAATTCTAAAGTGAAGTACGAGTTTCTTAAAATGAATTGGAAAAGGAAAGCCGGATTATTCTACTTCTTGCTAAAGTCTGAACTCACTTGTGTGGCTCTCTGGGTGTTCTGGTGGGGCGTTTGTCATCGGTCTCCAAGACTATCCCATTCTCCTTAAGAAACTTCTTCATTGAATGTAAAAGTTTTAACTTTGTAGACTGTGAACCCTGGCTTATTCCCCCTTTGTCATCTCATTCCTGATATTTTAATAGACAAGTATAGAACAAAGGAAAATTAGAACTTTTTTCTTTATGTGCAATGAATGAATGCTGTATGGGGTGCTTCTAAACTTAAGTGCGATTATATCCTGATAAACCTATGTTCAGATAGAAATGTCTAAATCAAAAAATATATTTAATTATTGAACAAACTCAATGCAAGTTAAAACATTAGCAAAAACTATGGTAAGTCAAAACCATCTGTCTATAGCATACAATTTGGAACTTTGATTCATACATGCACACATGCCCCCCCCCCCCACACACACATTGTGGAACTGCCAAATAAAGGTATTTAGTGTATTTAACTGAATATTAAGCAAGCATTTTTAGGAGCAATATTTTCATGAAGTATAATTGACAGCGACCTCCTCCCGTATTTTTAAACCACATGCAAACCTTCATATGGACAACACCAAGAGTAAGCTTGCTCCGCCTCTGATTTGCAGGTCGCGGATCTGAGCATGGGTGATCTGCTCTTGCACACCAGCGTCATCTGGCTGAACCCACCTGCCTCACTGGGAAAGTGGAAAAAGGAGCCAGAATTGGCAGCCTTCGGTATGTGTCAGAAGAGGGTGTCAGGGATGGGAAATGGCTGACTCGGTTTTTCCAAACAAGAATATTACCTTTCCAAGAGATGTTTTATTATAACGAAGCTAATAATAGCCTGCTGCTCCAAATAAGTACAAATGAATGTAAATTAAACCTTCTCGATAAACGGGTTCAATGTGGTAGCCACTCAGCTGTGTGTGTGGGCGTGGCTGTGCACGCACACTCTGAGAAGTGATTTTTTTTTTAACATCTTATTTTAAAAAATAATTTCACCTGTTCATCCATGTGTCCTTATAAAATAATGAACTGATAGTAAATGAAGAAAAGCCAAAGAATCAAGAGTAAACTGTTTCTGAGAGCTCAGATCTTGGCCCTTCATCTCCTCCCTGGATCAGCTCTGCTCTGCTCTATGTAAGGCCAAGACTTAGGAGGCCATTTCTCAGCTGAACTATTGTGTCGCCCGGGTTATCAGGGAGATCTCAATTGTGTTATTAATGCTAGTGGGAGTAGACAGATTGGTCATCTATTTTGATCATCTATTTCAGGGAGGTCAGGCGGAGGTCACGTAAGAAAATCTCGCCCTCATGTTTTTGAGGGAGAAAACCTAAGCTGTCATACTGAGAGACGTGCCTGGTTCAGGAGCTGTGGCTCATGGTTTGCAGTGCAGTGTGAATATGGCCTCTTGCAGGGTTGTTCCTGAGCACCAAGTGGTTAGCAGTCCCTGCTGCTGTTTTAGAGTGCCTTTTGTCCCCATCCTTCCCTAGAAGGCTCGGGCTAGGGAATCTAGCAGATGGTGCCCTCCGGACCTGATGTTTCTGGCTTGGGAAGGAGCAGTACTTAACTGCTTTTCTCTGTCTCACTGAATGTTCCTCCTTTCCTGATGTAATGCCCAGATGGACCTGCCCAGTCATATTCCAGTCAGTGTGAAACACTAATGTTTATTGACCCTTCCCACTTAGAGCTACGTAACTCTTACTAAGGAATTAGGCCAAAAAGGTGAATTCTAGTTCCTGAATTATAAATACTGTGTGTTTTAGATATGGGGGGGGGACTTAATTCGCATAAATATAAATCACTTAAGCAGTTATTAGAGGCACCGCATTAGTCCTTCAGCTACTACAGTGAGCGCAGCTAAGTTTAAACCTTAAAACAGTAAAGCTAAAATACACTTAATTTCCCCTACCCCTTTGGTAGAGGCTATTTCTATTTATTTAGGCTTTGTCTACTTAGATTAAAGGCTTTGACTTTCAGACGTGGTAACTAAGGTCAAGATGGCTGGGAGTCCTCAGCCTGGGGTTTGAGCGCTCTCTGAACAGTAGCAGCGCTGCCGTGAGTTACTGCAGTCAAGCGGGGCAGCCTGCGCTCTTCTGTAATGGCCCCTCCTGTTTCTCCCTTGCAGTTTTCAAAACGGCCGTGGTCCTTGTGTATAAAGACGGTTCCAAGCAGAAGAAGAAACTTGTAAGTGTTCTCCCTCCATCCCATATTTTCCACGTGTCCCTATCTGCTGGTCTAGTTCTACCCTTAATCAGCAAAAGCCTCCCATTTCCTCTGTGAGTGTCCCTAAGTTCTCTGGAGGAGACCCTGGTCTGCCTGCTTCCTGTGTGGAGCACATGAGTGGATACATACTGAGCATCCCCACAGCGAGAACGACTTTTGCCTCTCTCTCTCTCTCTCTCTCTCTCTCTCTCTCTCTCTCTCTCTCTCCTTCATGTATGAGATTTATTTTCTCCTCGTTGTCTCTTTCCCCGACTCTCTTCTCTGCATTTAATTCGCAAGGCTGTTTGCACAGCGTCATATTGGTCACGCAGCCTCTTGAATCTGCCAGGGAGCAGAAGTGTATGAGGGTGACATGATGTTCCTGTGGCTAGCTCTGAGATCCTGAGTTTGCCACTGATGTGGAAATTGGGGAGCTGGTTCAGGCAGATGACCTTGCCCTTGAACAACAGACTGCGGCTCTCCTGCAGGTTGGCTCTCACAGGCTGTCGATCTATGAGGAGTGGGACCCTTTCCGGTTTCGCCACATGATCCCTACCGAAGCTTTGCAGGTCCGAGCTCTGCCCAGTGCAGGTAAGCACTGGCGTGTGCCAGGTTTCCATTTTCCTCCTCCTCCTCCTCCTCCTCCTCCTCTTCCTCCTCCTCCTTCTCTTTTATATTAAAAAGCTATGTATGTTTGTATATGCATGTGCCATGTCACTTCCTGGGGAGGTAAGAGGACAACTTGCAGCAGCTGCTCCTTACCCATCACATAGGACTCAGAGTTCACACTTAGGTCACCATGCTTGGCCATAAGCACCTTTGCCTGCTAAGTCATCTCTGGGCCTGGGTTCCCATTTCTTATCCATGTATGAGTTATGTCTATATTCATTCCTGGTCTGCCCTCCTACCTCTTATCTTCTATGCTTAAGTTAATTCTTCCCTCCATCTCCATTGCCTCATATTAACACACACACACACACACACACACACACACACACGCGCACGTGCGTGCATATATACACACGTTCATACACACATGCATGTGCACACATATACATATTCTACCCATATACATATGTGTGTGTGTATCTATCTATCTATCTATCTATCTATCTATCTATCTATCTATCCAGCCAGCCAGCCACACATATATATGTATTAACTGCTGAGCCATCTCTGGCCCCCTTTTTTCATTCCTTAAAACCTTAATACAGTATATTTGATCATATTCACTCTTCCCCAATTCTTCCCAGATCTTTCCCCACCACCACTCCTTCCCAACCTCCGCACTTTTTCTTCTTAATCAGTAACCCACCAAGTCCAATTTGTGTTACGTCTGTACTCAGGAGTGTGGAGACATCTAATGGGACATGGTGGCCACACCCTTAAAGAAAACTGACTCTCCTCTCGAAGAAGCTGGATTCTCAGTAGCTGCTCAGCTAGGGTTAGGGGCTGCGAGCTCCCATCTCCATGCTAGAGTATTCACTACACTGCCTCCTTTTAAACAGCTTCATTAACTAGTGAATGAATGAATGAATAAATGAATGAGCTGATTAAGTGAGCGAGCAGAGTAGGTGCATGTGTGTGTTTTCTTTAGAATTGTTGTAGGGGATTTCAAACTTGATTTACAGGGAAATTGGCAGATGCTTTGGGATCACAGGTCTATTGCCACTGCGGTAGTATTTTGAGGTTTAGACACTTAAATGCTAGTGCTGTCTCTTTTAAAGTTGTTGTATGTGTATTAGAGTTTTGTTTGTTGGTATGCTATATGCCATGTGCATGCAGTTCCTGAAAAATCCAAAAGAGGGAGCCAGACCCCCGGAATAACACTTGTTAGGGACCATATGGGTGCTGGGAAGTGAAGCCAGGTCCCGGGAGAGCAGCGGAGTCTTTTAACCAATGAGCCACCTCTCTAGCCCCTGATGTCTTTTAATGCTATCTTCTTAAAGTTAATCCTAAAGTTAATCGGCTTATGTTATCTGACCACATTTCTTCATACCAGGTTTATAAATGTGGAGGTTGATTTCTGTGGCAGGCAGTGGGCTTCTTAGCCAGGAATTTTGCCTTGGTTAAGGACATAACTTCACATTCTGAAGACAAAGCAGCCTTTGTGGTAATGACATTTCGTCCTCCCAACCTCTGCCGTTCATTCAAATCAAATTTAAAGCCTTCCAGATGAAAGCATATTTTAGTTGAGCTAGGAACCCTGGTCACAATGCTGCATTATGGGGATTATTATTATTATTATTATTATTATTATTATTATTATTCCAGTGGATCCAAGAATCAGTACTTGACGTTTCTAGATTTTTTTGTCTTAGTTTGGGGAAGTTTGGCAGATAGAGAGTTAGGTGATGTAGCCATAGGGGAGGGTTCTGAACCCCTGGGGAAGTTGGAGCCTAGAGGTGTGGAGGCCCGAAGTGTCTGCAGTGAACCTTTCCCTTCACAGGCACTTTAATCACGACTTAACCCAATGTAGCGTTGTTGGCATGACACAGCGTCAGCCCTCGGAGCTGGCCCTCTGTTTCCATGGGTTCCACACCCATCCATGAGTGCAGCCAACACTGACGACCCGAGTTTCATCTCCAGGACCCTGTGTGGAAGAAGAAAACAGGCTCACGAATGTTCCCCGGCTTTCCCTCGCGGCACACGGGTGCCTGCTCACAGTAAATTCATGGATGTTAAAAGAGAGTTTAGAAGTATACAGAGAGCAGTTTCTTACTTCCTTATTGCTCAGCTCTGCTCTTTTTAGTGGACAACTTGGGAAGGCTAGCAGAGGAATGTTTTTTTTTTTTTTTTTTGAAATTGTTTTATTTATTTACATTCCAAATGTTGCCCCCTTCCCGGTCTCTCCTCCAAGAGTTCTTCATCCCATCTCCCTCCCCTTTGCCTCTGAGAGGGAGCTCTACCCCCACCATCCCTCCTTCCACCCCCTACATCCTCCTTTCCTGGGCTATCAAGTCTACAGGATTAGACACATCCTCTCGCACTGAAGCCAGACAAGGCAGTCCTCTGCTACATATGTGCCAGGGGCCATGGGCCAGCCCACGTATGCTCTTGGCTGGTGGCTTAGTCTCTGGGAACTCTTAGGGGAGTCCGGATTACTTGATATTGTTGTTCTTCCTATAGAGTTGCCATCCCCTTCAGCTCCTTCAATCCTCCCCCTAACTCTTCCCTGGGGTCCCGACCTCAGCCCAGTGGTTGGCTGTGAGTATCTACATCTGTCCCAGTCAGCTGCTGGTAGAGCTTCTCAGAGCACAGCCGTGCTAGGCTGCAGAAGCCTGTTTTCAGTTGCCTAGGTAGCTTGTTTGGGCATTAGCTGTGGTCAAATAAAGAGAGGACTCCAAAACATAAGCCAATGCTGGCCTCCCTGTGCCCTGTCCTGGTGAAGTTACGCACTGGGCTCCGAGGCACCATTGGGCCCAAAGAACTTAGCGCCTGCTTGAACTAGTTCAGCCGACGAGGCTGGGGAGCAGGGTGGCTTCCTCAGTGTGGTCCATCTGCTAGACCATCTGGGAGAGCTTCATGGTGTTGTATTAAGATTTGTGTGTGTATGCACTCGTGCATGCTCATGTGTGTGTGTGAGCGTGAGTGTGTTCTGTAAGCCCCCCAGTCTCTTAACCACTTGCCCCTCTCTCCAGCCCTCTGTTCTGTTCTTCACAGTGCACACTGGGCTTCTAGCGTCCCTCTCGTTAGCTCAAGGTAGGGATGAAGTGACTTTGGTCTCAAGTTGCTTTGCAGTGTCTTAAGCAGACACCAAGCATGAAAAATTCCTCTGTAAAAAGTAGAAGCCTGCATAAGTCTGCCTCACCTGACACCCTTCTAACTTATTTCCAGATGCAGAGGCGAATGCGGTATGCGAAATTGTCCACGTGAAGTCAGAGTCAGAAGGGAGGCCCGAGCGGGTTTTCCACCTCTGCTGCAGGTGAGCCGGGCTCTGGGAAGTTGGGCCCCGCCCCAGAGACCTTCCTCCATCTCTGCCTCCGCTCAGAGAAGTTAACACTTCCCAACGAACTGTAGCTGTGTAAATGAAAACTACTGTCATCAGAATGCAGACAGGAACCTGGTTTACTTACTCGCTTTCCGAAAGGAAGTGGGGATTGCACTGACCGAAGCGGGCATTCTTTCTGTAGAGCAGGGCAAGCCGTGAGGCTCCCTTGGGGTGCTTTGTGTGGTGCTGTGAGAGGGACTAGGGGCTGAAGGCCTTCCCAGCATTCCTAAGCTTCAGAGACCCAGCACAGGGACAATGGCCGCTGTTGATCACAGGGACATTTTGAGGGACTCGTAATGTGTTGATTGTCCCCACTCCTTCCTTCCTCCCATGCTTCCACCTCCTCCTCTTCCTGTCTCTTGCTCTAGAATAGCGTATGCCATCCTGTTTGGCTTGAAATATGACCCATCTTTAATTAGTCGTGTGAGTTCAGTGATTAACTCAATATTCATCTAGTTCTTCACGTAGAGTACTAATATGCTACACACTGCCTGCAGTGATAACAGAATTCATACCATTATCATCACTCGTAATATCTTTAATGTTATTTGCTAATATAGCTAGAAGATACGTTTATCAAACAGTGAAGGTGCAATGTACCTCAGATTCATTGCTTCCTTAGTCAGCTTGAGGGGCAGCCAAGACTGACAGAGAATGCTCTGCCCAGAGCATCACAGAAAATGCACTGAATATGTTCAGTCTCGGCATTCAGATGGGTCACAGCTCACGAGACATGTTTGCCATATCATCTCTGAGGGGAGGGGTGTCTGGGGCTGATGTCCAGAAAACGGTCACGCACAGCAAAGTGTGTATGTGTGCGTGCCTGCACCACATGGGTACACATATATATGTATGTACACACATATGTTGAACTTAAAGAAAAATAACTCTGACCTAGAAGATGGTTTTCTGCCGTGACAATTGGGCCTGAGAAGACTTTGCAGGTCTTAAGAATAGTTCTTAGCAATCTGCCCTTGGTACTTCATGTGTGCGTCAGGGCCCGGGAAGAAAGAGCAAGCTCACTGGGATGTCTGTGGGGCTGCAAAGGCACGACAGTCTCACAGTCCATTTTCTCCTTAAGATCATTCTACAGCAAGTACATAAGACGGAGACTTAAGTGTCAAGAGCAGAATTCCAGCAACCTCCTGGTATCCAACAACTTCATCTATTATCTATTCATTATTGGGGGGACTCTGTCCTAATATGGCTCTAGAGGATGATTTGCAAACCGTGAAGGGATTGCGTGTTTTAGCTCTGCCACGAGATAGCAGCTGAGCATGGAAACCGTCGCCCATTTCCCCTTCGCCCTTGGAGACGTTTATTTAGCTGCATTTATAAGTTCTCTCCCTTGAGTCCTGGCTCCCTAACACGTGTAAATCTTCTTTTCATAGTTCCCCGGAGAGCAGAAAGGACTTTCTGAAGTCTGTGCATTCAATCCTGCGAGATAAACACAGAAGACAGCTCCTCAAAACGGAAAGCCTTCCCTCAGCCCAGCAGTATGTCCCCTTTGGAGGCAAGAGGTTATGTGCGCTTAAAGGCGCCAGACCAGCCATGAGCAGGGCAGGTACTGTGGGGATTCAGACCTACAAGATCCCCGTCACCCCAGCTCCACTGTAGGTCTCCGGGGGCAGGAGTTAGGCTTGGTCTTGTGGGGGGTTGATGTTAGTAGGGTCTTCTTCCGTGGTGTGAGGCTCATGCCTTGTCTCCCTCCTGATGGCTTCTGGGGAACCTTCCCTTTGCTTGCAGTTCTTCCCTTCCCTCAGCCTTCCCTCGCTGCCTCCCCTTTGGCTGGTATGCTCCTCTCTCATTGACCAACCCAATGCAACCTCTTTTGGAAGGGGTTCTCATAGCCTGCTTGTGGAATGAGTCGCTGCTTGGCATGGCAGCCAGCTTTGTTCAGTAGAAAGCAGTGAGGTCAGCAGGTCATAGCCCCTTCTACTGAGAACACCGTGACTTCACAGTCTAGCGGAAGACACAGCCCCTTCTCAGTGAGGATGCTGCCTGCACTCAGGCATGGTAGACCAGTTGACCCTCACTTTGTGCCTGTAACTTTAGTTTCAGTCTCAGGGTTAGTTTAGGGAAGGTTTCAGTGGCTACTGGAAAAGAAGAAAGGGGAGTTTAACTGGTCCCCAGTAAATGCTCTTGGGGCACTTATCCCACGTCTCTGGAACAAGGAAGAAGGGGCACCATTGCCACTATGTGCAGATGGCAATAGAGCAAGCCCAGGAGAGGGGTGTTTTCCCAGTGTTGGACTGACAGAGAGCCATCTACATCCTAACCCTCCTTTCCTAAGATGCAGCCCAGAATTTTTCAGGGAGGAGCCCAGTAGAATAAATTTCCTTTACAAACCGGCAGACAGGCAAACAGACAAACCGATTTCTGCCTTTGACGCAGTCTCCTCCCCACCAGTCCTCAGTCGTGTTGTAGGGATGCAGGAAGAGCTGTGACGTCATAGGTATAACCTACCAACCCTGACTCGTCCTGTTATAGTCCTAGGTACCTTGAGATGGATGTTGGTGGAGGCTACTTTTAGTCTGTTCAACATTCAGTTGATATGCTGATTGAAAACCTAGAACCCAGAGCCCCAAACCCCAAAACTACAAGGTTCTTCAAACAGCCTGAGAGTCATGTATCCATCCATGCCCACAGCCTCTCAGGGAGTACTCTGTAAAAGCAGGCAAGAGAGAAATTTGTTCAAGTGGTTTTTTGTGTTTCTCTTGTTTGCTGTGGGGTGTTTAATTGGGAAATATGCACCGACCTCAGGGACCCTAGCTAGCAGTGGCTCTTGCTGTTACCTTAGGAACCTAAATTCAGAAGTGCATTTACAACAAAACAAAACAAACCCAAAACACATACGCACTCACATTTTGTACCAAAGTTTTTCTCCTGAGATAATCTTAGAAATAAAAATTAAAACAAAAACAAAAACAAAAAACAAAAAACAAACAAACCCAGTACCTGCTCTAAGCCGTTACAAATGCCAAGAGAAAGCCTCAACGTGACAGCCTTTTGGATTTGTACGATTGAAAGCGTATTTTGTTTGTTTTCCTGCCAGAGGGCTCATTTTTTGGCTGAAAAACGTTTCTATCCACCCTGCCTTTGACGTAACTCACTACCATTGGAGTATCTGTGTTCCACGATTTACACAATGGCACTCCAGTGGATCAGGCAAAGGCTGCCTCTCTGAGGCCGAGAGGGACCCACTAATGCCATCTGGCTTATTAAGTGTCTTTTTCATAAAGGGCAGACAACCGCAACACACTCTGCATTTCTCAAGACCTGTGTGCAGCCCGGAGAGCGTAAAGACAAATATCCCGCCTCCATACTTACTCTAAAGTGGGATTACTTCGGCCAATAACCGACTTAAGATTTCTCATAGTCTATAGTCTTTTTATGGAAAATCTGAGGCTTATGGAGCAGCTAAAAGAATCCATCCCTCTATATTTCATAATTAGTATTTTGCTCTATTTTCACTGTTGCCCACCCATCTGCCATCTGCATACATCATCTTATCTTGGCACGTTTCAGAGAGGCAGCCATGACTGCACTTGGCCCCTAAGTCCCATCATAAAGATCATTCTCACATTTCCAGTAGACCAGTAGTGAACTGATGTCATTCAGATGTAGCTATTGAGTAGGACAAGGTTGGACTGCAGTGGGGTTAGGCTCAAAGCGAAGAAGACACTTTGCTTTTGCCCAGCAGGGAAGTAGCTTTCCATTTCCTCCCATGTTCCCTGGGGTTTCTTTCTATCCCCATCTTTAAACAAGCGCGGTGCGGTCTGTTCTGTGTGTGGGGATAATGGGACACGCAGAGCATGGACAGTGGGTGTCTCCTGGCAGCTCTGAAGCAGCCTCGCTGCTTTTGAGACTTGGGTTCCAGGACAGCAGCTCCTGACTGGTGTGTGCCTTGCTCCCTCTGTGGGAAACGCCTGTGTTGCATTTCATCTCACCCATGTCCGATGCAACAGCCACTTTGGCCTCCAGGGAGAGGTGGCGTCGTTTCCACGAGAGCCATTGTGTGCAGCGAGAGTGCTGGGAGCATTCCTTGCCTGCTTGATTGGAATCACTATTTGTTTGCTTGCCTTTAGTAATCCTGGCTTCCTGGAGGGCAGTGGGGTAAATTAATGAACCCCAATATTTTAACTTGGAGTAACTTTCCGTGGCGCACTGTTCCTCAGTGCTAGAGTGGCATCTATTATTTCTCTCCTTCACCACTCAGGCACACTTTAGTTTTAATTGCACTGTAGAAGAGTTGTTGATTCACAGCTTGGAGTTAAGTTAGGACCATGGCTCTGCTTAGCCTTTCCTTATCGGAAAGGATGCAAAGAGTGGACTGGAAGGGCACTGACAACTGACATCCAGTCTTCAAGAATGTGATGCCCTCAATCTAACTGTGGGTGCTCACGTCTCTGGAAAGCACTGTCCATAGCACAGTGCTCCAGAGAGCACAGCGATGCCTTCACAGACAGCAAAACCCCGAAGGCTTCTCTCAGGCTTATCAAACACCTCTCTTCTGGCTAAGTGACCCTCAGAGAGCCATGGGCACAGTTGAGTTGAGGACAGTCTCTGGCCCAAGGCTGAGAACAGCAGATATCTGTGTTTCCTGTCTTGTGGGTGCACAGATTAAAGTAGATTATTTCCTTCTCCATAACCCAGGGCCTCTAGTGTTTAGACCCTCACTCCTTAGTCTCTGGGCCCATCCTTAGAGCGACATCTTCCCTTCAGACGTCTGAGCAAGGTAGACACTACAGAGATGGTAAGGGCTAGACCCCAAACTCCTGAAGCCCCATTCACCTTTTGTGCTTCTTTTCTTTGCTTGCTGGATTTTCATCTCACAGTAAAGCATGTGGGGGTTTGTTTTTATATTTTTGTGTGTGTGTGCAGTGTCTGCCCCAAGCAAGTCTCTTGGGAGGAGGCGGCGGCGACTGGCCCGAAACAGGTTTACCATTGATTCTGATGCCATCTCAGCCAGCAGCCCGGAGAAAGAGCCCCAGCAGCCCCCCAGTGGTGGGGACACTGACCGATGGGTAGAGGAACAGTTTGATCTTGCTCAGTACGAGGAGCAGGATGACATCAAGGAGACAGACATCCTCAGTGACGATGATGAATTCTGTGAGTCCCTGAAGGGCACCTCAGTGGACAGAGACCTGCAGGAGCAGCTTCAGGCTGCCTCCATCAGTCAGCGGGGCCGAGGACGGAGAACCCTCGATAGCCACGCCTCCCGCATGACCCAGCTCAAGAAGCAAGCAGCCCTGTCCGGCATCAACGGGGGCCTGGAGAGTGCGAGCGAGGAAGTCATTTGGGTCAGGCGCGAAGACTTTGCCCCCTCCAGAAAACTGAACACGGAGATATGACTTCCTTGTCCCTTTAGAGAATGTGTGTGTAGATACGATGCTGGCCCCACCCTCACTCCGCCCACCCTCCTGTGCTATCCACGAGAATGTCCCCTTAGGTCGCACTCTTGCACACAGATTTTGGCAGCTGACTCGAGTCTGAAGCCATGTAGCCACCCACCTTCATCATTCTTAATGACATCAGAGAGAATCGTTGAGAATCCCAGACAAGCTTGAGTCCTTCCCTCTGTGCCAAGGGCTTTCTTTTATTTATTCTCAATTCATCGGGGCCTGAAGATTTAGAACGAAGAATCTATAGCGCTGGAAATCAAACCGTCCCCACCCCAGCAGTCAAAGCAGGGGCAGGACGGCATGCACAGAGGTGTCCCAGCTCCACCTCTCTGAGTCCAGTCTTGCAGCTGAGAAACAACCACCTTCAAATACACATCCAGAAACGGAACAGATGCAAACACCTGTACAGCGTGCAGTGTTCTGACTCCTTCCCTCTTCAGCGTCCGAGAATATCTGTGTATCTTAAGAATGTGTGAGGAAAGGGTGGTCGTCTCTGTTTGATGAGCCTTTATTCTTTTTTTTTTCTCTCTTCTGTTCATGTCTATAGCCGGTCTTACTCTGTGTCAGTGTCTGGAAGCTCTAGATTTGCAGAGAATTATAAAGATGCCAAACTCTTGGAAAAGAGATCCAAATTTATCACTTAGAGGGAGAGAGAAGAAAAAAAAGAAACACTATTTTTTTGTATTTTCCTTGAGATGCAGGGGCACAAATACATGAGAATTTACAGTGTTAGGTGTAACTCAGTCTGAAAATGAGGGTATAACCTTTTGCAGAGCAAGCGGGGCACGACGATGACTTTATATTTATACATAAACAGCCAACAAGAAGCTCATGCTAAGAATAAACTTTTCTGAGAAACAGATTTTTTTTTTAAAATGTATGAATCTATATTTGAGATGGGAGTTTGGTTGTATTACAGGGACAGGAAATGGGGCAGTGTGTGTGTGTCTGTTGCTCATGGTGGGGGAGGGGAGCCTCCTCATGGGGTTGCCATGGCAATCATTGGTTTTCCCATCAAACTTGCATCTTCATCCACAGATGACTTCCCCTTCCCTGACAGTCCACGGCAGAATCTTAGAACCTCTTCAGAGATGTCCTTTGTGGTTAATATTTCCTCCATGCCAGTGAGACAGGGTAAACTCGCTACGGGGCCTAACCTTCTAAATGGATGTCCAGACAGGAAGAACAAAACCCATTCTAGCACTTTCATTTAAAAAAAAAAAAAAGGTTTATAGCTTTTTGTTCCTCCCTCCTCCTCCCCATTTCACAATGTCCATTCCTTAAGAAGGGTTTAAATAATATGAAAACTTTGTTTTTGGAAATAAAAAATATCTATATATCTATATATCTATATATCTATTTGGTGTTTGATACATCGGTAGGTACTTTAAAGACCTGAATTTTATAGTAGCTTTAGCAATTATATTTTATAAGAATCAGTTATGACTTTATATTTCCAGATCGAGAGTTCAGAACACCATGCTCTAAAGCCTCCCCCATCCCACCCCCGCTTGCTCTCCTGCTTTCCTGGCCTCTACCCCTCCCCCCCTTTCGGGTTTCCAGGGCTTTGAGCTTGATCTTTTGAAAGTTTTATTCTATTAAAGTTTTTGCTATATCTTCTGGTTTTCTTAAGAAGCTGTAGAATGGTTTCTATGCCCTTTGTACCACTGCACTGTTCATAACATCTCGGGGTCGATTGCGTCCGGATGGGAAACTGAAGCAGAGGTGTCGGATAGTCACATTTTCTGGTCTCCCTGCAACACGTCCATCGAAAAAAAATACTGGAAAGTCTGGTGCTTAGAGAGGGTGCCATTGTCTCTTGTATATACGGTCATGATGTGTCTATGTCAAAAGTTCTTATATATTTCTTTTATAAGCTGAAAGAAGGTCTATTTTTATGTTTTTAGGTCTATGAATGGAACGTTGTAAATGCCTGTCCAACAATAAAAGAACTGAAAAGGGCTTTGACTTCCCTGTGCCTTGTTTGATAGAGGGTTGAAGAGCTAAGTGCGGGAGAGAGCAAGTCAGGAGAGAAAATTCCTGTGATTGTCTTTGTGTGTATGTGTGTCTGTGTGTGTACATGTGTGCATGCGCGCACACGCGCGCATACACACACACACACACACGCATATGCATGCATGCCATGGTGTGCCTGTGGAGGTTAGCTTACAGAAATGGGTCCTTCTTATCACACCATGTAACCCCAGATACTGCACTTAAGTTAGGTGTAGTAGTGATGCTTTTTACGTGGTGAGCCATTCTGGTGGCTGTGGTGTGGTGTGTGTGTGTGTGTGTGTGTGTGTGTGTGTGTGGTGGTGGCACATGAAGGCACCTGGCTGTGACCTCAGCATTCGGGAAGCAGTCAGAAGCTGAGGACAACTTTGAGGCTGCTCAGGGATATATAGCTAAGTTGCAAGTGAGATCCAGCTGCAGAGCGAGGCCCTGTCTCACAATGTAAGAAAATTGAAGTAGCTGTTGTGATCTTCCAGGAAAGATGCTTTGGCAAAGAGTGAACTTTTAACCAAAATATAAATAATATTAAACATCCTGGCCTAAGGTGGCCAGTACTACTGTACTTAAATAGGTTATTTTAAAAGAAAAGACATGAAGTTGGGACAGGATGTGTTGAGTGGGTTGTGGAGGCAGTTGGTATATATGATCATATTTTCTTATTCATATGAATGAAATTCTCCATAATGATTTAAAAAGAAATACTGGTCTAAAGATCTAGAGAATAAGAAATCAAAACCAGGATCAGGCAGTAGGAGTGCACACCTTTCATCCCAGCACTCAAGAGGCAAAGGCAGGCAGATCTCAGCTCAAGGCTAGCCTGGTCTACACCGGGAGCCAGAACAGCCAGGGCTACATAGTGAGACCTTGCTCAAACAAACAAACAAATGCAAAACACTCATTTGTTACTAAGAACTTGTGTATACCAAAACTGAGGGTGCTTGCCACACTGTATCATTTACGCAGGGTAAATGATACAGTGTTTGCCTATACAACAGGGACCTCCCACACACTCAATGCTGGTCGTGGCTGATAGAACACATGCCATATGGGACAGCCACTGGGTAGCATCGCAGAAACAAGAAATGGGTCTGCATTTAAGTCAGATGCAGGGTTCTTCACAATTTTCAGTCCGTGGTTGGTACAATCCATTTTTTTTCCTGTCTCTTGCCTTGTCCCAGTGTGAGCAGGCTGGGGAGTTTGCTGGGTTTGTGAGGGGCTTCTCAGGGTGCTCGAGGCACAGTGCAGAACTCAGGTGTGGGTAAGTAAACTTGAAACACTGCATTCTGTCACAAGGGTCTGCAGCCCTAGGCTTCTACAGACCCGGAACAAAAGGTGGCCATTTGTCAGTTCTCTCAGTCAGAGGCTCAGAGTCTTGAACAGTCTTACCTGGTCAGTCATCACTCTCTCCACACACACACACAGACACACACACACACATACACACACACACACACTCAAGCTGCATACACAAGCATATACACACAAATGTACAAACCTGTGAACACACATTTACACACACACTCATGCTGCACACACAAGCATACACCCACCACACAAATGCACATACCTGTGAACACACATTCACACACACACACACACAAACACACACACACACACACGCTCCCCATGTCCGAACTCCATGTAATTTTTTACCTTGCTGATCGCCCAGTCAGTCTAGCTCATAGCCTTGCTTGTGGGTGGGTCTGTGCTCAGGCAGAGGTGTCTGAGGACCAATAGCATCGACTGCCCCAGGATGATGGAAGAAACGAAGAAAACTGGCGGCTGGGCCATGGCTCAGTAGGAAAAGTGTCTTCTCAAGCATGAGGACTGGGGTTCAATTCCATAACCCACATAAAAAGTCAGGTTTAAGAATACACACTGGGAGCCGGGCGTGGTGGTGCACACCTTTAATCCCAGCACTTGGGAGGCAGAGGCAGGCGGATTTCTGAGTTTGAGGCCAGTTTGGTCTACAGAGTAAGTCCCAGGACAATCAGGGTTACACAGAGAAACCCTGTCTTGGGTGAAAACAACAACAACAACAAAAAAAACCAAAAAAAAAAAAAATGAGTACACACTGGAGCTGGAAAAGGGACCCGGGTTCAATTCCCAGCACCCACGGGACAGCTCACAACTGTCTATAAATCCAGTTCCAGAATATATGACACCCTCACACCAATACATATGCAACAAATAATTTTTAAGTTCGTGCCTGTAATTTCAGGACCAGGGAGGTTGACCTAAGATGACTGCTGGGACTCACTGGGCAGTCCGTCGAGCTGGCTCAGAGAGTTCCAGGGTCTTTGAGACCCTGTTTCAAGAATTAAGGTAGGGAAGAGCTAAGGAAGGAACCCAGTGCTGACTTGTGGTGCTGTCACCACTACCATCACCATGAGTTCGCGCACACACACAAAGAGGGATACAAAAGCCTGACTCCAGGCAGAGTGACTGATCCCAAATCAGTGCGCTTCACGGGCATTGTGTTATCTGATGTGCCTGAACTTAATGTCTAATGAGCCTAAGCTGAGTGATTTGATGCTGGAAAGGCATCTGCATCACACGCCATCTCATGTATGTACACACCACGTGTGTGTGTGTGTGTGTGTGTGTGTGTGTGTGAACAGTGTCCGTGAGGTCAGAAGAGGGGGTTGGTTTCTGGGGAGAAGGAAAGGAACATCGAGCATGTTCCTCTCTATACTGTAGGTTGCCATGATCAAATCGTGCTTCACGCTGAAGAGTCCTCACCAGGGGAGCCTGACTTTCTCACCTGACCTTGTATTTAGATTTTTGGGGGAAGGATGCTTGATTGGATAGGATTTTCTCCTTCCACCCACCCACATCAGGGGCTTGTTGTATTGCTTTTGGGAAAGCTCAGCCATTAGTCTATGGAGAACATAACAATAGTTAATTCTCCATACATTTTCCCCTTCTGGACTGTCTCCCATCATGATGCTGATTCTTGTTTTGCCACCAAATTTAATTTTTTTTTTTTATGAGAGTGGTAAAATCAAGTTTATATTCCAGACAAGGTTAGTTAGTATACTTTTTATCCAAGATCTCATTTAACTTAAGGAAAACAAAAAGCCCCCTTCTATCAAAAACATAAAACAAAAAACTGCAAACCAACCAACAGAACCAACCAAACAAAACAACCTAGGATCTTACAGACATTTTAAGGATAAAGTTTAAAAAAAGTTGAGACTCATTAGTTGAACCAGAGACATCCTAGGACCCAGTTCTGGCTCTGGCAGATGGTTCATAGTTCAGCCTTAAACTCAGACAGATAGCAATGTGGTCATGACTCCAGGAATAGTATCATTCGGTTTGTGGACGGGGAAAAGCCCAGGTAGGAGTGGGGTTGGGAACAAGTTCTGTTCACTTGAAACAAATCTTTGATGTCTTTTATTAAAAGCCATCACATAAAAAGGCGTGTTTGTAGAAAACCAGGGTTCTGGGTTTTCAACAAACCTTTCAAGTCTCAGGAAATGTTTGGCCACTGATGGGAGAAAGGTGAACCAGACCCCAAAGAGCAATGATCCTGGGACCAAAATATCTCTTTCCAGGGGTTCACAGACACAGATCATTTAAGGGGAATCCAGGCCCTGGTGTTGAATGTCCGAGATTCTTTTGTAAACTCCGTCTGCCTGGGAGCGTGCTTGCCACCTAAGTGTCCTCTCTGTTCACCACCATCTTCCTTCTGCTTGATAAAAAGAGCAAAGTTCGTCTCAACCATCCTTGATCACACTTAGGAACAAAGACCTTTGAGACACCAAACAGGTATGAAGACATGGTGTGCTGAGAAAATAAATGATGACATTATATCCACAGTCTTAAATCTCAACTCCTGAGGTTCTACCAAGTCTTGTCTGTTCACGTGCCTCAGAGAAAGCCAACAACGTTGTCTTAGTTAGGGTTTCATTGCTGTCAGTAGACCCCATGACCAAGGCAGCTCCTATAAAGAGAAACATTTAATTGGGCCTGGCTTACAGTTTGAGAGGGTCAGTCCATTATCATCATGGAGGGAAACATGGCAGCATCCAGGCAGGCATTGTGCAGGAGGAGTGGAGAGTTCTACATCTTGATCCACAGACAGCAGAAGGAGACAGTGTGCCACACTGAGAGTAGCCTGAGCATAGGAGGCCTCAAAGCCCACCCCAACCGTGACACACTTCCTCCAAGATGGCCACACCTACACCAACAAGGCCACACCTTCTAATAGTGCCACTCCTTATGGGCCAAGCATTCAACACTCAAGTCTATGGAGGTCATTTCTGTCACGACACCACAAACACTAATGGTGAAGGGCAGTCTCAGAGTTTTTATTTCTGTGATAAAACATGACCTAAAGCAACCTGGGGAGGAGACCCAGCTTACAGCTTGTAGTTCATCATCCAGGGTGGGAACCTGGAGGCAGGAACTGATGCAAAGGCTGTAAAGATGAGTTGCTTACTGGCTTCTTCTCTATGGCTCACTTAGCCTGCTTTCTTATAGCACCTGGGATCTCCAGCCCAAGAGTGGTATTGCCCACAGTGAGCTGGGCTCTTATGGTGGCTTGAATATGCTTGGCTGAGGGAGTGCCACTATTTGGAAGTGTGGCCTTGTTGGAAGAAGTGTGTCACTGTGGGAGTGGGCTTTAAGACCCTCCTCCTAGCCATGTAGGAGTCAGTCTTCTCCTAACAGCCTCCAGATGAAGATGTAGAACTCTCAGCTCCTCCTGCACCATGCCTGACTAGATGCTGCCATGCTCCCACCTTGATGATAATGGACTGAATCTCTGAACCTGTAAGCCAGCCCCAAATAACTGTTGTTCTTATAAGAGTTGCCTTTCATGGTGTCTGTTCACAGTACTAAAATCCTAAGACAGCCCCTCCTGTGTCAATCAAGAAAATGGGCCACAGGCTTGCCTGCAGCCAGTCAGGTGAGAGCATTCCCTAGTTATGAATGGCTCCTTTTCCGGAACCACACTAGCTTGTATCAAGTTGACACAATACCAAACAAAAACACAAGCAGGAAAGATTTTTAATCAAAATTTCCATTTGGAGAAAATAGAGTAATACATCTTCAGAGTACTAACATTGTCATCTTTAGGTTTAAACAGGAAAAATTGGGGATGTGGCTGTGAGATGCGGTAGGTAAGTGGGCAGTCTTGGTTAAACCCTGGGCTTGTGATCATTTTCTGGTTCTACAGAGTGTTTCAAAGGAGTCCTGGTCACTTGAGGGAACAAACCAGTGGTCATGAAGAGATTGTTTCTGCTTATGGGATAATGTGTGGCAGATGCTATTCCTGGGGAGACATGGATAAATATGTCTACTAACTCCAGTTATGAAATTGACAACAGATCAAAGTAATGATACCTCCAGAGTTCAACCTGCAGAGCTGGTATGTTTATTGACCCTAGGCACAGGAGCATGGGTGACAAAAGCCTGCTTTGTCAACCTGCCCATGGTAGACTCAGAGAGGTTGTAGACTCAGTTTCTACACAAAGTGCCAGTAGCTGGACAGACCATCTCCTCAGCAGTTATTACCACTTGTATGACCTTAAAGAGCCTCATGATTCTGTTCAGTCTCAGGGACTTCCTGGCCTCCTGAGTTGTTTACTTCCTGAATCTTAATAAGCTTCCTTCCTTGCTATGCAACTGCTGGTACTATCACTATGGGGTGATTGGTCTGTAAGGTTCTGTTACTCAGAATCCAACCGAACTTCTGGTTTAGGACAATGATTCGAGATTTTCAGGTTCATCTTTAGGACCTGGCATAGGACACTGTAAAATTGACAATGCCTTGTTACTCTGTGTGCCTACAGCTTGAAGGAGAATGAGGTGGCTGGGTTAAGTACCACTGGTTATTAGACAGATGCTCTTTGATTTGTCAACATGGCTATTCGTTAACATGAATTAAGGTGAGTCTGACCCAAATAATGCAGACAGCTACACCGAGAGAGCAGGAGTAGAAGACTTCAGCCCTTCTGAGGACTTGCAGGCTCATAGGCACATGCGAACGGTTGGTGATGTTCAGCAAAGGCAAATCCTCAATGTGTTAAAACATTGGCCAAGGAGCTAGCTTTTGCAGAAGTTGGGTAGTTTCTAAAATTTAATTTCAATCAAATGGAAGACCTAATCAAGGTGCCGAATGATACCTTGCGTCAAAAGTCTGTTTCTGGGGCTGTAACAAAATACCTGAGGCGAGGTAACGTATAACCACCAGAAGTTTAGTTCATGATTCTAGAACTGAGAAGCCCAATAGCAATGTCATCTGGTAAGATAATTTTTGCATCAAACATAGCAAGACAGGGTAAATCTCCTCCCTGAACTTGCTTCCTCTTCTATTAAGGACACGAATGCCTTCACTGGGGCCTCTTCTTCAGTCTCTCATCTAATCCAAGTTACTTCTCGAAGGCCCCTCCTCCAAATACCATTATTTTCAACACATAAACTCTGGGGAATTGCATGGAAAACATAGAAGACACCATCTCTGATTTTTACCGTTGTAATTCAAGCTGTCGAAAGTTGGGTTGCCCATATCAAGCTGCTATAGAAAGTCTATTGCATTACCAAGAACGAGCAGAAGTAGATTGGCTTCCTTAAGCTAAAATACTAGTGTTCCTACCTACTGCACCCTGGTAAATGTCATTAAGAAATCTTGGACTGGCGGAAATTAAATTGCCTCTTGTGGTAGAAGTGACTAAAGAGAACAGGCTAGAATTTTACTTCCAGCATGGTTAAAATTATCATATGCCCTCGTATTCTCCTATTCTTATTCTCTTTGAAAGATGAGTTCTGCCTTTGTACTCCTTTTTGCTTTAGCAAAACCGAATCCGACACTTGAAAACTATCTTTAAAAACAAAACAAAAACAGATAAGTTGTGCCGAAGTCCTTTAAACTCTATCAGCCCTGCTTCTGTAACCATGCTTAACTGGCGTGGAACTTCCCCTTGGAGACCACAAGGGGACCACAAGGGGACGTGCCACGTGCATATGGCCACATAGGCCACACTTTGAACATAACAGTGCTATAACATAAAGTAACCAGACCTGAAAACCTATAGATGCTGGGAACCGGAACTCCAGGCCAGGTCTCTCCAGAGCACAGCCTAATGAATCAGAGTTCTCCAGCTCGTCTGGTTACCTGGAACAGGAGGGAAGCTGGCATCTCAGGCTTTAAAAGGCCAAGGCATTGATTGTGTGCCACGAGGTCACCTGATAAAGCTGGCAGACAAGAATGACAGGGGAATAAAAAGATTGGCTGACAGCTAGGAGGCCTGTTTGGAAGATGGAGGGCTCTGGCCAGTCCTATCATTCTGACTCACCCAGAGGTCCAAGAGCCTAAGCTTGTGTAGGGGGTGGGGGAGATGTGTTTTATCTATAGTCAGGTAGACAGCGGGGTCGCATTAATTCATCAGCATCCAGTTCCTCTCACACACATCTTGACAGCATCTGAATTTGATAAGACTCTCCTGGTCTCCTGCTCAAGGCCTTCCTCGAAAACCTCGTTCAGAGCTGTAAGTCCCTCAGTGACAGGCCTGGGGGCTCTACCTACAGACAACTGAAGGAATAGATGCACAAATGGGTCCGGGCTTCAGCCAGTTAGGTGTCCTGTTAGACGCCACGGTAACAACTGACTCTGTATGTCCACCGAATGATTGGTCCTCACGTCTGCCCAGGTAAAGTAGAGTGACCCAGCGGCATGCAGACTGCAAAGCCACTAATTGGAACAAATTTTACTGCTTGGCTAGGACAGTGCGCTCATTGCGAGTAGCAGTTCTCAACCTGTGAGTCTCGATCCCTTTGGGAGTCACATATCAGATAGCCTACCTATTAGATATTTATATTACTATCCATGATAGTAGCAACATTACCGTTGTGAAACAGCCACAAGGTAAGTTCATGGCGGCTCTCTCTCTGCATTGGGTGGAGCTTGAGCACTAGAAGACCTTAAAGCCTGCCTACACAGGGACACACTTCCTCCAACAAGGCCACACCTATTCTAACAAGGCCACACCTCCTAATAGTGCCACTTTCCATGGGTCAAGCATATTCAAACCTCCTCAGGAGCAAACACTCCACATTCAGAGGCAGGAGCCAGAGAAAGGATGAATAGTGTCCCCGGATCCCTTTAGAGGACACGTCCTCAAGGACCTACGGCCTTTGTAGTGACCCTTAGGTTCTAAAGGTCCTCAGCACCTCCCAGTTGCTGCACCCTGTAGATCAGGGCAGTGAACACAGGAGCCATTTCACAGCCAATGGTCCTCAGCACCTCCCAGTTGCTGCACCCTATAGATCAGGGCAGTGAACACAGGAGCCATTTCACAGCCAATCTGCACGGTGTCTTAGTCCACTTACACTGCTGTGACAAAGTACTAGAGAAGGTAATTTACCGTGGTTCTAGAGGTGGAGAATGCCAAGGTCAAGATGCTGGTCACCACGGGCAGTGGGCTTCCAGCTGTCTCCATACATGGTGGACTAGGTGGGTAACAGTTACTTTCCTCACTGCTCCAACAGAATACCCAACAGAAACAGCCTAAGAGGAGGAATGACTTGATCTGGTTCATGCGTTCTCAGACTTTTGTCCAGTGCTTGGTGGGGCAGAACTTCAGGGTCAGTGAGAGAAGACACTGTTCACCTCATGGTGGGGAGGAAGCAGAGAGAGGTGAAGGCATGGGGAGCCAGGCATGACTTTCAAAGGCACATCACTGTCATTTCCACCTATGACCTACTTCCTCCAGTGAGGCCTTGCCTCCTAAAGTTTCTACCGCCTCCAAACTTAGCACCACCAGCTGGAGGACCAAATGTCTCACAGATGTGTTTGTGGGCGTTTCTTATTCAAACCGTATAGCAGTGTGAACACCATGTCCTCTCTCGGCAGGGGGATGGAAGAGCACACAAGCCCGTGCTAGTTCCCTCCACCACTTTTGTAGCACTAATGTATTCATGAGGGCTAGGGGATGTGTCAACGTGAACTTTGGGCGTGGGGGGGGGGGCGTCCAAACCAGAGCTGATGGCTAAGATGGCTTGGCTTTGTGTGTCACTGAGCCAGGCTTAGTGACTGAATCAGGACCTTGGGAGACCAAAGCCTGGGCAGGGTCAGCAAGGTCAGCAGAGAAATGTCTGAGAGGAGCAAGAGAAACTCTTCAAGGTTAAGAGGTGACCTTGGGCCAAGCAGAGAAACCACGGAGATGCACTTCCTCCAGAACTGTCGCAATGGTCCTGCCTGTGGCCAGGATAGGAAGTTAGGAACCGGGGTAGAGAAGAATCTGGGGTTCCCTGAGTGCAGCTGAAGAGTTTGACATGCTCCAGGTACACGCCTGGGCTCTTTCCATGGGCACAAGGCACAGGGCATTTGTCAGGCCGAGCCAGATCTGTGCAGATATCAAAGCAGAATATAGATGTGTCCAAAATTGAGATTTCACCGTATCATTTTTAACTCCATTATCTTCTATTCTGTTTTAATTTTTAATAGAAACGCAGCCATATGCATGGGAACGTGTGCTTCTGCATTGTGCATTTTGGGATGGGTCAGGTCTTTCTTCCCCTGGCTGGCCTTGAACTTGCATCCACCCCCTTGCATTGCTAAGGGCTGGGACTGCAGGCATGCATCTGTACCCTGCTTCATGTGAGTGTGTCCTCAGCATTTCTGCTGCTGGTAACGGCACAATAGAGAACCACGGTGTATAGATGTTTGGTCAGAGCATCTCTGTGCTCAAACCCTTCCGGGACATTCCAGTCTGGAAGGAGAGCTGTGGATACTAGTTCCTGTTCAATGACCGATGGAAAATCCAATCCTTTCCCACCTTGGAATGGAGCTGAAGGTTATGAAATGTATTTTTCCCCAGTAATTTAAAAATTAGTGCCTTAACAAGATTTACTGAGTATCTATTATAGAATATGAGTCAAGATAGTGAGAGTGGATAAACACAACTCCTGAGTCAGGATTTCTATATGTGGCAGAAATTAGTACAGGAAACACCCCTCGTGTACCCACTTCAGATGCTGCTCCTGTTCACACACACTAACCTACCCACTTCTCTCAGTGTTTCCTGAGAAGGCAATGGGTTTCAGGCCATGCTACCCCCACATGTGATGCCTTGGCACACTGAGTATCTTAAGCTGAGGGGTCTGGAAACAAGCGCAGGAAGAGCTCCTTGTCCTCCCCTTTCCCTTTGCGGCAGGTCGGAAGATGTGCTCTCTCCCTGCACAAGAAGATGGAGAGCAGAGGAGAGAGGAACAGTTTGTGTTTGTCTGTTTGTTTTTGAGACAAGCTCGTGCTTGGTAACCCAGACTGGCCTCAAACTCATGGTAGTTTTCCTGCCTCAGTCTCTGGAGTGTTGTGATTATAGGCAGGACCCACCATACCTGACTGGCAAGCAACCAGGCCCCTGAGAGGAAGGGATGCCGAGGGGAATCTGAAGGAATGGGCATCACCAAGATGCTCTCTGGGGGCTAGCCTTAGCTCATGCCTCTGGGGGCTAGCCTTAGCTCATGCCCTTCTGTCTCATTACACTTCCCTTGGCTTTCCATTCTCCACCCAGGCTGAGCCTTTTCTTGAGGTTTCCGTTTCCTTACAAACACTTCTGTGCCACCAAAAACTTACACATGTCTATATATAATTCTTGTCAAGCTGTCTTGTTAGTTTAATTTATCAAAGGCCCCAGGCATCGAATTTAAGATGGACTAGAAGAAAAAAAAAAAAACTTTTCTATCTTAGAAAAGAGATGGGAGGAATGAGGATTTTAAGGATATAGATTCCCAGAAATTTCTCTATTTCCCCAATTAATTCCACATTGTCTCTATCTATCTATCTATCTATCTATCTATCTATCTATCTATCTATCTATCTGGATGAGGTCTTACTCTGAAGCCCAGGTTAACCTTGAACTCATGGCAATCCTCCTGTCCCAGCTTCTCAACTTCCAGAATTACGTATGTTCGAGTCACCACATCTACCACGTTTTCTCATGTTTACTCCTTAAATTTGTAACTAACAACTCTTTGCTTGTGTTAAATACAACTTGGTAATAATTAAAACAATGGGAACCCTGCTTAGTTATTCTTTAGCATTCTTCAGAATGTATCCTCCTTCGGCAGATTCGAATTACCCTATAACCATGAAACGCCCTCCCGAGACGTATTTCCCAGTGTTTATAAATGGTTTTCTTGAGTGTTCTTCACAATAAAGTCCCTAGGCACTTTGCTGAAGAAGTAGGTTCCAACACATCTGACCATTTCGGTATTGACAATGCAAAGGAGCCTCCTCTCTCTCTCTCTGTCTCTGTCTCTGTCTCTGTCTCTCTCTGTCTCTCTTGGGCATCTACATCATGGATATGAAAAAAAAAACACCCTGTTCACATCTTTCTTTCATTCTTTTTTTTTTTTTGAACCTTTTCTATCTTAGAAAAAGAGATGGGAGGAATGAGGATTTTAAGGATATAGACCAGGCTGGCCTTGAACTCAGAAATCTGCCTGCCTCTTCCTCCCAAGTGCTGGGATTAAAGGTGTGCACCACCACGCCTGGCTTTGTTCACATCTTTCATTCATCTCTCTTCAACTATCCAGTCTATGCATGTGTCCAATATCCTTATCTTCAAGTGAGAGAGAAAAAGGGCTCGTAAGAAGTGGAAGCTTTTGCGGGCAGTGATGGGGGAAGACCACGCAGAGAGACAGCCCAGCAAGTTCGAGCCTACCCAAACCAGAACGTCCTTCCATTGGCTATAACAGGACCTGCTTGTTACATGCGAACCAGGCTTCTTTCAAACAACAAAGGGAATTTCTAGTCTCTAAGGAGGCTTAGCTAGTATTTCTTTTACGGGTTTATCGGTGGAGGATGGATAACAGCATGCTGCGCGGGAAGCCTTTCTCCTAAACAACTGTGCAGGGACCACGTGTACCCTGCCTGCCCCCTGGTGGAGATCTGTAGGATAGTCCTAGATTTCTCTGCCAGTGAAGAACTGAAGCTAGTTTAGCAATTAGGCAGCGAAGGTCCTGTGCCAAGAGAGCAAGATGCATCAGACCTTGGCGGGAATCTGCCCCCCCCCCCAAGGAGCCTCTTGCTTTGGGTTAAGATGGGAACGTCGCAGTGTTTAAAGGCATGCAGATGATTGTAATGTGCCAGTTGGATCCATTTCCCTCGAAAATCCATACGTTTAACTGAAACCCTGGCAGTGAAGAGCTCAGCCCTGGTGTTTGTTTTAATGCAGTGAGAAGTTTTAGGGATCCTCACGGGTTGGCGGATGCTGCTATAACTGGATGAACCACGGATTTGCCTGATTTTGGAGGGAGTGAGAGGATTGCGTTCTGCCTCCCCCGACCCCCCCCCTCCCTTCGGTCCAGCATAACAGGCAGGTCCCTCCAAATTGTGCGCGAGGACGCCTCTCTGGTGTCCCCTTGTGATAGATCTACGAAGTGCCTCATGGTATTTAGAACTTGGAAGGATCCAGGCTGCAATCCCCTCTTTCCTTCTCTAAAGAAGCGATTGTCCAGGTTCACATACCTACCCAGTTGGGTTTGTCTAGTGTTCAGCTTTAGGGTAGGTTCTGGGAAGACGACTCAGCGTTTAGGAGCACTCATCGCTTTTCTAGAGGACCCAGGTTCGTTTTCCAGCACCGGCATGGTGGTTGGCAACTGACTGTCAACTCCAGTTCCAAGGACGATGGAACATTCTGGGCTCTTCAAGCATAGCATGCACGCGGTGCACAGACGTATCTGCAGGCAAAGCACCCATACACATAAATCTTGAGGAACAGGAAAGTAACTCAAGTCTCTGGTGATTGGCAGCAGACGCATCCACGGAAGCGTACTCTATTTTATCATGGTAGCATCTGCTCATCTCTGTTTCCAGTCCTAACTCTCGCCCTAAGGATTAAAGACGTAGACCTATGCCCTGGGATTGAGCAATTAGCTGCATCCGTGAAGTAAGTGAGCAGGATGCTGATGCTGAGGACCGGGCTGGCCGCCCATCGGGGGTGGGCTCCACTGGCGTGCATAGAGGAATCCTTTAAGAGGATTTGGTGAAAGGGCACGGAGTGGGGGGTGCATGAGGTGAGGTTGGATGACACTGGGGAATTGCATCTCCAACTTTGACCCGAGGTGACCCAGAGTTCACCGTGGTGCTGTCACATTCAGAAAAGCTGTGACTCTGGTGTGGACCGCACTAAGCGCCAAAGAGAGATGACAAAGTGGTGAGGACGGTGTGGATGCTAATGGACCGCAAGGGAACCGGCATCCTCACGTGAAAGATGCTGCCTGTGGTGTGGGAAAGAGAGCTCAGCGGGTGCGTACATGTGTGAGTGTGTGTTGTGAGTTCATGTGTGTGCTGTAAGTTCATGTGTGTATTGTGAGTTTGTGTGTATATGTGTGTTGTGAATTTGTGTGTTGTGAATTCATATGTGTGTTGTGAGTTCATTTGTGTGTGTGTTGTGAATTTGTATGTTGTGAGTTCATGTGTGTTGTGAGTTCCTGTGTGTGTATGTGTTGTGAATTCATATGTGTGTGTGTCCTATTCTGAGAGTGGTGGAAATACAGGAGTTTTAGTAAAGTTACCTACTTTAGAAATGTCATTCATTCCCTGTGGGACAATTTTGAGGAACAATATTTGTGTTACCAGTTTTGACAAATGACATCTTGTCAATGAAGTTACTACTTCATAGGCACCACTTTCAGCAAGTGATATTGGAACTTTGTAAATTAAGAATCTGTGACTTGGAGTCTGTTTGGGGCTCCTCTGGGGGCATCTCCCTGAAGTAGACATGGCAGGTGAGTGGGTATGTACCTGGGACAGAATTTTATTTCCAGAGCAGCGATAATCCCATCACCAAACCATCCTGCCTCTCATCACTTATTAGCTAGGGTGTTGAGCCAAGCTTCCTGGCCTCTAATTCACCATCACCAGGTTTTACAGAGCTCACAAGTACCTGGGTGCTGGGCTCTTTCCACTTTAGGTGCTGAGAAACAGCTTCTCCAGCAGCCTCAGAGGAAAAAAAAAACAGTCCAGAGGGCCAGGCATGGTGGTGCCCAGTTGTAATCCAAACACTTAGGAGATGGAGGTAGGAGGAGTTTAAAGCCAGCCTGGGCTACATGGGGTCCTATATCCAGCGGGCAAGTAAAGCAAAACCACTGTTTTAGTTATGGTTTCTACAGCTGTGACAAAATACCATGACCAAAAAGCAAGTTGAGGAGGAAAGGGTTTATTCAGCTTACACTTCCACATGGATGTTCACCACTAAAGAAATCAGGGCAGGAACCTGGAGGCAGGAGCTGATGCAGAGGCCTTGGAAGAGTGATGCTTACTGACTTGCTCCCCATGGCTTGCTCAGCCTGCTTTCTTATAGAACCCAGAACCACCAGTTCAGCTTTACAATGGGCTGGGCCTCCCTGTTAACCACCAATTAAGAAAATGCCTTACAGCTGGATCTTATAGAGGCATTTTTCTCAATCGAGGCTCCTTCCTCTCTGCCAGTGTAACTAGAGATCTGTGGGGGCTTTGACCTTACTGGAGTGGTCAGGAAGCCACACACACTGAGAGGGAGAGGGGAGTCCAGATCTTCTGCGACTGATGTTACCTTAGAGCAAGACAGCCTACAGCGGCTGGCTGACTGGCACTTGAGCAGGAAGCAGAATGGTGACCACCGCTCTGACTGCCGAGATGGTTAGCAGGCGAGGTACAGAAGCTAGGAGCCACCCGGCAGGAAATGACCAAGGTGGACCTGGCAGCTTACAGTGGCAAAGGCTTCAGGAGAGAGAGCTCTCTTCCCCAAGAAGTGTTACAGCTCTTATATGACAGAAGCTCTCAGATGATCCGAGATGGAGAAATTCACAGCTCTTATATGACGGAAGCTCTCAGATGATCCGAGATGGAGTAATTCTCATGCCTTTATTCCTTCCGGATCGGGTCTTAGATACATTTTGGGATGGGTTGGGGTCTGACAGCAGATGCTTTCTACTGGCTTGGTCTGAGATGTCAGGTATGCCTCATCTGCATGTGGAGGGGCTTGGGTTGCCGCCCTACGTTTACTCACGGTCCTCTCGATGGGGTATCGTGGTCACATGACAGGGGCCTGGTCAGGAGCAGGACTTCTGAACCTATTCAACCCTACCAAGTCCGACAGCATGGTCTACTGCCTCACAGACTCTAGCTTGTGTCAGGCTGACGTAAAGCCAGCCAGTACAATTACCAAATGGGAAAAAAATAGAAAAGTGCCTCAGTTAGGGTTATTACCTGTGTAATAAAACACCATAATCAAAGCAGTTTGGGAAGGAAAGCGTTTATCTGGCTTATACTTCCATGTTATAGTCCACCATCGAAGGAAGAAGGAAGTGAGGGCAGGAACTCAAAAGAACAGGAACCTGGAGGCAGGAGCTGATGCAGAGGCCACAGAGGGGTGCTGCTTACGGGCTTGCTCAGTCTGCTTTCTTATAGAACCCTGGGTCAGGTATAGCACCTCCCACAATGGGCTGGGCCCACCCCTATCAGTCACTAATTAAGTAAATACCCCACAGATGGATTTTATGGCCCCATTTTCCCTACTCTCAGATAACTCTGTCTTGTATCAACTTGATATAAAACTAGCCACACAAAGGAAAAAAAAAAAACAAAAGCCATGTAGAGCTTCAGGGGCTCCCAGACAGCCAACATGATGCTAACAAGCTAGAACAAAGTCAGAAAATGTATGAGTTCTGATTTCAAAACACACAACAAAGCTACTGCTATCAAAACAGTGTGGTATGGCCACACAGATCGGCACATAAACCAGTGGAATAGAAACAAATGATTCTAGACATATACTTGTTCGTCTCTGGCCAATTGATGAAATTGTGAAGTTCATCCTGGAGAGGAAGAACAGTGTTTTAACCTCAGGACAAGAGAGTTTCTCATATAAACAAAAGCAATTAGGCTCTTCTCTGCCATCATACACAGAAATATTTCAAAACGTGACAATGACTTAAATATGAGTCCTTCATAGGACCTAGAAAAGTCTGTAGTTGAGTTTTTGGGTGATGTACAAAGCATAGACAGCCAATCCCCAAATAGGTAAATGTTATGGCGTCAAACCTGAAAAGCTTGAATCAAAGGAAACATAAGGCAGGTCATGATTTGAATGAGAGTGGCTGCACTAGACTTATACGTTTGAAAGCCTGGTCCCCACTGATAGAACCGTCTGAGGAGGCCTAGGAAGCAGGGCCTGTTGGAGGAGGCCTAGGAAGCAGGGCCTGTTGGAGGAGGTCTAGGAAGCAGGGCCTGTTGGAGGAGGCCTAGGAAGCAGGGCCTGTTGGAGGAGGTCTGTTACTGGCGTGGGCTTTGAGGTTGCAATAGTTCAAGGTATTTCCAGTCACCCCTCCTTCCCTCTCTCTGCTTTGTGGATCAAGATTGGAGCTCTCAGCTACTCTGGTACCTTCCCTGTCTGCCCACTGCCAGGCTTCCTACCTCAGTGGTCATGAACTCTAACCCTCTGTGCCTTGTCACAGCAACAGAAAAGGAACTAAGACAGGGCAGGTAAAAGCCAGGTAAAGCATCTGCCTTAGTCAGGGTTTCTATTCCTGCACAAACATCACGACCAAGAAGCAGTTGGGAGGAAAGGGTTTTTTCAGCTTACATTTCCACACTGCTGTTCATCACCAAAGGAAGTCAGGACTGGAACTCAAGCAGGTCAGGAAGCAGGAGCTGATGCACAGGCCATGGAGGGATGTTCTTTACTGGCTTGCCTCCTCTGGCTTGCTCAGCCTGCTCTCTCTTTTTTTTTTTTTAAAGATTTATTTATTATATGAAAGTACACTGTAGCTGTCTTCAGACACTCCAGAAGAGGGCGTCAGATCTTGTTACGGATGGTTATGAGCCACCATGTGGTTGCTGGGATTTGAACTCNNGACCTTCGGAAGAGCNGTCGGGTGCTCTTACCCACTGAGCCATCTCACCAGCCCCTCAGCCTGCTCTCTTATAGAACCCAAGACTACCAGCCCAGGGATGGCACCACCCGCAGGGGGACCTCATCCTTGATCATTAATTGAGAAAATGCCTTACAGCTGGATCTCCTGGAAGCATTTCCCTACTGAAGCGCCTTTCTCTGTGCTAACTCCAGCCTGTGTCGAGTTGACACAAAACTGGCCAGTGCAGTCTCCAAGTCCTGTGTCTGATGAGGGGTTGACTGACAGAAGCCATCTAGGAGAGACTATGGCAAGCAAGTGAGTTTCCTGGAGATGGCCCGCCATTTTGCATGGCAGGGATGGGTGCACCCTGGAGAGACACAGCCCCAGAGACGTCACCCCAGGATTGCTTCTCACCACTGATGTCACATCGCATAGCCTAATGATTCCTCGGTGTCAGCCCACCCTACTGGGCAAATTTCCTGCAGATCAACATGAAGATGAACTTTCATGAATTAATGCTGTTTAGATGAATTAATGGCTTTATAGAATACACATGATTTTTAGGAAGAAAGTTTAAGGAGGTGGTTTTAGTTGTTTTGCCAGAAAGATGTAATAAAGAATGGAGAATAGAATGAGCATCCACCTCATAGAATAGTAAGTAAAGACTGCACGAAGAGAAACACAGTGAGCTTTTATAAATTACACTAAGAAGAGAAACTGGCTTGGACAGATTTGTGATCAAGGAAAAACATTCCTTCTAGGTCAGGTCCAAGGATGAAGCCACAGGTGTGCACTATGCTAAAGCAAGGCCTTGTGAAACCGTTGCTTTGGACTTATAATGAGCTTACAGAATGAAACACTGCTCCTGTAACTCCCTATTTGTATAACATTTTATCTATAAGGAATTTTATAAAGAACTTTTGTCTAGAAGGTGTATGTTACCAGAGAGAAGAAATAAAGTGGCATTTGGGGATGAGCCTCATACACCAAATGTATACATGTGCCTGTCTGTCTGTCTGTCTGTCTGTCTGTCTGTCTGTCTATATATACACATGCATGTTGGTATATGTGTATGTGTAAGTATGCATGAAAACTTGAATCAGGCCTGGCCGAAGTATGTGTCTGTGTGTCTGCGTGTCCGCGTGTCTGTGTGTCTATGTATGTGTCTCTTCCTCTTCCTTTTCTCTTTGGCTCATGAAGAGTCAATGAACTCCATTGAGGGGCCCTTGAGCATGAGAGAAAAGAGTTTAGATAACTAAGCCTTTTTTTTCTTAATCCCCTGGTGCTATCAGCAGGAGTTAAATTGCCAGAATTCAGCGGCTTTTGGTCACAGAATAGCAAAGAGTTAAGGAAGGTAGAATTTGCCATAGGTGAAGCAGATATGGGTGCAATGGCTGACTCCATACCCCCATTTTTCTCTGCTTGCCTCGGTTTACCCTGTGATGCTGAGATGGACACAAGCAGCTGATACCCAGAGTGTAGAACCATCACCAGCCGGGCAGGGTGGTCCAGGTGGCTAAGGATGGAGCGTCATGCCTGAGGCCAGCCTTGGTGAAACAGTGGCACCCTACTCCCTCAGAAAACAGGAAGCTGCCTGTAATTCTTTGTGAAGGGTTGAGGCCTCATGAGATTTTCTCTGTCCACATCATATTCTATTGGTGCCATCTTTGTTCAGCTCACATTTGGACAGCCATGCTGGTGAGACTATGGAAGGAGCTTCTGAAGTTACAGGAGACACAATCTCATAGCAAACTCCCTGTGCCTCTGGATCTTAGCATCTTCCCTGTCTTAGCATCTTCCCTGTCTTTGTTAGGGTTTTACTGCTATGAACAGACACCCTGATCAAGGCATCTCTTATAAGAACAGCATTTAATTGTGGCTGGCTTACAGGTTCAGAGGGTCAGTCCATTATCATCAAGGCAGGAACTTGGCAGCATCCAGGCAGGCATAGTGCAGGAGGATCTGAGAGTTCTACATCTTCATATGAAAGCTGCTAGCAGAATACTGACTTATAGGCAGCTAGGCCTGGGGTCTTAAGGCCCATACTCACAGTGACACACCTACTCCAACAAGGCCACACCTTCTAATAGTGCCACTCCCTGGGCTAAGCACATATAAACCATCACATTCCTATTCCCTCTTCCGAAAGGTGCAGGAGCCTTAGGTACAGGAGCTGTACTGAGATTTCTCCGTTGGGACTGGGCTCCATAACTCTGCATTTTGATTGGTTGTACGTGTCTGTAATGGACTCTCCGTCTGTTGCAAAGAGAAGTTTCTTTGATAAAGGGTGAGGCTGTCTTTGGGAAGAAGGACACATACGGAATACTGAGAGTAGGAGAAAGGCTTCCTTGGGGGAGAGAGAGCCCAGCAATTGGTCATCCAATACCAAATGGCCAGTCTCGCAAACGCTCAACCGAGTAGCGTTATACAGGCTACACAACTGTGTTTGTGTATTTAGAAACACACACACACACACACACAGACACACACAGAGACACACACACAGACACACACACAGACACACACAGAGACACACACACAGACACACACACAGACACACACACACACAGACACACACAGAGACACACACACATAGACACACACACACACACACACACACACACTCACACACACCGATAATTAATGAGAAAAGAAGCCATGAATTTGAAGGGATTGTGGGAGGGTTCAGAGAGAAGAAAACGAAGGGGACGATGATGTAACTATATTGTCTCAAAACATCTATTTTGAAGGATTCTGTTATTGTATTCATCAGTAACAAGCACCCAGTAGGAAAATGGGGGAGGACACTGATGCAGTCTTCAGAGAAGATATCCAAGTGCCCTCAAAACACATGGCAAGGCTCAGTCACACACCGTTAACAAAGGCGAACTAGGACCACAGTGAAGTATTGTCCCCTGCCCATTACCGTGGCCTGTACCAACCAAAGCAGAAAACATCGCCTGCTGCTGAGGGTGTGGAGGGACATGGGCACTTGTGCACTGCTGATGGGAACGGAGAAAGATAGTTGCTGTTAAAATCAGTGTCAAGAATCTTCATGAAAATGGGGTTTATGTACACACAGGAAAAATTTTAGCCATAAAGAAGATAGAAATGATAACATTTGCCAGAAAATGAATGAAACTAGAAATTTCACATAAAAAAGACAACCAAAAAAAAAAAAAAAAAAAAAGAGTTTGTTTTGTGTGGGCCAACTATTCCTGGACTAAAAAGCTACCCTGAAGTCTAAGGCTATACAGAAAAACCCTGTCTTCAAAAAAAAAAAAAAAAAAAAAAACCCCAGCAAAAGCAGAGCCAAAACAAAACAAAACAAACAAACAACCCAAGCCAGTCTCAAAAAGACAAATGTGGTGTGTTTTCTTTCAATTGTGGTTCCTAGATTTTACCAAGGTACATCAAACCAGGCATGTATGTATAACAAGAAAATAGGAGCGATGCTGTCTAGGGGGACACAGAGGTCACAAGAGGGAGAGAAAGGGGAGAGTAGGAGATCATGGGCAGAATACGCTCCGTGTGTAACGGAGACTGGCGTGGAAATATCCTTATGTCACGTGGTGTCATGTGCATTTAGCGTACTCAATGAAAAACTTGAAATTATTAGTAGAATTTCCACCTGACCCATGAATCCCACTCCTGGATTTATCCACAGGAGTCCAAAGCAGGACACCAAGGAGCACCTGCTGCTTACGATTCATCACTACGCCGTGCATAATGGGGAGGAGATGGACACGTCTCAG
The DNA here is from genome assembly GCF_900095145.1 of Mus pahari. Taxonomy (NCBI): domain Eukaryota; kingdom Metazoa; phylum Chordata; class Mammalia; order Rodentia; family Muridae; genus Mus; species Mus pahari. Next base: position 80,860,368 of record NC_034601.1, on the reverse strand, counting down.
ACGGACGGAGTTCCCCAAACGCTTGGCGTCCTCCGGTAGCATCCAGGTATCTGGCCCGCGTGGAGCGGGAGCGAGCCCCAGACCCTCCCATACCTTGTCACCTCCTGTTGTTTTGGAAGACTGGGTGTGCTCTTGGCTTTTGATTCCTGTTTGGGGAAAGTTTTTCCACTCGGAGACGCTAACTTTGAGCTAGCGGGACTTTCTTTAACCAGGGGAGAGTAGATGGGATGTGAGTAAGGTCCTACCCAAGTCTTATTTCTTATCTTGCTGGAAGTACTCGTCCTCAGCACACTGCGTCTGAGTGGGCTTTGCTGGTTTGTGGAGTTTATTTTGGTGCACGACGCCAGATTAAAGTTGAATACGGTTCTTTTAAAATGTACCAGTTCATCCATCAAGGACTTTGAAGTTTAAGTGAAGTTCCTGATCGTCCTCTATGCAACCAGTGGAGGGCGCTCGTTCACCACGAATGTCTCGTAGGGCCTGAAACAAATTGAAATGTTGCTCAGGCCAAAATGTATGGCTTTTGTTTCTATCCTCTCTCGCTCGCTCTCCTTTCTTCCATTGGTGGTTCTTCCTTTATCTTTTCGAGCTTCCCATTATTTAAACACTGACAGCACCGATGTAAGGAGCTGAGTGCTGCCTCTGATCATATTCTTTGAACTTCCCAGGTGAATACTAGTTCCTCTAATGACGATGCTCGGAGCAGAGAGACAGCAAGTGAAGAGCATTGACCTTCCCCTTTGCCATTCTTAAAGCAATGCAAATGAGTTTTGTATTTGTATGAAATGCTTACTTGAGCAGTTCCATCCTGCGATCGGGATTCTGTCCCTTAATTATTTGGTTTTCGAGGGCTGCAGGATAGCTGCATTGATGAAGTACTTTTCTGGCAAGCATAAGGACCTGGAGTTTGGTACCTAGAAGCCACAAAAACCTGGTGGTCAAGCCTGGTGGTGTGTACCTGCGCATGGCTCCCAGCGGCTCCCAGCCTTAGCTACAAGTGAGCACCTACACAGGTCAGGAAAATCTCGCCTCTTAGAAGGTGTGAGGTGCCTGAGAAATTATGTCTGAGGATCTGAAGTTGCCCTTTGGTCCCACATGCAAGTCTCTCTCTCTCTCTCTCTCTCTCTCTCTCTCTCTCTCTCTCTCTCTCTC
>NC_034601.1:80857678-80858949 GCF_900095145.1 Mus pahari | reverse complement strand
TCTCTCTCTCTCTCTCTCTCTCTCACACACACACACACTCACACACACACACTCACAGAATGGGGACGGAGGAGAGAGAATCACATACAAAAGTGTTTGCTTTCAGAGGTTTAACCTATGGGGCCCCACAGAGAGCAACACAGGAGCTGGTCAGTAAAAGTTATTGTCAAATCTGGGGAGCATTTCGATTTTGACATTTGATAGTTAAAACACATTTTCTACCCCATGACCACACCCTCCCAGAAGTTCTCTTGTTGGACAACTGAAAAGAAACTTAGATTTTATTACTTCTTTGTGATATCTTTTCTGGATCGCTAATGAGCCTTTTAACATAAAACGTGTTTCTTTTTAGTGTAGTTCTGGTCTTTATTCGTCACATCCCACCCACATTACTCCAAAAAGTGTCCAGCCAGGGATTTTTAAGTGGAAAATGAACAACCCAAATCAAACTTTCTCATTTAGGAAAAAAAAAAAAGACATTTTACAAAAAGGAGTTTTGTTGCCGGGAGACGAGGGGCTGATGGTGGGCATCCTGGAGTGGGAACGGAGTCTTTGAAATACAGGTGTCTTCTGAATTATCCCAGGACTGGGTGCATGTCACACTTTAGCATGACTGTGAGGTCATTTAGAGTCCCCAAGAAAGCCTGCACAGCTTCTCAAGGGAGCGAGCAAGCAGCAGGACCCCAGGAAGCCGCCAGTGGGCAAGGCGTCCTGGACTCACTGGCTGAGGGCTTGCTGTCTGTGACCTGGACGCAACGGCACACTTAGGGAGCTATGGCAGATCATCCCCTTATGTTTTGTGAGTTCTATTCTTGCCTTTCACGTAGACATCCACTTTATTGAGAGTAGGACTGGAGATTGACCCTATTTGCTCTGACCGCAGTTTCCTCTGCTGTGTGACCTCGGTGCAGCCTCATAAGGTGCCCCAGCTGCTCCAGCTGCCAAAGATGAGACGTAGAATTTTATTATCTGTCGGGCTTGTCACATGCCAGCTCCATATTACCCCCGGCATTCTGTTCTTCCAGGTGCTGTGATCAGACTTTGAATATTCTTTTGCTTTATGTATTTATGTGTTTGTCTGTGTGAGTGTGTGCAGGTGTGTGTGCGTGTGCCTGCGTGTGCTCTCTCATGCTTACACACTTGCATGAGGGAATAGGAGAGCATCAGGGGTCACCATCACCACTACTTTTTATTTTTTATTTTTTATTATTTTCTTTATTTACATTTCAAATGCTATTCCAAAAGTTTCCTATATCCCTCCCCCCACCTCT
>NC_034601.1:80849513-80856368 GCF_900095145.1 Mus pahari | reverse complement strand
TTTGTGAACCAATGACTTTATTAGAGTTACTTACCAAAGAGCTAATAACTCTTCACCAGCAATATGAACAATGATTACCCCTCTCCAGCATATTTGACTAACAAGCAACTGCTTAATTTAAGAGTTCCAGCTATTAGTCAACCATGCACATCCTAGATATACCAAAAAAACAAATAAACGAAAGCAAAAACAACCACATGCTGTACCCCATTTTTTAATGGGGTTTTTTGAGTTTCTGTAGTCCAGTTTCTTGAGCTCTTTGTATACTTTTTTTTTTTTTTTTGAGGCACAGTCTCCCCTTCACATTTTCTTGGCCAGGCTGGAACCGGTCAAATTCCAGTGATGCTCCAGTCTCTGCCTCCCCCAGAGCTAAGGTAGCATGCACGCACACTCACATGGAGTTTGCAGCATAAGTTTATACGTGATAACATTGGGAAAAACTGCAGAGGACCTGATCATTGGTCATTCGGAATATCCGTTACCTCTAGAGCAGAGGACGGAGAGGGATGGCTGTGGCTGAGTGTGTTTCTTTAAGAAGATGGAGGGCGGGCTGGAAGGAAGACAGGGTTCTTAGATGTGGTGCTGAGCCCTGGGTGCTCAGTGCAACCTTCTATTTCTGTCTGATGGGCATCTCTCCCAGTGCAGACTAAGAGGAAGTCACCTACACCACGGCCATGGACCTCCAGCTGTGGGCAGGGAGCTAGTGTGAAGTTGGACCCCTTTGCTCTCACTTCCAGCAACATCTGGCTGACTTCACCAGGAGCAGGAAGCTGGCAGCCTCCTTTGCAGGTCTTCATTCTAAAGGAGACTCTGCACCTCTCCTGTCCCACTCAGGTGGCCTGGTGCTTGAACGTGGGACATCATTAGAGATGGTACTAAACCTTCATTTATCACAACTGGATCTCTGTGGATCTGAAGCAACCGGCTGCCCCCTCCTCATCCCACAGCAACTTTCTAGCCAGCCTGGAAGCAAATGGTGTCTTTCCTTGGCAAATCTCTGCAGTGCCCCAGGGCTGATGTCCCTTCAGTGACATGACCCAGGTTAGATCTGTCACTGCACTGAAAAGCTCTGGGCTTCGGAGAAAAGGATCAAGCATGGGTCAAATGAAAACAGAGAGGGTGAAGAAATGGATGAACTAAGAAAGTAGAAGTTGGGGGGGGCACATGGGAGAATAAATCATGGTGAATGGTGGGAAGGGATGAGAATAAAATATAATCACATGTGTATGAAGATGCTATGATGAAACCTGTTACTTTGTATACTATCCTGAAGAATGAATCTAAAGTTGCAACTACACCTGATGCATTTAACAGCTTCAGTGCTGTCTAAATATGTGCTGGTTTTCCTGTGGCGATCCTTCCTGCTCTTTCTAGGGTACCATTTAATGTAGCCTGCCCTTTCCCAATGGAGTGTGACATGGCAGGATTTTCTTTCTTTTTTTATTAGATATTTTCTTTATTTACATTTCAAATGTTATCGCCTTTCCTAGTTTCCACTCCAAAATTTCCCTATTCCCTCCCCCTCCCCCTGCTCCCCAACCTATCCACTCCCACTCCTGGCCCTGGCATAGAGCCTTCACAGGACCAAGGGCCTCTCCTCCCATTGATGTCCGACTAGGCCATCCTCTGCAACATATATAGCTAGAGCCACAAGTTCCACCATGTGTTTTCTTTGATTGGTGGTATAGTTCCAAGGAGCTCTGGGGATACTGGTTAGTTCATATTGATGTTCCTTCTATGAGGCTTCAGCTCCCTGGGTATTTCTCTGGCTCCTTCATTGGGGACCTTGTGCTCTGTCCAATGGATGACTGTGAGCATCCACTTCTGTATTTGCCAGGCACTGGCAGAGCTTCGCAGGAGACAGCTATATCAGGCTCCTGTTAGCAGGCTCTTGTTGGCATCTGCCTAGTGTCTGGGTTTGGTGGTTGTTTATGGGGTGGATCCCCAAGTGGGGTAGTCTCTGGATGGTCGTTCCTTCAGGCTCTGCTCCAAACTTTTTTTTTAAAAATGTTTTATTTATTTATTTATTGCATGTAAGTACACTGTAGCTGTCTTCAGACACTCCAGAAGACGGAGTCAGATCTCATTACAGATGGTTGTGAGCCACCATGTGGTTGCTGGGATTTGAACTCAGGACCTTCGGAAGAGCAGTCAGGTGCTCTTACCCACTGAGCCATCTCACCAGCCCCTCTGCTCCAAACTTTGTCTCTATAACTCCTTCCATGGGTATTTTGTTCCCCATTCTAAGAAGGAACCATTTCTTAAACTATGATAATTTGGGGATCCTGGAGTCTGGGTGATAGGAGTGGACACAACTCAGTCCCAGAATCCTAGCTCTCTCTCTCTCTCTCTCTCTCTCTCTCTCTCTCTGTGTGTGTGTGTGTGTGTGTGTGTGTGTGTGTGCATGCTCCTGCGCACATGCGAGTATGCACATGTATCTAGGTGTACATGGTCCTCTCTTCCCCATGTTAGTGACTTTCCTCATCAAGACTAAGTACTTTGAGGAAGGAAGCATCAGGGAAGATTTGTTCGGCTTCATGTCTCCAGCGGGGGCAGAGCACAGTCATGGTGATGGTGTGCCCGTGCCCCATGAGCCTTCTTCCCATTGTGGACGTAAGGCCGAGGAGGGAGGGGCCAGGGCCAGGGTTCACGCAGGTGGATCCCTCCGTCTTCCTACTATCTCTTTTAAATAGGTCTACTTCCTAAAGTCTCCAGAACCTTCCATCATGGCACCAGCTGGGAACCTAGGCTTTAATCCAAGAGTCCATGGGGGACATTTCATATTCAAACCACAGAATTAAAAGATAACTCTATCCAACCTCTGTTTAGGGACACGGGAGAGACTCCAGTGGGCACAAAGCCCCTTGTCTTACTTTTGAAGGGCAAAGGAAGCAAGGCTCAACTTCGCCCTGCTTTGTAAGGGTATGGGGTCTTGGTTTTTAAGAGTCACTAGCTGTTTCGCCTAAAAGAATCTCTCAGCTCTACAGAGCCCGCTTTCTCGCCTGTAATGAGTGCCCTACTGTGCTGCCCTAGTCCCTAGTAAGGGGGCTGAGGAAGTAGTCAGTGAATGAGAAAGAAGATGGTAGCGCCAGTTCGTTTTTTTTCTCCACTTGTCACACATGACAGTCGCCTGGGAAGAGTGCGCCTTAATTGAAGAGTTACCTCCATCAGATGGGCCTGTGGGCAAGTCTGTGCCGCATTTCCTTGATTAAAGACTGATGTGGGAGGGGCCAGCCCTCTGCGGGCGGTGCCACCCCATGGGCAGGTGGTCCTGGGTAGTTGACTAAAATTGGTTGAGCCAGCCATGGGCGAGCACGCCGGAAAGCAGTGTTCCTGCCTCAGTTCCTGCCTTTGGGGTCCCGCCTCGAGTTCCTGCTTCTTTGGACGATGGGTGTAACCTGTAAGCTGAATAAGCCCTTTCTCCTTCCAAGCTGGTTGTGTGTTTCATCACAGCAACAGAAAGGCTGGTGGGGAAGCTCTTTATGAGCTGCGGAGTGCTGTGTGCATCTTAGACACCACTCAGAACTGCAAACGGGCTGGGCAGTCTCTGCCCCAGGAACCAGGAATGTAAATTGGTCATTGTTTCCGGCAGGACACGGAGCCTCACCTTGTTAACTCCATGTTCCGAACGTTCTGCTCCTCTCTCTCTTTTCATGTCAACAAAGCTATTATTTTGTGCACCATTTCCCCGAAGGCTGGAAATTGGCCAGGGACACTGATAGGAGACCAGATTTCATTGCTGATGTTGTGCTGAAAAGCTAGAATTGGGATGATGTCATAGGAAATCAGAGCACTAGTTAGAATCCATTTTTTACTTTGTATTTTTCTTTTTTCTTCTTAAATTAGTTTTTAAATGAAGAAAAAAAATTGATGGGAATCTTCACCCAGATGAATATTGGCTTCCAGGCTGTTCTTACAGAACACATCAGCTGATTTTTATGATCTTGGGGCCTGTGTTGCTTTGAAATTCAGATCTTCTCAGGTGTAAGGAAAGAAAGCTAGTGAGTTCAAACTAATAAGAAAGGATGCCCTTGTGTTTCTTAAAAGCTCCACGTTCCTAGGGATACCTCAGGGAGAGGCCTGGCCTCTCCACTCTTAGCTTTTCCCTTTCCATCACTGATGGCTCTTACAGCCTTCTGTTAAAAAAAAATCCTCTCAGAGACTGAGTGGCTTAAAACAACAGAAAGGTAAAAAATGTATTCTGACTGTTGGGAGGTTCAAAGTCTGAAATCAAGGTACCAAAGTTGCTCCCTCTATAAGCACAAGGAAGTATTCCATTCATTTCTTCTCCTGTACAAGAAGTTTATCATTTATTTCCTCTTCCACCAGGAGTATTTTGTTCATTTCCCCCCCTGGCTTCTGGTCACTGGGACACCTTGAGGCTGTGACTACATCACTCTCGTTTTTTAACTTCTGGTTTGGATGCTTTCTAGTCTGTACTTTCTTCTGTCAGTCTAAAACTTCTGTCTCTCATTCATAATGACATCTGTCTGGATTTAGGGACACCAGATTAATTCAGGGCAATTTTTTAAAAAAGATTTATTTATTTTATATATGTGAGTATAGACACACAAGAGAAGGGTTTCAGATCCCATTACAGATGGTTGTGAGCCACCATGTGGTTGCTGGGAATTGAACTCAGGACCTCTGGAAGGGCAGTCAGTGCTCCTAACCGCTGAGCCATCTGTCCAGCCCCAGTAAGGAAAGTCCTGCTGTAAGATGATGAATTTATCACATATACAGAGATGCTTCGAGGTTTTGGAAATCTGGAAACAGTAATAGGTGTTTTGTTCTTTGGCTCAACATCTAAGCTCCAATTTCAGCGGGCACTCTTGAATGCTCATGTATACAGACACAAGATGTTCTTTCAAAATTACGCATGGGTCTTAAATATCCCTCTCTGGTTGCTTAAGCCTTTATTTAGAGTCTTAGTTTCAGAGAAAAATTCAACAGCAGAACAGTAAAAGAGTTAAACTCTCTACTAGGAGCACTCAGGGGAAAGGGTCTGGAAGGTTTCGGAGCAGAACAGGTCACTAAGCGGGACAGGAGAGAGCAAAGGGCACGTGTAAAGTGGACCCGAGAGAATGCACACCCAGCAGCTTGGAAGACAGCCTGCTGCCCTCTTAGCCCCCAAAGCTCTAACAGCTGACTGACATGGACCTGCCTGCCACGTGTGATAACCTTTGCAGAGTCTCAAGGGTCACACGAAGCTGTCACCCTCTGAGTATTTTGTATACAGAGTTATATGTTTCCTTTATTAAAGAACTCTGTCCTCCTCCCCTGTTCTGGGTGGCGCAGTATTTCTGCAGAGTTGCTAATTTCTCAGGTGAAGGATGACCCATGACTTCCTGTACTTACAGGGTTCGAACTTGAACTGTCCTGACAGACCCCTGTGTTAGTTTCCAGAGAAGTCTTAGAAGACTTGGGGACTTTTGAGACATGGACCTTGGCCAGAAGAGATGAGTCACTGGGAGATGACCTTTGAGAGCTGTGGCCCAGCCTTGCTTTACATCCTTTGTTTTCTGGTTGATGTCACCAAACAATGGCCCAACTCTACAGTCTAGGCCTTAAGACTGTTTGTGTTTCTTTTTTCTTTTCTTTTCTTTTCTTTTCTTTTCTTTTCTTTTCTTTTCTTTTCTTTTCTTTCCTTTATTTCTTCTTTTTGTTTTAAAGACTTATTTATTTTATGTATGTGAGTACACCATTGCTCTCTTCAGACACACCAGAAGAGGGCATTGGATCTCATTACAGATGGTTGTGAACCACCACATGGTTGTTGGGAATTGAACTTAGGACCTCTGGAAGAGCAGTCAGCACTCTTAACCTCTGAGCCATCTCTCCAGCCCACTGTGTTACTTTTCTATTGTTCTAATAAGACACCACCACTAATACAACTTATAGAAGAAAGGGTTTATCTGGGCTTAGAGTTTGCTATGGTGGCGAATGTGTCAGCAAACAGTAGGGATGGTGGCAGGCACTGGATACTGATGTCTCACACCTTGAACTGCAAGCAAACAGCAGAGGGAACAAAGCTGAACTTTAAGAGTTCTTCTACCAGTGACATACTTGTACCAGCACAGCCATAACTCCTGAGCCTCCCTAACCCACCACACCCACTGAGGAGCACCTCTTACTGTCCTTGAGACTATGGGGGGACATCTCATTCAAACTACCTGTGATGGTTGGAAAGAGAATGCCCCCCCCCCCCCAGGCTCAGATGTTTGCATACTTGGTCCCCAGCTGGTGGAACTGCTTGAGAAGGATTAGGAGATATCACCTTGCCAGATGTGGTATGTCATTTGGGGTGGGCTTTAAGGTTTCAAAAGAGTTGAGCCATTCCCAGAATCACCAGTGGGGATCGTGATGTGAATTCTCTACCGTTCTTCTTTCTCTGCCACTATGGACTCTAATGCTCTGAAACTGTAAGCACAATTAAATGCTTTTTTTTTTTTTATCTGCTTTGGTCATGGGGTTTTGACACAGCAATAGAAAAGTAACTAAGACTCTACCAGTCTCTTATTCTTAAAACGAAACAAAAATGCACACATTTTCTTTGCTCCTTAACTCTGCTTAGATTCCCTACCTCCCACCCCCACCCCCTACCCTTCCCCCAACCCCCTTCTCCTACTGAAGGATTTTTTTTTTCTAAGCTAGCTTGTCCATCCTATTAATGTAGAAATCTTTTCCAGACAGTGCTGTAGGCAAAGCAGAATATTGTGTAGAAAGATTCTAGGACTGAAACTGATGTATTTATGCGATCAAAGGATGTTCACTCACCCTACATCTTTGGGGATCAGTTACAACGCCCCCTTCACATCTTTTTTTTTTTTTTTTTTTTTTTTTTTTTTTTTTTTT
>NC_034601.1:80834555-80848274 GCF_900095145.1 Mus pahari | reverse complement strand
AGAGAGAGAGAGAGAGAGAGAGAGAGAGAGAGAGAGAGAGAGAGAGAGAGAGAGCATGCTAGTGAGCAAGAAATATTGCTTTGAGATTGGAAGAACATGAAGAAAAAGAAATAGGTGGAGTCAGGCTGCCGGCATCAGGAACAACAGTGACACATTGTCTCCAGGGTAAACTTCCTTAGTTTTTCTCTCATTTTTTGAATTTCACTCAAACTCTGGGGTGGGGAAGGAGACTCTGGCCTGGTTTGCCTCCCATGGGTGAGGAGAAGGGATGGTATCTTTTGTGGGAAGAGCCGAAACCCATCAGCTGGGAGGAATAAACCCTTCCACAGTAGGGCAAAGGGCTTCTCCCATGACCAAGGGAGATGGGACTCGGCTTCTGGAACTGTAGGGCTGGAACATTTCTAAGTTGTTTTTTTAAAGATGAGATGAAAAAAATTTTTTTCTTGTTTGTTTTTATTATAGATTTGAGTTTCAAAAACAAGTTTTACTGAGGCTTAAACCCAGCGGTACTTAGAACCACGAGAGAAGAGGGGCAGGTCGTAGAGGCTTCAGCAAGCTCTCGAGCCCCCCCTTGGAAGATTTTATTATCTTTCATACAACTTCATTTTCAGAGACTTGAAGAGAAATTTGCATAATTTTATACATAAATGCTATAAAGTATGATGGGAAAAGCTTGCTCCTTTGAGTTGGAAATGTTCATAAACTCAGACTTTTCTTCCTGGCAGTCATTCCCTGTAAAATATGGAAATGACCGTGACTGTCTGGCAGGGCAGTTGAAAAGCGCACATGGCTCTCTCGGCACAGATGGAGCCTTTCATAAATGTTAGCCATTTCGTCCCACTGTGAGTTTCTGTGGACGTTTCTCCTTATCCTGAATCATATGTTCTTTCCCTGTAATGAGTTCAAAACCACTTCTCTTCCCTTCAAGTTTATTTTATTTTTTGCTTTGGAGCTGAGGGTGGTGGTGAACCGAATCATAGGAGTCAGACTTTATCCCCAGGTTCCCGTCACAAAGTCACGGCCATCTTCCCCTTTGATTGTAGATGAGACAGGGTGTGTACCTAGTTGTCAACAATTATCCCTGATGGCCACAGTTAGCTGCAGATGAGGGCGAAGTGAAATCCTCCGTGGGTCTGAGTCTTGGCTGGGAGCGGAGTCGTCAGGTTAGGAAGGTGTGAGTGAGCAAAGGGGGAAGCCATGTCTGATGTCTGAGCGGCAATGGGCAGAAGCAGTTTGTCTCTTTGCAGCTTCCATACTCTGAGAAGTTTTCTTTGTTCCACTGATTGCTCCTCTGGAAATGCACCAAAGAAAAGAACCTTCCAGATCTTGCAGTGGGGCTGGAAATGGAGACCGTCAAGAGGTAAACAAGATGCCATTTACTGAGGACTGCAGACAGAGAGAAGCAACAGCAAGTGATGTTGGCATGCAGAAGGGAAAGAGCAGATTCTGTGAAACGCAGGAAGCATCCTTTCCCCCAGCCAGAGTGGGAGAGGGAGCAAGACACAGGGGAGGCAGAGAATGGGCTTCATGAGAATCTCAGTCCCAACGTGGACTCTTTCTTAGGCTCTCTGATTTTCCTATCTTAAAAAAAAAAAGATTAACACCTTTTATGGGGCTCTTGTGACGATTAAATGAGAATATCAAGTATGCTGGAGTGATTTGAACATATGAATCTGCAGTTTGTATGTTAATGGAGTCAGTAGGGTATGTGTTCCCACATGCATTTAGAAATGTATGTGCAAGTGCTGGGGACATGGCTTAATGGTTAAATGCTTGCTTTGCAAGTGTCAGGACCAGAGTTAAACTCCCTGGAATCCATGGAAACACCACTTGGGTATGGGGGCTCACCTATAATTCCAGTCCTATAAGCTGGAGATAGAGGGAATGCTCCCCCCAATTCCAGCAAGCTGGCTGGCAATACTAGCAATATCGGTGAACCCTGAGTTTGATTTGAGAGGTCCTGCCTCACTGAGTAAGGTGGAAGACATGCAGGAGTATTCAACCATGGGATTCCACATGCACGCTTACACACACACACACACACACACACACACGTATGTGCACACACATGTACAACACACACATACACCACATGCACATGAAGAATGGAAAAAAGTACATGCAAAAATTTACCCGAAAAATTTAAATTAAGCTTTTATTATAGATAACCGTGTAATAAATAATCTTGTTAATTGTGTTTTGATAATACTGCCACTCGTAGTGTAATAGCAGAAAAGAAAAACAAACAAACAAACAAAAAAACCAAACCAAACCCGTGGCCTCTGAGACCACAAAGAGGTCTTACAGTTAGTTACTGAGAGGCTTGAGAGAGGTGGCAGACTTCGCTGAATTTCAGTGTTTGATCCATAGAGTAGAGATGGCAAGCTATGGCTTTCAGCATTACAGGAAGATTACAAAACAGCTCATGAAAATTGCTTTGCATATGGTAAGCAATAAACCCCAATGCTATGCCTTTTTTGTTACTATTCTGAGACTATTATTATCCTGTCATAATTCATAGCTATCCCGGAATATAGGATCTAAGAATCTCACAGGGATAACATAGGAGTCATGTTATATTCATTATACTATATGATAGGCAGACATGAAAGAGAACTCGATGGATATTTAGTTTGGACCCCAGTTCCCCAGTGTTCATGGTAAGTAGGATGTGTGAACTGGCTATCTTGCTATCTTGAATGGAATGGACATTCTGTGCTATGCGTCCTTCATCTTCAAAAGGTTTTAGCTTAACACCCCCCTGGCAAAGGCCATGGTTCTAGATCCCAGTGACAATTCCTGGTGTTTTCTTAGGCACCTGGCCACAGTCAGCACTCGGTGATAGATCCTCAGTAAACATACAATATGAGTGAGATAAGAAACAAGAGCTGTTTGACAATAGTGGCCTTTATTCTACAGGCACATTGTGTGTGTGTGTGTGTGTGTGTGTGTATACACATGTGCACGCACATATGTGGTGCTGTTTGACAATAGTGACCTTTATTCTACAGGCACATTTTGTGTGTGTGTGTGTGTGTTTGTGTGTGTGTATGTGTGTGTGTGTGTGCTGTGTGTGCATGTATGCACATGTGCACACACATATGTGGTGCTGTATCAGTCACAGTACAGGAAAGAAAGCAGGCCTATTGTGAGTTTTATAGAGCTGGAGAGTTATTAAAGGAAGAAAACCATGCATGGTTGTGAGAAGAGACGGACAGGCATGGGAAGGAGGGTTTAGGGGATCAGAGGAAGGCCACTGGCACAGGGGGCTAGTACAGAACTCACAAGGAGTGTGGAAAGGTGTATATCAGCTGCAGAGGTGGGCTGAAGAGCAGGCTGGTTCGGGCTAGATGGACCAGTTCCTGTGCACACGGTTGTGCAGCTGTTTTGGATGCTGGTCAGTTATTGCCATAGTCCTCCAGAGAAACACAGCCAACAACACAGGCATTTCATTAACTGATTTACCATAGAGGACTTAAGTGGCTCATGTGACAATGCTGGCTGGGAGAATCTGAGATTCAGGGACTCAATGACATTGACAAGGTCTGTGGGAGACTTCTCTCCTCCTTAGAGATGCCAATCTCCGGGCTTAGTTAAGGCCTTCAGCTGGTTGCATAAGGCTGACCCACATTATGGAGAACGACCTGGTACCGTCAAAGTTCAGTCATTGCAATGTCAATCTCAGAGTCCTGGGAATTCCAGGAGACAGGTAGATATAATGTAAAATTATACAGTCTGCTCTATTAATGTCACGGCCATGCACCTTTTTAGCTCCCACTTAATGTTCTACCGTGATGCAACCATACCTCATACACTCTGTCCAAAGCAGCAATCTATTATTTATCATTTAATCCATGTCTAGGTGGTAGCATTCCACTGTAAGTCTTATAATATTCTTTCTTTTTTAAAAATCTTCTAATTTAAATAGAAAGATAGCAAGGCAGACCATAAACATAACAGGAAATAATAGACCCTAGCATAGTGCATGTGTGGGGAACCATGGGCTGATATATCCACAGTGTTACCCAGCCCAAGTCTGATTTCCCCATGCACAGAAGGTCAGCTCACTCTAGAGATAAGACATTGGGGCGAGAAAGGCAACTTTACTCAGAGGAGCTGGACATGGTTGAAGAGGCAGGACTCTTGTCTTGAAGTTCGTCTTGCTGCAGATGACCGATGGGTGTTCCCAGACTGGTGGGCACCCCCTTGGTGTCTGAGGCAGCTGATGATGAACACCTGTTTCCAACCTAAGCGCGAGACCATTTTCAGTTCTTAGAATCACAGGAACAAGCATGATTATTTCCACAGGCAGAATTTGTCAGTGATTGGATGGTCCACATGTGGCTCCTGCATTTTATGGACAGCAGGAAGTGGCTTGGTCCTCTGAGGCCCACTTTCTGGTTGTTGAATTTATGGGGCTGAAAGAGAACCACCTTAATGCTCAACCCACAAGCACCCCTATCAAGGGAGGAGAGCATGGGTCAGAGTTGTCTCTGTTTCTGTAGATGCTCAGGTGGAACTAGCTGTGTGTCATTTCTGCCTTCCCCTGTCTGATCTGCAAGCTGTACAATGACTTGGCTTTTAGTCATTGCTACTGTAACCAGCTGTAAGTTAGTTGATACAAAATACTCTGCCCCAGCTGCTTCTCCACCCCCCATTGTCAAGAGGCGAGTCTCCTGTCCTGTCAGGGCACTGCTAAGCAGGCTCTTGGCAAGGCTGGTGAATTCTGTGTCCTGAACTTGCCACGCCCCTGTCTGATACAAATGATTTCACAGGCTTGAATCAAGATAGTGTGAAGCACTCTGCTGACTAATGAGTTCTCAGAGTCCGAAATACTGAACCTGGCAGGAGTGGTGCAGGTGGGAAAGGCAAATTCCCATCCAGGACAAGTATCTCTTCTAGTGAGAATGACTGACCCTTGTGTGTCCACTCCAGTGCACGACTCTCTCAGGAATGAAGCTATATTAAACCTTCTACACGGGAGTCTGTTGTAGGTGCATTGAATACTCGGGCAGCAATAGATGGAACTCATTTTTATTGAGGCCATTACTTTGATGTCCACTAACTAATCAGGCTGTTTGGTGTTCTTCCTCTTAGCCCCATGTTCCCCAAAATAAGACTCAGACTCCAAATATAGTTACAAATGCCTTGGCCATATAGCTAGGCTCTTTCTGACTAGATCATAACTTAAAACAACCCATTTATTTTAATCTACATTCTGCCACATGGCTGTTTACCTGTGCTCAGGTACCATGTCTGTCTTGTCCCATCTTCCCAGGCTAATCTCCTGCCTGTAACAATCCCAGAATCCTTTCTGCCTCCCGGATGTCCCACCTCCTATTTCCTGCCTAAGCTATAGGCTATCAGATTTACTATTGATAGGTGATACATCCATACAGACACAAGGTAGTCTCTCTACAGTTGGGCAAGGATGGGAGTGACTTGAAGTAAGGCTGGGTGGATCTCAGGTAAAGCTGTCAAGCTGTGCCCTTCCTGTGGTGAAGCCTCTCTTCAGCAAAAGTCCTGTAGAACCCAACACCTCCACACGATCTGTGCAGACATCTCTGACTTTATATCTTCTCTCAATCACTATTTTGTCACTATTTTCTTTTTTTAAAATAGTGTGCCTTGAAGGTAAGATCTTGTTAGTGAAGACCTCATACACAGGTCTTGGAGGATTCAAGTTGGAAGGTCCTATGGGGACCAGGTAAACTACTCCTGAAGTTTATTGGCTTAAAAGAACAGTCTTATTTGCTTTCTTCCTGAAGCTCAAAGGTTCAGAAGGGTACAGCCTGGACACCTCACATTCTGTTCATGCAGTCTGTGGGGGCTGGACCCTTCCACGTGGTTCGACTGGGGTCATGGCTCTGGGTTTTCTGTTCTCCCAGCAGCCTCTGCCTGCCTTCCTGTCATCTTGAAATCATTTCCAAGCAGCAGAGCTGAACTCACCATGGTAGGTCAGGGCTGCTAACGGCAAAAACGTAGGCATGACAGGTCTGCTTAAGATACAGGTCAGGAGGTGACTCAGCCAATACCACGGTATTACAGTGCTTAAGGGAGGGGGCCCAGCGTCAACCTGAAGGGCAGGTGTGATATATGTGTACCAACCCTGGAAGTTATGGATCTCTGGGGAACTCGATAGCTGACTATTGTCTATATAATTAAACCTCCATATCTGTGGGTTCTATAGCCTCAGATTCAACCAATTATGAATGGAAAATATTTGGGGGAAAAAAGAACTGTGCATGTCCCAAACATACTTGTATTATTTTTGTGTGTTATCAGACCCCGAAGAGCACAGAGTGACAACTGTTTCCATAGCACTGACCTTGTGTCAGGTGTGGCAAGTAATCTAGAGTTGGCCTAAAGAATGCTTGTGGGTCATATTCAAAGGATGCGTCATTTGACACCAGAAGGACATGAGCAACTCAGTCCTTAGCATTCTAGAAGCATTCCTTCTCAGATACTGAGGGTCAAATGTATAGACTTTCAATTTTTTTAAAGCTATATAAATTTATTACCATATAGTACTGGGTGCTAGAGGTTCAGAATGAGCCTCCCCTGGTTTAAATCAAGGTGTCAGCAGGGCTGCATTCTCTTGAGATGGAGCTTTTAAAAAAATAATGTTTTGTCACTCATATAACAATCTTAGTCTAAAAGCTCTATAACCTGCAATTTATGGACAGAGGCATAACTCATTTGGCCATATCGAGAGTTCTCCTAATATTAGGCTGCAGAGGTGGCTACCAGGAGATGATGAAGTCCTCTTTGCTATCTCTTGGGATCGGCAGGGGAGCAGTAGATGAAATGTCTCCAGCCAATCAACTTCTCATTTTCACCATCAGATCTCAAGAATAAACTTGTTTGCCAACTTATTGGGCTTCTTTGGATATCCCAAGGTACTGGACAGCATTTTCAAACACTCCCCATGTGGTCTTCATTCTCTTTATTCCGTTTCACTATGAAGCTTCTTTCTTCTATTGTATGTAGAGTACATGTGTGTTTGCATGTGTGAGTATGGTGTGTGTGTATGTATGATATGAGTGCATGTGTGTGTATGGTGTGTGTGTGTTCATTCATGTGTATTATATGTGTCCATGTGTGTATATGTGTGTTTGCATGTGTGTGTATGGTGTGTATGCATGTGTGTATATGGTGTGTATGCATGTGTGTGTATGGTGTGTATGCATGTGTGTATATGGTGTGTACGCATGTGTGTGTATGGTGTGTATGCATGTGTGTGCATGTGGGTTTGCATGTGTGTATGGTGTATATGCATGTTTGGTGTGTGTATATGTGTGCATGTGCATGACAAAAATATTCACATACAGAAAATAATCAAAAATGTATGTCTTTATGAAATGGCTAGCCTGTCAGTGCAGTTTTAGTAGTAATGGCAACAAAATATGGACAAGTTCCCGATTTTCATTAGGTTACTGAGTGAGCAATCAGACGCATTCATATATACTGTACCTGAGTAGAAGAAACTAGTGATACATACTATATCATATTTTTCAATGCACAGTGTTGAGCGAGTGGAAACCCCTAAAGCATACATGCTATATGACTTCATTTCTATGACATTCTAGAACACACAGAACTTACCAGTGGTTACCGAAATCAGGACAGCATGGTGATTTTGGAAGAGACATAGGAAATATTTGAGAGTGTGTAGTGAAATATTCTGTATCTTAAAGATATTTACATTCGCTCCAAACATATCAGTACATTACATTGCATATAAATCACATATAAACATAAAATTGCTCTTTCTCCATATCAACAAGAACTAAGTGTCTAGCTGGCTACTGTGAAGAAATTTGGAAAGAGTGTGAAGTTGGGATGCTGGAGTACTGCAGATGGCTCTCATCTTTGATGGGTGCGTTTTATTACAAATGTCCAGCATGGCAGTTGAAACAACAGGCTTGGGTATCTAGATGGTGAGGTAAGAGGGCTCAGGGTCCAGGGCCTAGTGGGGCAGAAAGAGAAAGGTCACTGAAAACTGCCCAGGATTGTTATTCTGTACCCTGCCCCTTTCCGTGTTGAGCTGAGGCATTCTGAGATCAAAGTAGTGGAGCTCATACAAGCTTGATGTATTGTCTGTCTTTGGTGTGGTAAAATGCTATGACCAGGGCCATTATAGAAGGAAGAATTTATTTGAGCTTACAATTTTCTAGGGATAAGAGTCCATCATAGCTGGGAAGTGTGGCAGCAAAAGTAGGCCGGTGGCTGGAGGATGCTGGGAACTCATACACATTGCTGTGCATGCAGACTAGGGAGGACAAACTAGAAACAAGGTCAGGACTTAATCTCAAATCCCATGCCCAGGGACATACCTCCAGTAGCAAGGGCACACTTGCTAAACTTCCCCAGACAGCACCACTAACTGGGGAACAAAGATTCAAAGTGTCCAGACTGGGGGGTGGGGGACATTTCCCATTCTAGCCACCACATTTGTGTTGGGTCTGGAGGAACTCATGTGTAGACTGAGCCTACCACTGTTTGCCTCTGATTCCAGAACTCTGCGAATCCCGCCAATCAACTGAAATCATCCTCAGGAAGAAAGGGGCTGGGGACCAGACTGGGCGTGGCCTAGTTTGAGTGTTGAATCACCACATTATAAGGATGATACAGTGTTTCAAACAGCCAAGCAGTGCAAATATTAAATGAGATTTTTTTGTTACAATGTTGAGTTCCTTATGTGATTTGGATATTGATCATCTCTCAGATAGATACTTTGCAAACATTCTCTTTTAGTCTCTCTGCCTCTTCATTCTGAGCATTGTTTCTCACTGAGAGCAGCCATCCTATGGAGTATAGATCCAAAGGAAACAAACCCGGGATGTCAGAGAGATGCTTCTGCCTGTGCACACTGCTGCACTGCTTTTAACAGCTAAGATATGGAGCCATCTACAGATGAATGAACAATATGTGTATGTATGTATATATGCACAACCAGAATGTTGCCTATTCACACAAGAATGGTAGGCTACCATTTAGGGGAAGTGGATGGACATTTTGCTAAGTGAATTAAGCAAGACACATATGTGGATGCTAAACATCAATCTGCATGTGGCTCAGTAATCAGGAGGCTAGGAAAGGTGAAGTAAAGGGAAGAGGGCAGGTTCTCATAAAAGCACAGTTGGAAATAAAGTCTGGTATTCTACCACAGACTACAGAGACTATAGGTTGCAATAACCTCTTATATGTTCTATTAATAGTCAGAAGAGAGGTGGTCAAAAACTCTGCTTTAACAGATAATTCATTACATGGTTTTTAGTGAATTCTTTTAACACCAAAGCTGTCTCTTGCTATTGGAAACCATTTTTTTCCACATGGTGTCTGGAGAAGCCAGGGTGAGGGGGAACTCTGTTGAATGATTCAAATTACTCTCCAACTGTTGGTTAGTGGCATGGATAAAGAAACTTGGCTACTGAGTTTAGTGGAGTTTGGTAGTTTGTATTTTCTCACTTGTCAATGGTGATTATATGACCTTGTTGGGTACTTCAGGGTGCAATATGTGGTATCCCTTCACTTGTGGATGTTTCAGTAAGGTTTGTATACTGCCTAAGTGTGTGTGTGTGTGTGTGTGTGTGTGTGTGTGTGTGTGTGTGTGTATGTGTACACCCGTGCTTCTGACGATAAGGAGGCTTAATTTACACCCACAGTTAAGTATGAACTTGTGGTTACTTATCAGTATCTCTAACCAACCAAGTATATAAAAAAAAGTCTCAATAATTTTACTTTTTCCTTTAAGCAAGAAACAGTTTTTGGAAGAAGTAGCATCTGAAAGTCCGGGGCTCCAGATGTTGAGCAGAGCACAAGGATGTCAGGTGTCTTTGAAGGTAACATTGGTTCTTCACTGGCTGAACTCCAGTAGCACAGGGAGATGTTCATTTTCATTGTGAGCGAGTTAATCATGAAGAACTCTGGAGAATGCTATTGTTACAGACATTGTGCTCTCCACTCCCCTCCTCCTAGCTGGAAGCCCTAACCTCCATTGTGACTGCATTTGCAGATGGCTTTGCGGGAAGTAATTAAGAGTAAATACAGTCACAATGGTGGAGCCTTAATCAGTAAGATTGATGTCTTTGTAAGAAGAGAGAGGGGCTGGTGAGATGGCTCTGTTGGTAAGGGGCTTGCCGTCAAGTCTGACAATCCATGTTCAATTCCAGGAACCTACACAGTGCAAGGAAAGGAGAGGATTAGCCTTAGCACATTGTCCTTTGATCTGAAGATATGTACTGGGCTCAGCCCCACCCCAGCACAAACAAATTATTAAAAGAGAATGGGAAGAAGAGGCCAGAATCTTTGTGCCACGCAAGGGCACAGTGGGTAGGAACCTGGGCATCTGCTAGCCAAAAGAGGCCTGTGATGGAACCTACCCAACTGCCATCTTGCTCTTGGAACTTAGAGCTTCTGAAATGGTGGGAAATAATCTCGGTTGCATATACTGCCCAGGTCACTCTGGGGTTCTATTTCAGCAGTCTGGGCAGACCAACATAGCTACTGAGCTTGAGCATCCTCTCGACTTAGAACAACCATGCTTGTTGGCTCCGTTGTTTCATTACTATAGTCTGATGTTCCTTCAGAACTATTGTCAGAAAATCACAGACCTCACTCTAAAGGCATAAAGATAGGTTATTCCATGGCCTGAGAGCATAGAACACATTACCCTAAACTCCATGTCCCGGAAACGGCTTCATGAAGATTTTTTGAAAAAAAGTTATTTACCTGACCTTCATTTTTTTTTTAAATGGGATTTTTCTTATCAAATTCCCTTGGACATGATTTTAAGTTACATAAGTTCTATGAATTTTCATAATTTCCAGGGGAGAGGTCTCATCACTCCAGAGAGTCACTAGACTTAATAGAGTCAGGATATTTTGTTGCTCACTGTACTCAGGGCGGTGGGGGGGGGGAAGGGGGACCATGTAGAAATCCAGCTATGGCTGGGTCGGCACCCTGAGCAGATCTTGGGCACAAACTCCGCAGCCAGCCCCACAACAGCAAGAGGCAGCTCCACTCCCAGGTGCTCCAACATGCCCAGGACCAGAGGATCAGAGGTGAGGAGGACACAGCATCTGTCCTTAACACGGGGAATAACTGTGACCAGTGGGACCCAGGCATGCAGGTACTCTGCCAGACCAGTGGCACGGGTTCCTTGCAGTCTGTGTGGGCCAGTGCCCTCAACAGACCTTGGGCCCAAACTCTGCAGCCAGCTATACAACACTCAGAGGCAGCTCCACTTCTAGGCGCTCTAACATGCCCAGGATCAGAGGATCACAGGATCTCAGGAGCTTGGTCACACCAGGATCTCAAGGTTCCAAAAGGCAGCTTGACTCCCAGGAGCTCCGACACACCCAGGATCTCGGGATCGCAGGATCCCAGGATCCCAGAATGACTTGGAGTTCTTTTTTGTTTGTTTGTTTTGCTTTGTTTTTGTTTTTTTGTTTTTTGTTTTTTGTTTTTTGGGTTTTCAAGACAGGGTTTCTCTGTATAGCCCTGGCTGTCCTGGAACTCACTTTGAAGACCAGGCTGGCCTCGAACTCAGAAATCTGCCTGCCTTTGCCTCCCAAGTGCTGGGATTAAAGGCATGGGCCACCACGCCCGGCTTTTGAGGAGTTCTGATACAAGCAGGATCACAGGAAGGACAGGCTCCAGTTAGACATAGCCAGGGCAGGGAGCACTAGAGATAACCAGAATGGCAGGAGGCAAGCATAAGAACGTAAGCAACAGAAACCAAGGTTACTTGGCATCATTAGAACCCAATTCCCCCATCATAGCAAGTCCTGGATACCCGAGCACAGCGGAAAAGCAAGATTCAGATCTAAAATCACTTCTCATGATGATCATAGAGGACATTAAGAAGGACATGAATAATTCCCTTAAAGAAATACAGGAGAACACAGGTAAACAGCTAGAAGCCCTTAAAGAGGAAACACAAAAATCCTTTGAAGAGTTACAGGAAAACAATCAAACAGGCGAAGGAAAGGAACAAAACCATCCAGGACCTAAAAATGGAACTAGAAACAATAAAGAAATCACAAAAGGAGAGAACCCCAGGGTTAGAAAACCTAGGAAAGAGATCGGGAGTCATAGATGCAAGCATCACCAACAGAATACAAGAGATAGAAGAGAGAATCTCAGGTGCAGAAGATACCATAGAAAACGCAAAAAGCAAAAAGCTGCTAATCCAAAACATCCAGGAAATCCAGGACACAATGAGAAGACCAAACCTAAGGATAATAGGTATAGAAGAGAGCGAAGATTCCCAACTTAAAGAGCCAGTAAATATCTTCAACAAAATTATAGAAGAAAACTTCCCTAACCTAAAGAAAGAGATGCCCATAAACATACAAAAGGCCTACAGAACTCCAAATAGACTGGACCAGAAAAGAAATTCCTCCCATCACATAATAATCAAAACACCAAATGCACTAAATAAAGAATTTTAAAAGCACTAAGGGAAAAAGGTCAAGTAACATATAAAGTAACATATTCAGATCTATCAGAATTACACCAGACTTCTCACCAGAAACTATGAAAGCTAGAAGATTCTGGGCAGGCAGATGTCATACAGACCCTGAGAGAACACAAATGCCAGCCCAGGCTACTCTACCCAGCAAAACTCTCAATCACCATAGACAGAGAAAGCAAGATATTCCATGACAAAAATTCATGAACAGGTTCATCCCCTCCCTCCCTCCTTTCTTCCCTTCCTCTATCTCTTCTACTCTTTCTCTTTTATGCCTTCCATCTGTATTGCTCTATATCTCTGTAGACTTCTCATGGATATATCTCATTAGATCTTCATTTTCACAACTGAAATATTTGGGCAGTACATTCTGAAGTTGCATAAAGACACAATCACACACATATACAGCAAACATATATGAACATACACACATGCACGCACACATGCAACACTCACATAAATGCACACATTGCATACACACCTATGCATAGCTATACAGACACA
This sequence comes from Mus pahari, assembly GCF_900095145.1. Lineage (NCBI taxonomy): Eukaryota > Metazoa > Chordata > Mammalia > Rodentia > Muridae > Mus > Mus pahari. The sequence continues at coordinate 80,835,292 of NC_034601.1, read as the reverse complement.
CACACACATACATACACAAGATGCATTCTAAAACATTGGGTCTTATAATTATGGAGGTGGACAAGTTCCAAGACCTTCGGGGTGACGAAGTAATGAGGACTTACCTTGATCTGTATCTGAAGACTGAGACCTGAGGAGGCTATGGTGATCTGCAGTCTGAGAGCTGCTAGGCTCGAGTCTCAGTTTCAGTCTGAAGGGAGTAAGGGGAGATGGACAGCATATTAGTCCTAGCCAGGCATTTAGCTGGTTGTGGGAGGCCCACCTAAGCGCAGGGGTTCAGTCTGGTTCCTCAGTCCACTGATAGAATATACATGTCGATCTCATCCACCTTCTCCGGTAGTAATGTTTGACCAAATACCCAGCACTGCTTGGTCCAGACAAACACCCACAACTGCTTCTTTTCTCATCTCTTTTGAAGCTTCCACTCACTCCTCCAGTAGCCTGGAACCTCAGGCAAGAGTTGCAAATTATAGAGAATTTACCCACAATTGAAAATAAGTGAGATTTTATTTATTTATTTTTATTTCATTTTATTTTTTACATTCTTTTATTATTATTATTATTTTCTTTATTTACATTTCAAATGCTATCCCGAAAGTTCCCTATACCCCACCCCCACCCCTGCTCCCCTACCCACCCACTCCCACTACTTGGCCCTGGTGTTCCCCTGTGCTGGGTCATATAAAGTTTACAAGACCAAGGGGCCTCTCTTCCCAATGATGGCTGATTAGGCCATC
>NC_034601.1:80804901-80834400 GCF_900095145.1 Mus pahari | reverse complement strand
ATTAGTATCTGGGTTTGGTGGCTGATGATGGGATGGATTCCCAGATGGGGTAGTCTCTGGATAGTCCATCCTTTCATCTTAGCTCTAAATTTTGTCTCAATCCAGGCACAGGAACTGTGGGGAGTAGATAGGGGCAGAGTGACCTAAACAGAAGTAATTGCAATTTGTAAACCTAATTCATCTGTGCCAATTAAGGAGGAGAAGGCCTCTGGGAGGCTGTGGCCAAGAGCATAGGCCCCACAAGCCAGGTGGACCCACTCTGTCCTTTTATTCCTTGTGGTCACCCTTGGCCTCCACATCACCAGGCAGGGGACCTTGTTTGGTTTTCTAAACCTACTCCACATAGCACCTCTACAGGGCCCTGATTCCTGGATATCCTTCTACACATAGCCCAGGTGTCACCCACTCTGACACAGTTCACAAATATCCCACACTCCCTTTTCCTATGGATTCTCTCTTATCTCTTTTGTGAGCTGTTATCTTGGTGGGGAACCACATAGCCCTTGTGGAATTAGTGGCTGTCTTCCTTTCTCTTGCTCCATCAGCAGAGGAGACAGACTCAGCACAAACCTTTACTTCCGGTGTACTCTCTTTAGCACCCAAAGCAGTCCAGGGTTAGAATCCTGATCAGGTGACGTGGCCAGGAGTGATTGTAAGCCAGGCCATCTCAATCCTCCAATGGAGCCCTCTGACAGCTTGTCATCATAAAATCAGCCAGAGTTCTATCACAGGTGACAAGGGACTCACACCTTGATCTAGCCTCTGTTCCCTTCTGTTCTAGCCTTGTATAACTCTCCTCTGTTTATTGATTCGTTGCTCTGTATCCCTTGCCAGGAGCCTCCCAGGAGCTGGGGTGCAGTTACTTTAAGGGCTCACACATAAAACAGGGACCCAGTTTCTCTCTGTGAAAAATAAGGGAAGAGATTTCTTTCTTTCTTTTCTTTCTTTTTTCTTAGAACATTTGATTTGAGGGGACTTGGAGTAGTAACTTCTGCCTCTCAGAAATGTATGTAAATCTCTTCAAAAGCTAAGCCTCTTGTCAGCTTATACACGGGGCTGTCTTCCTGGTCTGCTCTTCTCTTCATGTGTCTTGGGGAAGGTGGCAGGCTAGCTTTAGCAGGTGCCTTGATCCAAAATGCCTCCTGCCAGAAGGGTGAGAGCAGTTTAATCCCCTGGATAAATCTAATTAGCAAACACAGATGGCCACCTCCATTGTCTGGTGGATGCTGGATGAGCTACATCTGACAAAAGATGCCGTCCAGGCTGCACTGAGTGGTTATTGTTTGAGAACACATGTATGATGGAATTGTGTAACGTTTCTTTCTGTCTTTGAAATTTCTTCACAGGTTGACTGGGACATGTACCACACCCTAACCCAATGACTATTCAATAATAAAGTTGGTTTTCTCTCTTCTGCTTGTGTGGTTAGATTTTATGGGCTGGAACATGATTGTTTTCAATTCTGTTCACCCAGCACCTCCTCACTTAACATTTTTTTTAAACTTCTACCTTGAGAAGCATCTCTGATTTCTTTTGTTTTTATGCTCTGGTGTAGCAAACAGTTGGAGCTACAGCCTGCACCACCAACTCAGTACTTCTCTAAAATGATGGGATGGAGAGGTGGGGCCCTTAGCAGTTGGTCTTGAGAATGGCGTGCTCAGGAGAGGGTGCCCTTATGAAAGGCAGCTAGCTCATAACTCACACCATGTCCAGACTCAGGTCAGGCTTTCCTGAACCAGGAAGTACGTTTTAACTCCACTAACTCCGATAGTGCTGTGACCTTGGGTTTTCCAGCCTCTGGGGCTATGAGAAATAAGTTTCTGTTGCTTAGAGCCATCCAGTTTATAGCACATTGTTACTGCAGAGCCAACTGTGTGGAAAGGGTTTTTATTTTCTTGGGAAGGATTTTCCTGGGTTATAGCTGGGTTATAATCTCCTCCTCTCTGCTGGCACCAGTCTCTACAAATCAAGTTTAGTGGAAGACACTCTGACTGGAGTTTACCAGGCATGCTTCTTGATATGGGAGCCCTGGCAAAGAACCCCCAGAATCCCAAGACAAGGGTTCAAGCAAATTTATTATTATTATTATTATTATTATTATTATTATTATTATTATTATTATTGAGTGGTTGCTGCCTGTGCTCTAGACTACTAGCTGCCTGACCCTACCTGCCCTTGGGGGTTGGCGGTGAGGTGGCCTACCAATCTACTGACGCAGACTCCGAGAGCAAGCTCCTTTAATATTCTCCACCCGTGCCCCATTGGTCCTAAGAAAGCGTCTCCTCTAAGCACCAGTTCCCAAATAGCTGTCTGTGCCAGCCATCCTCCGCAGCTGCGCACCCCTCCCACCCTGCTCCTGCTACAGTGGGTACTGAGGAAAGTAGGGGAACGAGGAAGAGGAAGTTGATGGCCAATAAAGATTGGGTTATGGACGGTTGCTGCATTAGGTGACTGGAACTTCACTCCCTGCAGGGATTCCAGACACCTTGGACATTACACATCCTGAAACTGTCCCCAGAGGGTTGGGGAAGCTGTAGCATGGATTCCCCAGAGGCAGTGCATGATTAGGAGGAGAGAGTGAGATACCGATTTCCTTCGCACTTCCCTCTGCTCTCACTTGGCAAGTTTGTCTTTGGTGATTCAGCCAAGAGCCACCGGGATGTGGATTCTGCCAGAGGGAAGTGTGAGCGGCATTGGCAGCAGAAGCCTGGGATCTTGTGCTTGGTGAGAGTGGGACGAACGAATGGCTGGGTTCCATTCGGTGCTGGGAGCAATCGAAGGTGCACAGCCTTTGAGGATAAACTCAGGTGCAGAGATGCCTAACTCACAGGCTCACACTGTTTCACAGTCGTGACTGGGTGGTATAAAAGCATAACACCTGACCATTTGTGCGACCGTACGTAGCTCCGAGGTGTTCTAGCTGTGAAGGACCCAAGGGATGAGCCTCCACTCCCTGCTCCAGAGCTGTGGTCCTGAGGTATCACACTTTTTGATAAGCATTTTGAGTGGGAAATTAATTTCCTAATCCCGCTTTCTGTAGGCCTCTGTTGCTTCATGCTGAAGCAGATTTTGTATGCCTATATTCTATGGTTTTGTTCCGATTCTCTGATGAAGGTGATGATGATTATATGCCTACCTCCACTTCTATTTGCTAATATACATAGCTTAGTAAACAATATATATCAAGAGTTTATACGCATTACCTCTCAAAAACATTCGGACTTGTATTTGCTCTCTACTCCCAGACTTAAATGTACTGGGCTAATCTTCTAACGTTAGAAGATCTTGGTGACATCACTGAGAACAGGTAGCTTTCCATTTGTCCTCTCTGATTTCAGCCCTTTGAGTTCTGGCTGGGAGGAGAGAAATAGTTTCCCTTCACAAAGATCCAAAGTCATGGTGTGAAAACCCACAAGAGGAGCAAGTGAAGGACGAGTCTCATTCATCTTCGGGTAACAAGATGTTCCTCGAGTAGCTGCTGTCACACGTAAGGCGTAGTGTAATGGGAGAGGACAGAGGCTCTAGTCTGACTTTAAAACCTCACTGGATGATCTGGGCTAACCTCCAAGCTCAGCAAAATGAGACTGTTCGATCAGGTCTAAAATGATAGTATTCCATTTGTATAGCATGATACCATGTGTATAAAATGATACTATTCTATGTGTATAAGAAGATATTATTCCATGTGTAGTTATTCAGAATGTGAAATAACACTGTGTATTAGAACTTGAGGCATTCCGTTTTGTTTTGAGATAATGTCTTGCTATGTTCATGAATTCCAACCTGGCCTAAAGCTGGTGATCACCCTCTACCAGCTTCATGGGCTCTGGGAACAGAAGTGTGTGACACATATCTGGCTGCTCTTGATAAAAATGGTTGAGTAGAGGTGATTCCAGTCCCTGTTGGAGTATATCGATGAGCTTCTGCTGTGGTCAGAACATGACGTAGCCCTCCCTCCCTCACTCATGCTGACGGTTGAGCGCCAGTGCAGCAGATTTGGGAGCAGAGCTTGAGAGAGCTGAACAGGTTCTTAAGAGGATTCTGCTATCTCATGAGAGTGGGTTTATCCTGGCAACAGTGGACTGTTATTACAAAGCAAATAGAATGCTCACATTTTATCTCTTCCACCTGGTTGTTCTTCTGATTTCTGCCACAATTTGGAGTCAGAGGAGGCCCTCATCAGAAGCCACAATGTTGCATCATACACTCTGGCATCCCGACCTTAGAACCATGAGTCAAAGGAAAGGTCCCATTCATTAGAAGCCACCATGTCTCATATTTTGTTTTGAAACATAAGACAGACTAAGGCAGCTTCAATTTTCAAAAAGAAAATTATATAAGCATTTTTGTTTCTTAAAATTCCCCAGTAGTATTCCTCCCCCACTTTTTTTTTATTATCTAGCCATAGAGGGTAACTGCTTTCAGACAGTATTTTGTTTTTGTAATTGAGTTGTAAGACAGGATGCTGCCACATGGCTTTTTAATACTCCTTAACTTTGGTTAACGCTTTCTCTCATTCCCTCATCTCTTCCATATCCTTATATGAATATAAAATAGTGGAAAAATCTGATAAGTAAGATATATTTTATAAACAGTATAGAGTAAAAGGCATTAAGAATATAAAGAAACAAGATTCTGCCAGAAATTTGAAAATGGTCCAAGTATACCATCAATTGTGTCTTGTGAGATTTTTGATTTATACAGAAGTATCTTCCATCTAGTCATTTGACAGAGGTGAATATCCAGAATCCATATAAATCCAATAAAGATCCAATAATATCCAGAATCCATATAATCCAATAAAGAACTCAGCTTGCTAAAAACCCAAATAATTCAACTAAAAAAAGACAGATGCTATAGACAACTTCTCAAAAAACATGACAACGAAATACTGTCAATAAAATATTAAATATTAGTTACCAGGGAAATAGAAATCAAACTGTATGACTTCATCTTACTTTTCTATTAATTATTATCAAACAACAACAAAAACTAAAACCAAAACTCTGTTACAGATGGACACGCACAAGAACACCTGAGAGTCTGGCAAGATGACTCAACAGTTAAGAGCACTGGTTGCTCTTCCGGGGGACCTGGGTTCCGTTCCCAGTACCCACAAGACATCTAACAACTATCCTGTAACTCCAGTCCCAGGGAACCTGAAGGTTTCTCTGGCATCCATCCTTCAACGACACTGTGAAGATCCATATAAATAAAATACAAATAAAATCTAAAAAAAAAAAAAAAAACCACTTACATACTTTATAGCCACTATGGAGTGGGAAAAAATGTACAGGCTCTATATAGACACACAGCACCACAGACTCACACACTGAAAGTAAGACTGACTGTGTGATATCTGGGCACATATATAAAGGAAATGAAGTTGTAATATGATAGAGGTGTGAGTATCCACATGTATGCTATGGCATTATTCATAAAGCTAAGATACAGAATCACCGAGGTGCCCATCAATCAATGAATAGATGAAGATATGATGCATGTACACAATGGATTATTGCTTTTTATGTGTATATGTATGCATATGTATCTACCTCCTTTGGAAATAGGGTCTCTCACTGGCCTGAAACTTGTCAATGGATAATCTGGCTGGCCAGTGAACTCCAGAGATCCTCTTGCTTCTCCTTTCTCCTCAGCATTGGAATGATAAGCATGGGCCACCACACCAGACTGGCTTTGCGTGGGTTTTGGGGATCAAACTCAGGTGCTCCAGCTTCTGAGGCAAGCATCTTAGTGGCTGAGTTATCTTCCTGGTCCATTATAACGGCTTATTGTCTGTCCATAGAGATGAATGAAATCCTGTTGTATGTGGGAAAATGGATGGAACTGTAGGGCGTCATGTTAAGCGAAATAAACCGGATCTGGTAGGGCAAGTGCTAAGTTTTTCTCTTTAAAAGCATAAATGAGGGCTGGAGAGATGGCTCTGAGGTTAAGAGCACTAACTGGTCTTCTGGAAGTCCTGAGTTCAAATCCCAGCAACCACATAGTGGCTCACAACCATCTGTAATGAGATCTAATGCCCTCTTTTGGTGTGTCTGAAGACAGCTACAGTGTACTTACATATAATAAATAAATAAATCTTTAAAAAAAAGCATAAATGAATTGAAAGCAGAAGAGAGGTTACTAGAGACCAGGAGAAAAGTGTTTGTTGTCTACTTGACATAAGTTAGAGCTGTCTGAGAAGAGGGCAACTCAATTGAGAAAGAGCCCTTACCGGATTAACCTGTAGGCAAGCTTGTGGGGACATTTTCTTGATTAACAATTGATGTGCATGGGCCCAGCCTACTGGGGTGGTGTCACCTCTAGGCAGGTGTTCTAAGTTGTAGAAGGAAGCAGGCTATGCAAGCCACGTGGAATAAGCTAGTAAGTAGCATTCTTCCATGGCTTCTATTTCATTCCTGCCCTAAATTCCTTCACTGATGGAATGCTACCAGGAGTGTAAAATAAAATAACCACCTTTTCTTCTCCAGGTTGTTTTATCACAGTAATAGAAATTAAACCAAGGTAGGATCAGAAAGGAAGAGGGAAGGAGTGGTGGGTAGGTGAATGGATATGATGGACAGGTATGCATGCATGAGTGAGTCCTATTCACTAGTAATGTTGATATCTTCTATTAATTATAATGAGGAGAGATAAAGGAGGTGTTGTCATGGCATTGGGATGAGCAGTTCCTATTTACAGTGATCTTTCTACCTCCAGCGTGTTAGGCAAGATGCACTAGGCTATCATTAAGTAACTTTGTGATGAATACATTGCAGAAGATATATCTGAGGTTCTGGGAAAGGGCTGTAATGAACAAACTATTCCAACCGATGAAATTGGATATGATTGACGCTTTAATGTCTGCTTATAGAGCTTTAAACAGGAGGACCAAAGGAGAGGCCTTTGAAGGCAGCATCACCACCACTGGAAGCCAAACTTCACACAAACCAAACGAAAATATCTTTAATTAGTGAAAGAATTTGCCCTTAAGTTTAACATAGTAAGGTAGATGAGATTTTTTTTTTCTTATGCAATTCCATCTCCACAAATGATGTAATCCTGTGTGGTTTGCCCCACCCATCAGTGAGAGTATAAAACCTGGGCGAGGTCGGTAACAGTCACATACAAGAAACTTACCCAGTTTACAGTTCCCGACATCATGAGCTTCCAAAGCAGCTACTATGGAGGCCTGGGCTATGGCCACGGAGGTGTCAGTGGTTTTGGCTACAACCATAGAGGCTTCAGTGGTTTGGGCTCTGGCTCTGGCTGTGTCGGTAGCAGCTCCCATAGACTGGGCAATGGCTATGGCTTTGGAGGTTCTAGTTCTGGTTCTGGCTCTGGCAACTACAGATATGGTTACTACCACCCCTCATCTTTTGGGAGGTACGGCTTCTCCAGCTTCTACTGATGGGTGAAATTATTCCTTGCACCATCGAATCGTCGTCACATGTCAACCGCTCTGCTGAATTCTCAATAAGCCACATCTATCAGCAGATGGCTGTCTGATGGATCCTCTTCAAGGTCAAGACTCAGTTCTACAAGGAAACTTCAGAAGTCAGAGACAAAAGGAAGGGAAACCCTTCTCATAACCCAGACTCTTACTTTTCAAGTTACTAATCTTTCTGTCCTTTCATTTTAACAACATAGTACAAACTTTCATGTTTCAATAAATTAATTTCAAAACTTTACTGACTGTGGTAAGAGAACTTAAAAGCATTCAAGAGAATGACCAGAACCCATGTTGTCTAATATGGTTAAGAACTCACTGTGTAGCTGAGGGTGGCCTTGAACTATCGATTCTAATGCTTCACCCCTTGAATGCTGGGGTTACAGGTGTGTGCCACCATGCCTGTGTGTAGGATGCTGGCAGTTGAAGCTGGGCTACTGTGCATGCCAGGAGATCACTTTACCAACTGAGTTACAGCCCAGCCTCATCAGGCAATGATTTGTAAGTGTACTCATTGTTGACCGTAGGTGAATGTCGTTTGGCTGATCTTTAGGCCTTATTCTTCTGTTTAACCCAAACTTTTGATCCATTAGCAGTTCTCCACTTCTCTTCCCACCCGGCTTTTCCTAGCCATCATTTTGCTCCTTGGTTCTATTTTCAGATCCATCATGTGAGTTTCCCTGCCACTGGCTTATTTCACTCGGTTCCATTTGCACTGATTTTTCCAACTTAGACCCAAGCTGCCAAGTCTGCCTGCATGTTCACCCTGCATCCAGTGTGCATGCTAGTGCCAGACACATGTAAGCTGTCAGAGAGCTGTGGGTTAGGAAACTTGCTCACTTTATAACATAAGACACGGATCAACTCTTCATCGGAAGCTTGCTCGTGGGTTTTAGAATGTAATACCAGTTACCAGTTGTCATCAATAGTCACCTGAAATGCCTGAAATGAATTTTGGAATCATGATGGTTGTTAATATTTTCACATCCATGTTTCTCTCTCTCTCTCTCTCTCTCTCTCTCTCTCTCTCTCTCTCTCTCTCTTCTACCTATCTAGCATCTCTGCCTTGTTGGTTCATCGGCTCCAGCTCTATGTATGATTGTCATTCCAGGAGCTGACTAAATACCTCATCAGAACCCCCATAGTCACCTTCTATATACTTTCCCTGTGGGCTCGCATACACCGTCTTGTTATTTGTAAAGCAAGATGCTAAATTTATTTACTCTCAGGGCAAGCTATTGAGTGGGAAAACATTCGCATCATGTATAATACATACAGACTTGGACACTATTATAAAAAATTCATTGCCTGTGGATAATAGAATGGAAAAACTATATATTCTTACCACAAAACTACACTGAGATGACAATTAGAGCCGTGTGTGTGCAGCAACCTGAACAAACCTCACAGTCACGAGGTTGAGTGAAGAGACCTCTGCAAAGTAGAATAAATTTGCCACACACCTGTTTATTTAAGTTCCTAAGCTAGAAGAAAAAAAAGACATACCTAAGATAAGTTGTAGTTAGGATTTAAGTCAGGAAAGTGGTTCAGTTTGGAAGGCAGTGCCAGAAAAGAGCCTTAAGGGAGTTTCCAAAGTGCCAGCAAGTTTCCTGTTTCTACCTAGAGAATGTTCCAAGGTGATATGCCACTGTTCTAGTTAGCTTAGCTGTCAACTTGACACACCCTAGAAAGGAGTCTTAATTGAGACTCAATAGTTTGTTGCCAGACATTGATGTCAGGGGTCTCCACCTTTCTTTTTGAGACAGTCTCTTACTGAACCTGGAACTCAGGTTTTGAGTGGGCTGGCAGGGCAGTTAGTTCCAGGGTTGCCCATCTATCTATTCTTACTCCTGAGTCCAGCTTTTACAGGGGTGCTTGGGGATCTGAACTCAGGACCTTACGCTTGTGCAGCAGGCTCTTTGCTGACCTAGCCACATCTTTCCAGTCCTAGTGTAAATGATGGTCATAGAAGCCGTTAGAACTGAGATGTGTTTAGGCCAGATGACCAGAGAGTCACCAAAATGAATGTTGATGGCAAATATTTTCTCGTGCTTACAGATGTGTCTAAGAGACGTATGTGGGAAAGCAGTGGCTTGGAAATGGGGGACTCAATGGGGACTGAACAGAGAGATCAGCACATATCTTGGCCAGGCGGCTGCTCTTGTGGCCACCCTGGCAACTAGAATCTTCTGTTTGACAGAAATAATTTGCCACACCTGAACCTCTCACTAAATCCAACTTTCCCCCAGTGCTTGCTGAGATTTATCTGCATAGAACAGATTAAATGTTCAAGGCTTGGGGGGGGGGGAACTGTACTTCCATTTTTAACTCACCATCTAAATAGAATGCCAACCTCATGCCAAGCTTGAAAAAGAAGCTCTGACAGCCATTTGGATGACCTCAGACAAGACGACACCGCATGCCATCTCCCGAGATACCGCTTTTGAAATTTCTTTTTAAAAAAGTTTTTACTTTTTCTTCTGAATCTGGGGCCTTGTGATGCCAGACAAGTGCTCTGCTGCCTGGTTCCACTTGCAAACCCCACTCAAGATTTTAGAACGGAGGCTTTAGAAATATCAGTCTGTGCTGGAACCCAGATTAAGCACTCCTTTAATGTGGTTATACTAACTACATTTTAGAATATTTCTTAGGAGTAATTTTTCAGTGTTTCTTGAAGTCTGTAATTTCTCATTAACCTTTTGCTACCTAGAGCTGTGTGTGGAAGGAGCGTATATGTAGAGAACATAAAACCCCAAATCTATGCTTTATTACCTACTTTTGCTGTGGCCTGCTTCTCCTATCGTGTGAGATTTGAAATAACCGAATCTGAGCTGAATTCAGATCAAGGGATCCTTGTAAGTATGATTTGGAAAAATGTCTCTGCTGTGGCAGTTCAGCTGGAACACACTGCATTTCCAAACACAGTTTTCTCAGCGGCTTCATCCCTAACGATTTCTTGTTTTGTCTCAGTCTTAATGATTCAGCTCCTTTTGGGGTTTTACCGCAGTCGCTCGGGGATTTGAGCTGCCACAGGCTCACGGCCCCCCATGCTCTCTAGCTCCCCAGTTTTAGTGGGAGAGAAGGCAGGAGGTGCTGCTGTGTAAGAGACTAAGGGCTTCACTGTTCCCCACTTGTTTCCATGGGTGAAGTAAGTCCTTGATCCTACCCACATCCCCGTGGGCCCAAAGAAGGGGGAACTGGTGGCCAGTTCTCTCCCACAGTCACAGCTGGAACCCCTACATAGCTTGGTTACATAGCAGAGGAACCCCTGTTTCTTCCAAAGGGGTGAGAGAAGTGGGAAAAACCAAGGGTGAATTTTCCTTAATAAGCATAGAGTTTTTATCTAGATTGACATACTTTCTTGCAGTTCTAAAATGGTAAAAACTGCCCTGTGGACATTCCGTGGCTCAGAGAAGTTCACATCTCTGCCTACCTGTATTGACTTATATGCTCCAAGTATTAAATATATAGTATACTTTAATTTTTGATCTTAAGATAAAGAGGTGTTTATTTATTTATTTATTTATTTATTTATTTATTTATTTTAACTTTTTATGGATCTTTGTGAGTTTCACACCATGCACCCCAGTCCCACTCCTCTCCCCATTCTTTTTTATCCGCCCTCTGCCCTTGAAACCTCCCCTATCCAGAGGGAAAAACATGAACAAAACAAAATCTAGAGAATATCTCGTCATGGAAGCTGTAGTGTGTCCCAGTGTGTCTCAGGGTGTATCTCTCTGTCCACACATCTTTACTTGCAAATGTCCATGACAGTGAGCCACTGGTCTGCACACACAACTCACAGCAGCTAGAACTGTATGCACAAGGCTTGCACAAGGGCTAGAGAGATGGCTCAGAGGTTAAGAGAACTGTCTGCTGTTCTGGAGGTCCTGAGTTCAATTCCCAGGACCCACATGGTGGCTCACAACCATCTGTAATGAGATCTGACGCTCTCTTCTGCCCTGCGGGATACATACAGGCAGAATGCTGTATACATAAAAAATAAATAAATCTTTAAAAAGAAAGACTTGCACAAGATCAAATCCCAGCACGGGTGGGGGAGGGGCTCATGAAATTCTGCCTTTAGTTGAAGCACTATTGGCAGTTGGTGGCAGTTGGTGGCAGATGGAGCAGGCAAAGTCAGTTTTCTTCAGGAAGACAACATCTAAGAGAGTGTAGTCTTACAGCCATGTGCACACATGCAGTATGGAACAGAATTGTTAAGTCTTAAAATTAAATTAATGTTATTTAACAAAATTGAAATCAAATGCACACAATATTGGGAGGGGAGGGTTGGGGAAGGGATAGAGGAGGGACTGACTGGAGGAGAGGAATGGAGGGTGAATTTGATCAAAGCACACTGGGACTCACAGCTTTCTTAGGTCACAGCTAACCAAGACCTAAGGATTATCAAGTCCAGTCAAGCTTCCCAGTGTCATAGGTTGGTAGGGAGCAAGGTGTGCATTCAGGAAATGTTGATGTTCACATCTATGTTACAGGGGTTCTGCGTCATGTCTGAGGTAATGTATTCATGCATAGAACCAAGGAAGATGCCTAAAGTTTCACAGGGTAAGAAGTCCTTCAGGGAAAGAAAAGCCCTAAAGTGATATAATCTATATTTTCTCAAAAATAAGGTATTGAAAAAAATGGAGAACTGGTTATACCAATATGTTACTGAACAGTGACTACTCTAACCCTCATACTATTTTCTCACAGTTTTGGGTGTGCACTCCCACCCAGCTTAAACCTACTGGATTTGTTTAGTGCACATAGTATGTGCCTGGGCATGGGGTAACCATTTACTGGAGTGTTGATCTCAGGGGTCATGTAGTTAATACAAACTGACGTTCCCTCTCTCAGTAGCTATCAGTTGCCAATAGAGCCTCAGGTAGGTATGGGACCTCACGATATTCCCCACAGCATGCTGGGATTTTATCTGGCTCGAGCTTATGCAGGTCTTGGGCAATGATGCTACAACTGCTGTGAGTTCAAATGGACAACTGCCCTGTTGTGTCTGCAGAACTCTGTTTTGTTGTAGTTACCCACCTTTCCAAGTATTACAGAACACCAGCACGGGTGTGGGGAGCATAAAGAAAGAAACAATGGATTCCTTCTGTTCCTAAATAGTGATCAATGAGAGTGAGTGTGGACAGGCTTTGATGACTTACCTGAGTTTAAACAGAGAAACTGAAAGAAACTCGCTCCGTTTTCCCAGCCTTCCTGTCCTCAACTTTTATCCCCTGCTTCATGTGTAGAGATGAGGTTTCTGTCGTGGCCTGCATGAAAACATCTTTCTCTAATCCATGGAAGCTGGAAGCATGACAGAATGTCACTCTGATAATTGCATCATGTTAAATGACATGACTGGCCTCACCATGACCTGGACGGGCCTGATGCAATCATCTGAGTCCTTCCAAGCAGAGTTTTCTCCATGGAGTGGGATAGAGGTTTGAAGAGCAAGAAAAATTAATGGTTTTGTGGGTCAGAAGGGATATAGGTTAGCTTCAGGGGTGGAGAAAAGCTCCAAGATATAAACTGGGGACCTTTGACTTATATCTACAGGGCCCTAGATTCTGCCAGCAGCCAGAATGATCTTGGGATTCAGCTATTCTTATGAAGTTCCAAATAAAATCTCAGCCTGGCTGCCGACTTTGGTCTTGTGGAGTCTAGGTAGAGGAGCTGGCAGTCCTGACTGGATTGTTACCCTTAGAGCTGTGAGATGGGTGCACAAGTTGTTTAAGTCCTGAAGTTTTGACCAACTTGTTATATATTGATACAAAGCTATTAGGTTAAAAAAAAAAATAGAATCCATCTCTGCAGCAACTTTGGGCACTTTGAGCAGTCAGGTGTGAAGTACAATGCCCCCCTGTTGGGTGCCACTCGTGGGGAAATAAAGGGGATGGGAAAGATGACCTGCATCCTGGGCTATGGGCAGGTGGATGCGGGGAAACTGCCGAGTTCTCCACGCTGCCTGGGTTGGTGTCTAGCTCTGGGAGGTCATGGAACCCCAGTCTGCGGGGGTAGAGAAGGAGCAGTCCAGAGTCCCTGGGCCTCACAGAGTCCAGGGATGACAGGTTCTAGCTCTTGGGCATCCCAGGATGTCATTGCTGGACACCACAGAAGAGCTGAGAACAAAGTAAGGGCCCCAGGGGCTGCTCAGCCAGCCCTGGGCTGAAGGGAGAAAGGGGCACGGGGAGAAGGCTCGCCACTCTTTGGTCTGGCCTGGTAGCTGGAAATGCTGGGAGGCCTTCCTGTGGGAGATTAGACGGGGCTCTTTAGGGGAAGGCCTATTCCATCATTCTAGCATGGCAGATCTTGGTCCATGGTTTTAAGGTGTTTATTGTAGGAAGGCGGAGAGAGGGAAAAGAGTAGGGAAGTAGAAGCCACCCATGGCCATGTGGAGAGAGGGGAAGGAAAGGGAGCGAGGAGGTGAGAGACAAGAAAGAGAGCAAGAGCTTAAGAGAGAAAGGAGGGGCCAAGCAGTTCCTTTTATAGTGGGCTGGGCTACCTTGCTGTTGCCAGGTAACTGTGGGGAGGAGCATACTTGGCTGTTGCCAGGTAACTGTGTGGGTGGAGTCTAGCCAGAATGCCAGGTGCTTGGAACATTGCCTATGTGACTGATAGCCACAGGATTATGGAGCTGGGGGCTCTGTGGTGTCAGACGCCTGTGTCTGGGAATGTGGCTCACTGTTCTGTCCCTTGTAGAGTTTTCTACTGGGTCTCCGGAGTAAGCTTTGCTCAACCAGAACACAGGCGGCCTTTCACTGTTCCACACCCCTCTCCTCCCTCTCTCTCATCATTTTCTCTTAAATTATCCTGAGAAGACACCTGGAAAGCAATGCCAGCTGCCCCTGGTTTCACACCTTGAAGATCTCTTCATGTTTCTCCAGATGTTTCTGCAACCATATCTCTGAGGGAGTCAGGAACCTCTGACCCCATTTAGTCAGTTGGGAGACAGAAAGTGAAAGGTGATGGGGTCTTCTGTAACATGATAGATCGGGGAGATCTAAAGGTGTTTTCTTTAATTTAAGAAAAAAAAAATCTTTCATTTGGGAAGTTGAGGAATACTTTTTGGACAAGTTTTATTTGCAAAGGTAGACTTTCTGATGCAGTTCTGAGGTTACATAGGGAATGTTTTATAGTTTTTCTGCTCTTGTTTTTAGGCCACAGCATTACCATAGCCTTTTTGGTTTTATCATCGACATGTGTTTTAGTGACCCTGGTTGCTTTCTCTCCATTTGTTTGAACCATGCTAGATACCTAGTTGGCTTCTTGTCTTAGTTGCTGTTCTATTGCTTGTGAAGAGACACTGTGACCAAGGTGATTCTTATAAAAGGAAGTATTTAACTGGGACCTTGATTACAGTTTTAGAGGGCTAGTCCATGGTCATCATGGAGGAGATAAGAAAGGCGTGGCGTTGGAGCAGTAGCTGAGAGCTTTACATCCTGATCTGGAGGTGGCAGAGAGACCCTGGGCCTGGTGGGGACTTTTGTGACACATCTCCTCCAACAAAGCCACACTTTCCAATCCTTCCCAAACAGTTTCACTAACTGTGGACTAAGTATTCAAATATATGAGCTTAGAGGGCCAGTCTCATTTAGAATACCAGTGTACATTTGACAGACCCTCACATCCATCATACATAGCTATTCCTTGAAACCATCCAGATGCAGAAAGGAAGTATAGATTGCTATCCTGAGCCCTAACCCTAACCCCAACCCTCACCATAACTATAATCATAACCCCAATTCCAACACTAACCCCAACCCTAACAACATTAACCCTAACTCTAACCTGAAGCCCAAGAACATGCTAGGTAAGCTATTTGTGCCCTCAGGTTTAGAAATGAGTTAATTTCTTTTTCCACTGACTGCTCTGTATAAGAGCTATTGTTTTCCGAACACACATTTTATGGGGATTGTGAAATCAACGAAACAATACCTTACCTGAAGTGCTTAGCATTTGAAACAAGGCCAGTCTCCATCCCCTATGTGTGGCTGCTAGATAGTTGGGTTAGATAAGGGAGCCGACTAGACCTCAGCAGCAGCAGGTATTGAGATGGCTGGCTTCTGTTGCTAGGTCTGGGATGATGGTAAACCCCTTATATAAGTCACAATAACTTATTTTTGGGCTGTTGTTAAGTGGAAGAAATCCTTTTTCTTCAGGATAATACAAAGAGCAGCTTAGCTTCCATCTCTGAAGCCTTTTTGTTTAAGCCAGGCTTTTTTCTCTCTATCGTCTCCTTCATATTCAACACTTGACAGCCTGGGGATTTGTGCTATCTTTTGGGAGGGAGAAACCCAGCTCAAAACCTCCAAAGATTCTGCTTGTGTATTGCTTCTCTGTGCTTGGCCCCAGTTGGGTCCGTTGGCTTTATTCTCGGTACCCACCTCCTTCTGCAGCCACAGTGGGTCTCCAGATACCCTGGGGCTATTTATTTCTTAATTAAAAACTGGAATAGATTAATTTGTGTGTGCAAGAGTTCAAGCAGGATTTTGACTTGATATTTTCTACACAAACCATCACAGCCTCACAATTTCAGTTCAAAGACCACCCTTTCCTCAAGTATGTATAATTTTGTTGGATAAAGTTGTTACTTTCTTCTAAATACCTTCAGGACCTACAGTTGTGTCTGTGCGGGTATGTGCACATGTATGCACATGTATGCAGATGCATGTGGAGGCCAGAGAGGGTGTTAGAGTCCCTGGAGCCGGAGTTATAGGCAGTTATAGGCTAGAGGCTATCTAACTTGGGTCAGGGCAGCAAGTACTCTTAGCCATAGAGTCACCTCTCCTGCCCTGAAAGATATTACTGATTGGTTGTTTGTTTGGTTGGTTGGTGGGGGGTTGTGTTTACATTATTATTGATGTTATTGGTATCTTTTTTTTTTTTTTTTTTTTTAGTGTGTGGTGTGTTAATTGCATCATGACTCTGAATCTACTTTGTCAGAATGGATGGAAGAAAGCAGATACCACATAAAAAGGACTCGCTTAAATAAAGCTTAGCCTTTCCCTCGTCCTAACAAAGGCAGGAGTGAGGTGGGTTTGGAAAAGCCTCACTTGTAGTAGTCATGGTTCTTAAATAACACACAGGCCACGCCTGTAAGTAACATAAAACTGGGTCAGCATTTTTGAAGTCAGCATTGTGGCACCATTTTCTAAGATCCAGGTTACCTTGTAATTCTAAAAATCCTTGGCACTTGACAGCAACTACCCACAGCTTTGGGAGAGATGCAAGAACAATACACTTTTTAACTGCCGGAGCACAGTTTTGCTGGAAGTGCTTTATCAGGAAAGAAATGGAGAATATGCAAATACATTCAAGTGCACAAAATTAAAAACCTCGAGATGTGTTGGATGATAAATCATTCTGTAGTGGTTGCAACCAGAATTCAAACTGATAATTGTGATTATATGATTCTGAGGATAGCTAACACTTTTCCATTTTCATCTGCTCGTTGGAATAAAAAGAGACCCACTTTACCTTCAAGCTGATAATAAGCAGACTGTATTTTAAGTATGCAGGGAAGATTTCTGTCATAGCAGTGAACCAAAAAATACCTGGAGAAAACCACAGATAGAAAAAACAAGTCTTGTCTTGTTCCTCTTCTCCACCTCCTAACCTTAGCATGAATCCCCCAAGCTTGTTCCCATCCCTCAAACATCTCTAATGCGACCTTTGAAGACTGAAGGTTGGTGCCCTGTGCTCTCATCACATTGTGATCACCACTGTAGAACTTAAGCTACCTCGAAGCAATCCTTTCTTGCTGGAAATTGCCTCCTGATGGGACTGTGTAAGGGATGTATTGCAGGGACACTAGTATAGTTTGTTAAGTTAGACTTGCATCATCGACTGGGCCACTTCCTCTCGGCCTTTTCTAGTTCTTCAGGCTTAGAGGAATAGCTCCAGCAGAGCAGACGGTATTCTATTGGACAAGTCCTTTTGGTTGCAAAAGTGGGGACTCTGCAGGGCTGCTTGGATGTCAGGGCCACTGGGGATTTGCTAGACCACAGGTTCTGGGAAGGGCAATCTGTCCATTTCTTGCCAACCTAGAATCTCTCTATAGCACAGTTCTCTGCCACTTGGCCTCTATTGTTACCTGCTGGGTCCTGGCTGACTTTAATTTGTAACATCCTAGGGCTCAGTGAATATAAGATATGTAAGTTTTCAAGCATCAGTGAGTATTATTATTCAGGTACAGACAAGCCGATACATCAGTAGATAATTGCCATTGAGAAGATTATTCGTGATTCTCTCAGATGCCAATAGGGGCCACACCACACTCTATCACAGAAAAGCGATAGGTTGGACTGGGAAATGGGGTGAGCGAGGGAACATAAGCAAGAACTTTTATGGTGGGTTCTCTGGGAAAGAGCAGATGAGGCAGGCTCAGCAGAGCGAGGACGGGCTATTCTAGATAAGTATAGCTGTGTCTGGGATGCAGGGATAGCTTTAGGTGTCCCGTTCTTTGATCTGGGGTATTTGGGACGTAAGAATAAAGGTCTAGGGCACTGAGGGAGGTGGTTGGAGTGTTGCAAAGGCATGTTTCAGGTGGGATCTTTGTTTTTCCCAGGACATGCCTTGCTTGGAGTGGTAGGGACAAAGACTTTTCCTCCAGGGTCTGTCATGCCTGAAGATGTTAAAACATCAGTAACACATGGCTCATATGGCACTGTGTTAAGAGAGTCTCTGAAGGAGCTGAAGGGGTTTGCAACCCCATAGGAGGAACAATAATATCAACCAACCACATCCCCAGAGCTCCCAGGGACAAAACTACCAACCAAAGAGTCCACATGGAGGGACCCATGGCTCCAGCTGCATAAGTAGCAGAGGATGGCCTTGTCGGGCATCCATGGGAGGAGTGGCCCTTGGTCCTGTGAAGGCTTGATGCCTCAGTGTAGGGGAATGCCAGGGTAGGGAGGCAGGAGTGGGTGAGGGAGCACCCTCATAGAAGCAGGGGCAGGGGAGATTGGATAGGGGGGTTACGGGGGGCAGGAAAGGAGATAACATTTGAAATGTAAATAATGAAAATATCCAATTTTTTTAAAAAAAGTCTCCTTCATTCATCAATGCTTAACTTTTTTTTTCTAAACTCTTTTTTTTTTTTTTCCTAAACTCTTGAATGGTTGTTTTAGTGTGACTGGCTTCCAGGTAGCCTCAGAACATGGAAGACAGAGATAGTCCAGGCTAGACCTATGCAAGCTGTGTCAGAGGTTAGGGTTCCTTTCTGTCAACACCTGGCCCTGACTGGTTAAATCTGCAGTCTGCTTTGTTTATAAGGTCACTTCCTTTCTTGCATTTCATGTGTGAAATACCAGGGAAAGATAAAACGAGTTTCCTTCTGGGCTTAGATTGAAATAAAGGACAGGCATGGAAAGAGACTGGAAGCATCGCAGACAGATGAAGGCAGGGTCCTAATCTGATGTGGAGAAGGAGTAGATAACTCACTTGCTGCTGTTGTTTGAATGTATTCGCTGAGTTTGTTCATATGTTGTAGCTTAGTGTGGTGGGAAGTCTAGCACTTGGGCAGTGGCGGCAAGAGGATCAGAAGTTCATGACTAGCCTTGGCTTCATAGGAAGACTGAGGCCAGCCTAGACTACCTGCCACCCTGGATCAGGAGAAAAGGAAAAGTGTTGCTGTGTTAATGTGTTAGAAACTCCATCCTCAGATTCCCATGTAGATGGTGTTTAGAAATGGGGCTTTGGTCTTGAGATGATGATGCTGTGAAGCCCTCTTGTTCTGTCTTGGCACGTGATGCTCTTTGGCATGTTAAGATGAGGTAAGCATCCCTGACCAGGTGCCCAAGCAGATGCTGCTACCGTGCCCTGGGACTTCCCAGCCTCTGATAATCCTAAGTCAAATAAACTTCTCTTCTTTATAAATTTCCTGGCCTCAGGCATTCAGTTAGAGCCATGGGTAGTGGACTAAGACACCTCCACAGACCTGTCAACAGAGCAGAAACAATGTCCCAAAGGGAACCAAATAGATTTGTTTTAGTTTCAGGCTTAAAGCTTTCATGGTCGGGATCCCACTTGGCATTTCCACAGGCAGGTTTTGCTCTGAGCTGAGGTAATGCAGAGAATTTAGTGACTTTATAGCTCACTGTTGTGAAGCGCGGCTGTTCTGTTGCAGAACACCGAGGCACAGTGTTCGTTATGTCTTTTGAAGTGAGAGTTGAGCGATTTCCCCATTATGCCCTTGAGCAGTTCAGAAATTTACATTTGATGCAGGGTTCCAGAGAGATCCAGATTAGACTGGTTGCCAATCCAATTAAAAAACATTTTTTCCCCTCTCTCTTGACAGGCTGGAGAGCACACATAACCTTGTTTATCCTAACAAGCTTGATTCATGACTAGTTAGCTGCTGCTCTGTGGCATGATTTTGAAGTAGGAGGTGGTGTGGCTGCCGATTACTAAAGTTCCCAGGAGACAAATGTAAACACAGCATAGAGAAGGGGGCCAAGGCTGTGCCTTGAAGACCTCAGCAAGCAGACACCATTGATAAGGAACTGCTAACAGTAATGAATGAGACATGTGCGTGGATAAAGTGGGACCAGAAGCTGGGCTCCTGAAGAAAAGGTGGAAGTGGGGAACTAGGCAGAAGTTGGGGTACTTGGCGGAAGTAGGGAACTCGGCTCAATGTCTGCTTTTTTTGGGGATAAGTCTCTTGGTTCCATTTATTATTTGAAAAGTGGAAAGTGTCATCTTCTACGAGAAGGTCATAGCACCGGCCAGCAGCATTGACCTCCTCTTGACCCCCACTTAGGAGGCTTTGAATTTCTCCAGGAATGCAAAAATAATGCTCTCTCTCTCTCTCTCTCTCTTTTTTTTTTTAGTGGAAATAGTAAAATAATAAATGCATGCAAGTTCACTAGCTTTAAAACCATGCCGTGAACTTTAATCTCCGGGATAAATGTCTCCTGGTGGAAGGTATTAGCCTCAGTAAATAGCAAAACTTAAAAACTAGTGATGAAATTTGCCTAACGAAGAGGGAAACAATTGAGTGGGCAAACTCGGAATGACCCTTTCTAGAACAATCCGACAGTCCGAGCACAGCAGATCTTGGGTTGTGTGGACTCTCTTGTGGAACTGTTTTGAGCAGCCGTGGTCCCAGACTGTCCCTGTGAAGTTCCTCCCAGTTTCCATAAGATTTTGGAAACCCCGAATTCAACAAATATTTTGATGAAGGCAGTCTCAGGCTTCTGCAGGGATTCTGAACCCCATTTCTTTTTAAAGCTGACGTAGGCCCAAATCTGATTCTGAGGTGGGCGTTGGCTCCGGACAGCCTCTCTGGGTTTCATGTGAGGTGGCTCTTAGCATGTCTGGTTCTATGCACATGTAGGGATGTGGATTCTCTAGTCACGTTCTTCAGCCTTTGCCAGGACTTTTACCAGATATTTTTCTTCTATAGTACACGCAGCTTCTCCTTGGTGAGAGACAGGAAGCCTCTGAGATATCAATTCACAGAGCTCCCACTGGCTTCTCTGCCCTTGCCGCCTTCTTTGCTTTACCCAACCTTGGATCCCAGGGAGATCAATGATTGTTGTGTAAGTGGTGGGCCAGGAGAAGGCAGGCCTTTTTGGCTTTGGTTTTAAAGACTCTGAGGTCCCAAATCAGGGAGGTGATACAAATTGAACGTGAGATGCTCCCCACATACACTGTCTTGGGAGGTTGTTGAACCTTTGGGATTTACAGCTAATGTATTGGAATGGATTGCTGTAGGCAGCCCCTGTGCTTTCTGGTTCTCCAGTGTGTGAGGAATCTCTGCCACTTGCTTCTGCTCACCCTGTCTTGCTCTCACATCTTCCTTGGCGTGGTGGGCTCATGTCCTTTGAAATGGTGAGCCACAATAAATCGTCTCATCTTCAACTTAATTCTGCCTGGCACGGTGTCACTGCTGTGAGAGAAGTGATTAACACAAAGAGAACTCCAAAGCATGGACCAGTGCATGGAGGAAATACATTAGGAAGGCTTTCTTTTCCTTTGCCCAACCTGGAGAGTTCTTCGGGGATACTGGTGAGAGCAGTCTCCATGAACCCTAGACAAGGGGACCCATTGTCTGCTTCCCCAGAAAAATTGCAGAGAGGAGATGGAAACCTTTACTCTTGCATGAATTACTTCAGGCCTGGCATGGGAAAGGCAGAAAGAGTTGAGGATCTGGAGGTGTGGAAACAGGAAGACTCCTGTGGTCCAGAGTTCTAAGCTCTTCTGATGAAGCGTATGTCAGAACTCTGTGAGCGAGCGCCTTACGTGTGTGTGTGTGTGTGTGTGTGTGTGTGTGTGTGTGATTTTTCACACTTCTGTGACAAAATAGCTCACAGAGGAAACTGCAGGAAGAAAAGGAAGGGAGGGAGGGAGGAAAGAAGGGAGAGAAAGGAAGGGAAGGAAGGAGAGAGGGATGGATGGGAGGGAGGGAGGGAGAAGGAGAGGAAGAGAGGGAGGGAGAGAGGGAGGGAGAGATGATTTTGGTTCATGGTTTGAGGTTTTAGTCCACCATAGTACAGAAGCTACTGTGTGAGGAGCAGGATGCTCACAGTGTGTCTGCAGTCAGGAAGCAGAGAGTGACGGAGCTGGAGTTCACTTTTACTTCCCCTTCTTAACTCCATGGACAGAGCTACCCACAGTTTGGGTGGGTCTTCCCACCTCAGCTCAGTCTACGACTTCCCTCAGGTATAGGAGAGATCCTGTCAGTGCCATAATCAATACTGAACATTGTACTGCAGAACCTTGGTAGAGCTCTGGGAGGGGAGGGTGGGGCTTCTGCCACCCTCGTAAGATGGGGGCTTCTGCCTAAAACCAGGTTGAGTTCTGGGAAGAGACAATTCGTATTCACCGACCACTTGAGCCAAAACTGAGTCTGGCCCAGCTTCCTTGGGTCTTCACCATCTTCTCCCACAGGAGTTTGAAGAAGTCATGGCTTTCTACTTCATTTGTTTTCCAAAAGTGCTCTACACCGTGCCATCAACTGTGCTGCCACCGTGGTTCTGACTTTTTCTGCCCCTGCTGACCTTTGCTTTATGAGTTCTTTGCTTGCATTAGGGCCATTTTAGGATCCAGGGACAGATTTGACTCAGAGTCCCTCAGATAAGAGAATGTTGAAACGGAGAACACCAAATAGGCAGCAGCCATGTTACTGTACTTCAGAAATGATCTGGTCCAGGGTCCAGGGAGTTCTTTCTTTTCTTTTCTCAATCTCTTTGTCCTCCACCGTGTGTGTGTATGTGTGTGTGTGTATGTGTGTATGTATATGTGTATATGTGTGCATGTGCATGTATGCGTCTGTATGTGTTAGTCCACATATGTGTATGACACACTCATTCATGTACACATGTGTGTATGTGTATACACATGTGCATAGATGTGCTATGTGTGTTACTACACATATGTGTATGTCACACTCATTCATGTACACATATATGTATGTATATGTGTGCATGTGTATGTGTCTGTGTATTTCTATATAGGTATCTGTGTGTGTACACATGTGTGTCTGTGTGTACATGTGTGTGTCTGTGTGTTAGTAGACATATGTATATGGCACACTCATTCATGTACATGTGTGTATGTGTCTGTGTGTGTTTCTATGTAGGTGTCTGTGTGTATGTACACATGTGTGTGTGTACACATGCATGTATGTGTATATGCACGTGTATGCATGTGTCTGTGTGTGCTAGTACACATATGTGTATGGCACACTCATTCATGTACACATGTGTGTATGTGTGTGCATGTATGTATATATATTTGTATGTGTGTATCTGTTTGTGTAGACATGTGTATATGTGTTTGTGTGTGGATGTATGTATGTATGTGTCTGTGTGTGTTTATACACATATGTGTATGGCACACATTCATGTGGAGGCCAGGTGAAAACCCAGGGTACAGTACCTCAGGTATAACCCACCATTTTTAGAGACAGGTCTCTTACTGGTTCTAACTCACCATCAGGCTGTATTGGTGAGTGATCCCTCGGACTCTGCCCACCTCTGCTTTCCCAGTGCTGGGATTTCAAGCCCACGCCACCACCCCTAACATTGCCTGTTGAACTCAGGTTCTTGTTCTAGTAAAGTAGAACCTTTAGCAGCTGAGCTGTCTCTCCAGCCCTCTCTTCATTTCTTAATTTGTCCTCTCTTCTGGAAACTGGAGTCATTATCATATTTCACAGACTGGCTGGCTCGTTCCAGCAATATTGGAACTGAATATGACTGCCAGAAGTACAGAATCTTTTATTTTGAAATCTCTCTGTAGGGGAAGTGCTGACCCTAGTGGTCTCCATGTTACCTTGCTTAGGAATTCATGTCAGACTCATTTTGGCTCTAGGGTTTGGGGTGGAGGTAATTGGCAAAGGGGTGAGACATGAGGGGGCAGAAAACAGAAGAAGTCTAAGACCCACAGTGAAGAGGGCGTTGGCCCTTGCTGCTATTTAGATGGTAGGCAAGTATATGTGCACTCAGTCACATGAAGCGAAGCCAGAGCAGTGGGAGTTGGCATCTCGAATTCCACCCCTCTCTGTGCACTGTCTTTCTGCCCGCCTTCTGCTTTCATAGCTTTACCATTCCCATGGATGGCCTCATGGTCCTCAAATCTGTTCTCTTCCCCAGCCAACAGCTCCATTTTGTTCTAATTGGACAGAGTGTTTTTCTGTGTCTGTTTGGCCTGGTTTCTCCCCTTCTTAGAGATATAGTCTGTCTGTGTCTTCACTGGTCATTCCCCCCCCCCCCCGCTTTTGTTCCCAGTTGCCAGTGATTGTCATGTTTCCAACCTTGATTCGTTTTTTTTTTTTTTTTCTTTGCTCTTTCTCTCATGAAGTGTGGGATCTTTGAACCATAGCATGTCAAAAAGCCTCAAGGAGTGAACGCAGAGTTAGTGTGCTACAAAAATAGTCCTGCAGATGATGATGGTGATGATAGTGATGATGATGACGACAACAGTGATGATTATGGTGATGGTGGACAATTCTGGTGATGATCATGATGATAATGATGGGGGTGATGATGATATTGATGGTGATGAGGATGATGACAATGATGATTGATGATGTTGGTATTCAGCAAAGGCTGCAGCAATTCAGTGCTGAATGTTGCTCTCAACCCTTGGGATGACGTGACTTATCCTCAGTTTGAAATTAATATGATTTAAGGACATTTATTGTAATTAAGTGTATGTGAACATGGATGCTGGTACCCAGGAGAGCTACAGGCATTGGATCCCCCTGGAGCTGGAATTATAGGTGGTGGTGAACCACCCATGTGGAAGCTGGAAACTGAACTCCAGTTTTCTGCAAATGCAACGCATGCTCTTAACTGCCTAGCCATTTCTCCAGCCCTGTGAATACAACTTTTTTTTTTTAAAAAATTCTGTTAACAGATAAGGAAAAGGTCATGAAGAGGTTAAACATTCGTCTAATGTGGAACAATAAAAAGGCTGTAATAATCCTTGAGCAGCCAGCCTCCTTTTGTTCTGGTTTTGCTCCTGGCAGTTGTCTCGTACTCAACATCACCGTTCAATATTTTTTCTCTCTCTTAGGGTGGAAGTCCCCACATGACCGGAAGTCCCCACATGACCCCTTTCCTGTGAGTTGTTAGATGAATGTGCTTCCTCCTTTGAGATCTTGGCTGTTTTACTTTCTTACAAGTTTATCATTCTGCTTTCCCCTCTATTATTTCTGAGTGTGGGAGGACTGTTGGGTGCTGCCTCCCCCCACATTGGAGTAGTTTCCGTCTGATTTCTTCTGTCTTGCATATTCCACCCATGTTAAGGGATCAAGAACCCTTTGTAAAATATGTAGCTGTGGAGAGTTTTTAAGATAATGTCTTATGGATCTTATCTATGGCTGTTCCTACTACAACCCTGTGTTCCCGATCAGTGGGACACATCCTCCAGAGTGCACACCAACAGGCAGATTCCTCCATGAAGAAAGCCTTGCAAAGGAGGGATGCTGACCAAACTAAACAGTGGCTGAGCATTAGAGTTGGTTGACCATGAAACTGAATTGTGTTTTTGTGTAAGCCACTGACCTGAGGGACAGGCGATGCACAGATTGAGAACTGACATTGTAATAGAATCGCCATAGGATGTATGTGTTCCTCCAGAATTCAGATGAATGTCCCAGGACGATGGTGTCGAAGGTCTACTTTCATGAGGGTGTTGGTCCTGGAAGCCCTTGCTTTATGAATGTGGTTAGTGCCCCGACAGAAGGGGTGGAGGGGACTAGCTATGTCCCCGTGCTTTTCCTTCTCCTAGAAGTTGAGGACCCAGCTTCCAGCAGTTCTTCTCATTGGCAATGGTCTTGCCACCTTGGTAGCACAGAGAAGAGCAAATGTGTCAGAATTTGATCTTGGGTTTCTCAGTTCTGGGAACTTCGAGGAATAAACCTCCATTGTTTGCAAAGTCTTCAGTCTTAGGAATTTTGCTACAGCAGTGAAAACAAATCGGCACAGGCCTGTGGGGGAAAGACACAGGGCTGTAGAACACCTATGCTAGAATTTCTGATTCTGGGATTGTGCATTTTAATCGAAGTGATACAATGTGAAATTTTAGTGGGAACAGTTACAACTACAGGGCAAGGTGACAAACATACACTCCAGTAAAAGAATAAAGAAAATATCACCAAACAGTTCAGACAATTCTCTAACTCTTATATCAAGAACAAAGGCTCAGACAGTTTATTTTAAGCCTTAACAGCACATAATGTTTCCAAGGAAACTGAAAGTTAGAACTCAGTTTAAAATGTGACCAGATGTTAAAGTGTGATTTGAAAATTAATAGCAGCTAATTAATGGTGGCGGGTGGAAGTGGGTGTCACCAGGAAAGGATGTCCCTCTGTACAATTAGTAAAGTCCAAGATTGTCTGACCATGTGTGAACACTGGGGTATAAATACTGTAAAATTGAATATTTTGCATCTTACATAATTTTTGCTTTACTTAAGAACTATACTTTGTCTTATTTTTATAATTGGAGTGTAAGTTATTTAGAAAACTTCTTCTTTTTTTTTTTAATGGGGGTGGGTAGAGGTTGTATTATTTCCTTTGAAGGGTTTTTAGATGCACAGCATGATGTTCAGTATGGCTTTGAGACACTAGTTGGTTGCAAACACCATTTGACATTGTCCGAAATTCATCCATTTTTCTGAAATACTGTCAGCAAGAGTGGAGTTACTGAACCATATATTGGTCACCCAGAACACAAGTACACAGACACCTAGAGACATGTGTGTTAAATCAGCAGATTTCTAAGCACATAGAAACAGAACCTGGTTTTAGGAACAAAATGTATAATTTGACAGAAGGAATTTATGGTCTTTTGAGGAAAGGAGAAGAAGAAGTCTCCACTCTAAGGCTGAGCTAATGTCATTATGGTTTATGTGCTCCTGACAAAATGTTTGGTGTGCCGGAGCTCACATAAGGCAGAAAGTGACAAGATGGGCCCAGCACAAGACAGAGGAGCCTAGCATGCTCTTACAAGGGCCTTAGAGAGACCACATGACTTACAGTCCTTCCTATGTCAGCTGTGCCCGTTGTCCTTGAGCTGAGGGAGCACACAGGAGAACTCACTTGTCAAAATGAAATCCCAGGGAGACCAAAGGAAAATATAAGAATCAAAAGAACTCTGGAAAAGACAGCATGTCTGCCAGTCAAGGCAAGGAGGTGGTAGGGGTGATGTGTGGGGTTGTTTTGTTCAGCAGGCAGCTTTCTTCAGTTGTCCTTCGAAGAGTTCATTAATTCATGAGACCTTTGATAAGTGTTTTGGAAGAAATGTGCATCAATATAACCAGAGTGATGAAGGGGGAGGGGAATCACACCGGAGAGAGCCACAGGCTGGGTCGGGAAATGGTTTTTGCCTTTCCTTTTGAAGGCAAGGACTCACTATGTAGCCCAGGCTGGCCTTGAACTTGTGATGCTTCTTGAATGGGGATGTTCTGTGGAGAATGAACCATGTCTGTTAAGTGGTTTTTTCCTCTCTCTCTCCCTTTGCATTTTCAATCAGCCCTTGGTAAGAAGTGTACAGAGACCTTTCTCTTCTGTCTAGGACAAGGCAGAGGCAGACAGTTATTGTGGGAACCGACAGGGGCTTCATTCTTGTTATGGGAGGGATCTTGTCTTCCAAGATTCCTATGTTGAAACTTTAACCCCCATGTGACCATCTTGGTAAACTGTGCCTTCAAGGAAGTAATTAAAGGTATAGGAGGCCACAGGGGTGGGGTTCTAACTAACTGAAAGAGACTCAAGTCCTTACAAGAAGAGGGCATGGGGCATCAGAAAGATATCTGCATTTGACTAGATTCTCAGAGTCTCTTCTATGAGCTGAAAATGGAACCCCAGGAGAAACAAGGTCACACACAACGTGGCCTCTGACTTCCGGCCCCTAGATTGTGAGAAATACATTTCTGAGAAGTTGTCGGTCTGTACATCTTTGCTCTAACAGCCCCAAGCAGGCTGTCACAATGCCAGAGCCTCCTACTCCAAGAGCTCTAGGTGCCAGTGCCAGGGGGTGAATTACTCATTAGCAGGTTGTGGGAGATGAGAGTTAAAATTGAGGACTTTACGAAGCATTGAAAAGCGACTCAGAAGAAGCTCTTTGTGGCTCTTGAATCAACTGGAATGATATCGAGACTTTTTTTCACTTTCCTAATAATTTAAATTTTTTATGTTGTCAACGTATTGATCCTGGATGGATGCGATAAAGAGGAAAAAAATATCTGGGTCTTCACCAGACTCCGTTTTAGAAAAAAATTAATTCCCCCAGTTATCCTATGTTTTAAACCCTGCCTATTATCTCTGACCTAATTGATAAAGGTCCTAGAGACCACGGACAGATGGGCTGCCATCTTCTTTGGCAACAGCTTAGAATCATGTGATCACAGATTCTGTGTTACATTGTCTCTTTCTTATGTAGAGAGGATATGATGTGAGAAGATGAAGCCAAATCCTTGTAGGCCAGGTAATTTGAAGCCTCAAAATATCTTAACCTCAAAGTAGCAGTAAGGTGGAAAAAAATCTTCTGTGTATGTACATGCATGCACGCACATACATGTGCATGTGCAGGCGCATGTGCCCGTGTGTTTGTGTGTGTACAGGTGTGCAAGCATGTGTGTATAGGTATGCAAGCATGTGCGTGCCCGTGGGTGTGCAGGTGTACAAGCAAGTGTGTACCTGTGTGTACAGGTGTGCAAACATGTGTGCGCCTGTGTGTATACATATGTGCAAGCATGTGTGTGTGCCTGTGTGTGTACAGGTGTGCAAGCATATGTGTGTGCCTGTGTATATAGAGGTATGCAAGCATGTGTATGTGTGCCTGTGTGTGTACAGGTATGCAAGTATATGTGTGTACAGTTGTGCAAGCATGTGTGTGTGTGTTTGTGTGTATGTAGATTAGAACACAAACTTGAATATTGCTCCTTAGTCTGTCCACCTTTGAGATGCTGGACTGAAATTCACCAACAACTCTGCTACCCAGAAACCAAGCTACCTCAACCTCTCCAATACAGGGATTGCAAGCCTGTGTCACCGCAACAGGTTCTATCTATCTGTCTGTCTATCTATCTGTCTATCTATCTATCTATCTATCTATCTATCTATCTATCTATCTATCTATCTATCTATCTATTTTAAGGTGGTATCTGGAGATTAAACACAGATTTTTGTGCTTCTAAGGTAAGCACTTCACCAAGTCCACATTAGTCTTCAACTCACACTGTATCCCAGGTAGACACTGAATTCTCCACCTTCCTCCTTCAGCCTCCACACAGCTGTGGTTACAGGCCTGCACCACCAGGTCCAGCTAGGGTCAGTTCTGAGAGTAGAAGCCTTCAGACTTGCCACGAAGAAGGTGGCATTCCCTTTGGGATGGGAGCAAAGTGGGCATAGCTAGTGCCTGGCACCAGCTCTTGCCAAAGAAATAGTCTTTACTTTGCCACCCTGACAAACCTTTTATATCCTTGAAGTGGTGAGGGAATGTAAGGCTTCTGCACCAAGTCTCTTATTCTTAGAGCAACTCTGTGGAGGTTTGAGCATTAGGGAGGGAGGGAGGCAGGGAGGGAGGGAAGGA
>NC_034601.1:80797670-80804887 GCF_900095145.1 Mus pahari | reverse complement strand
ACTACTCTTGTCATGTGGATATGAACACACTTAGTATTATCAAGTGCATAACTTAAACTTATCAGAGGGAGCAAAGGAGGGAGGGAGGTGGGAGGGAGGGAGGGAGGGATTATTTATGTGGGTGCTGGTGGATTGATCCCTGGTCACCATGCTTGTTCAGCATGTATTTTAGTAAGTGAGCTATCGTCCCAGCCCCAAGACATCAGTTTATGAAGGCTAGGTGAACATGATTGAATTCCTGTTACTTCTGTTGAGGCAAGCCCCACACCAGGGGGTTAAGACTAGCTGTTAGTGTTCAGTCTAAGCTCCGCCCCATAGTTACCTGGCAACAGCCAGGTAGGCCTGACCCACTATAAAAGGGGCTGCTTGCCCCCTCCTCCCTCTCTTGCCTTCTTGCTCTCTTACTCTCTTGCTCTGTCCTCTCATCCCTTCCCCCCTCCATGTGGTCATGGCTGGCCTCTACTCCTCTACTTCTGTACTCTCTCCCTTTCTCTGCCTCTACTACCCTCTTAACTCCCCTCCCCATGCCCTGAATAAACTCTATTCTATACTACACCATCGTGTGGCTGGTCCCTCAGGGGGAAGGGATGCCTCAGCAAGGGCCCGTCAAGGTACCACCTTCCCCCATACCTCACCACACCTCCATAGAACATATCCTTTCTCTCTTTCTCTTTTTATAAACACATCAGGAGCCTTTCACTTCTCTTCACAACTCACTTGGATGGATGCATGATCAGTCTCTTGATGCAGCGGCAGGGTTAATCTGTGTTCACTGACGCCCCCTGGAGGCTTCCGCGTTATGGACAGAGGGCCCTTTATCAGGTGTGCACAATTGTGTTGATTGAGCTCCTGTTTTTAGAAACTAGAATCTTGGAGCCATTCATTTTCAGTCTGGTAATCAGGCTGATTAAACTTTGACAAGCATTAAGAAAAGGAAATAATAATTCTTCCGCCAGATTTTAACTAGAGGAGAAACTGACAGCCTCTGGAGGGAGAAAGGATGAGGATTTGAAAAAAAAAAAAGAAGCTTGAAGAAGAATGGGCATCTGGAGGCCCTTGTTAAAATGCTTGTTGAAATAATTGGTGATAATGCTTTGAATCCCAAATCACCCCCCAGATTCTTCAACATGATTAATACAACTAGAGAGCCTTCCAGTGACCTACGGTGTGAGGTGTGGGTTTTGACTCCTCGTCCCTCTTTAAAGTTTCACGGCAGTGGATCACTCTCTCTTCATCCTATCCTGTACTTCTCAGCTGGGAGAGGTTTTACCTGCTGGGGATTTGGTGGTGCGGTAGGCATCCAGGTTGTTTAACATTTTGAAATATGCAGACAGCAATACTTGCAACCCTTACCAGGGAACTATCCAGTTCCAAACATCGGTGGTGGCAAGACCACCCTCTCCCATTGTTGTGCCCAGATTGCAAAAACCCCAAAGAGACCATCAGGAACCACAACTCCGACACAAACACGTGAGAGTTTATTCAAGCTCACGAGCTTGGGCTGCAAACCTTCTTCATGCAATGGGATAGGAAAATGACCGTGAGGTCTAGGGGAAGGGGTTTGTAGAGGATAAAAAAGCAAGCAGGGGGATGGGGTGGGGGGGAGTTCTAAGTCTTGGCATTACCTGATTGGGTAAGAGGTTTATGGGGGATGGGTTGGCTTTTAAAGTGATATGCCTGTTTTAGAAGTCAAGGCTGCAAACAGCTTCATGGTATTTGGGGAACAGTGCTATGTGACTCTCAGGGGTCATTTGGGTGGGAGGATCACTGGGGTTGCTGGGAAACGTTATTCAAACGTTATCTCCCGAGTTTGGAAAGGAATGCAATGGGACAGGTGACTCCCAGCAGCTGCAGCTGGCTGGATGTGTTTCACCTGGGGACCTGATTCTTTGTTTAAGCTTATGTTTCTGGGCTTCTGCTTAAGTCTCTCACCAGCGGTTCCAGGCTGGGGACACTCTTTTCCTCCACTTGCTCAATGCAACCCAAATGTCACCCCAGAGTCACTCCATGTTCAAAGCCCTGGGTCCCAGTTATAGTTAGATCATTTTCTCTGTATGTGGAGGGAAGTACGATCTCCCTGCTTACACATTTGTCAATGTCTTTGACTTTATGCTCTCCGAGGCTCCAAAGCTCCGAGTCTTGCTCCCATTCACTTCAAATCCCAATTCCTCAGCTCACAGACTTCCATCTCATCTTCTCTCCTCCTTTCTCACTTCCTTCTAAACCAACCAAGGAGCAGTTTTCTTCAGTGGGGGGTGAGGAAGTGGAGGCGTATGTGGCCATTTTGGAGGAGATAATTTATCTCTCATAAATAAGCAATAATGCGCACATCTCATCCTATCTCTTGATGCGGGTCTGTTTCTTGCTCCTTTACAGCTCCACAGTGTACTTCAACAGCCCTCTGCCCTCAACTTCCCCTGGGAAACTTTATTTCCCTGCTCTTGAGAATGGATTTAGAATTCCAAGGTCAGGTTGCGTCATTCTTCTCACTCCAAGCACCAAGGGTTGGAGCTGACTCCTGAGGCCAATCTGCCCAGGGCCTTCCCCTCCATGCCCCACTGTAATTGGCCCAGGGGTTTCCTGGTTTATGTCTTCCTTTTGTGCTTTCCTATGAGTCCCTGGAAGAGAGAGTGTGTGCGAGCTTCCCATCCCAATGCTATGGCCCATCTTCTCCATGCCTCTTAGATGTGAGGCTTGGCTTCCTCTCTGCATTTTCCTTGCTTATGAAGCTATTTGACCCAGAACAACTCATTCAACTTAGCATCCCAGAAGGTACAGCTTGAAAAAAACCCTGGGGTAGGGGGGCATCTGTTTTAAGCTTCATTTTAGCATTAAGAGATTGGTTTAGGATTTACTCAAGGTTAATCAGTTAACCAGGCCAGGTAGCTGTTTCCTGGTCTTTTTTTTTTTTTTTTTTCCCATAAATAGGTGAAGACCTAAACCCTAGCCCTCAGCTTTCCAGGAAAAACAAAAACAAAAACAAAAACAAAAACAAAAACACCAAACAAAGAAAAAATTAGACCATATGGTCTCAGTCCTTTTCAGCAGGTAAATTTTCACAGATAATTTTATCAAATGTAGCTTGGAGACTCTCTGAGCATCCCTCACATCAGCACTGTTAGCAGCCTGCCTAAGCTCTACCCCACGGTTACCTGGCAACAGACAGGTAGGCCTGACCCACTATAAAAGGGGCTGCTTGCCCCCTCCTCCCTCTCTTCCTCTCTTGATCTCTTGTCTTCTTGCTCTGTCCCCTCTCCCCTTCCCTATTCTCTTCCCCCTCTCTCCATGTCCTCATGGCCATCGGCCTCTACTATCCTCTTGACTCCCCTCCCCATGCCCTGAATAAGCTCTATTCTATACTATACTGTCATTGTGTGGCTGGTCCCTCAGGGGAAGGGATGCCTTGGCATGGGCCCACTAAGGTATCCGCTTCCCCCATACCTTACCACACCTCCGTAGAACATATCCTTTTTCTCTATCTTTTTATAAACATATCAAGCACAACAAGCCAAAATACCTTTTCCAGTATGGAAGTGGTTAACTCTTTCAGTCAGCCAGTGCATTTAGGTTCCTAGAGAGCTTTTCTGTGTGGTGATCACAGTATAGACTTTAAGCCAAGAACACTTGGCTGTGAACCCAGGCCTTTCCTTATACTGAAGAAGCTTTGTGAACTTGGGGACTTTTAATCTTTTTACACTTCTGTTTTATCATCTAAAAAGGGATGCAATTTCCATTCTCCTGACCCTCTGGGCCTCTCTTCTATCTCTCCCCACACTCAATCCTGCCCTCCCCCTCCCCTCTGCCATCCAGATTTCTCTTTCCCTCTGCCTATTTTGTTCCCCTTCTAAGTGGGATTCAAGAGGTGTGTGTGTGTGTGGGGGGGGCTCTCAGAATTCCCAGTGACCTGGGATGGAGTGGCCCCCAGGAGTCAATATGGGTGACCTTAGCCAAAATGTCCATTAGTGGAGATATGGACATGATGAGACTACCTTCAGTAGCCAGACAGGACCCCCTCCCCCCCCCCCTAGTGGAGGGATGAGGGAACCAACCCTTCTACAAACTTTCAGCCCAAAATTGGTACTGTCTGAAAGAAATGCAGGGACAATGATGGAGCAGAGATTAAGGGAATGGCTAACCAGTAACCAGCTCACTGAGACCCATCCCATGGACAGGCACCAAATCCTGACATTATTACTGAGGTTACATTGTGCTTGCAGGCAGAAGCCAGCATAGTTGTCCTCTGAGAGGCTCTGGCCCACCAGCCTCTACTCCTCTACTCCTGTTCTCTCTCTCTGTTTCTCTCTCTCTCTGTGTGTTTCTCTCTCTCTCTCTGTGTTTTTCTCTCTCTCTCTCTCTGTGTTTCTCTCTCTCTCTGTTTCTCTCTCTCTCTGTGTTTCTCTCTCTCTCTCTCTCTCTCTCTCTCTCTCTCTCTCTCTCTCTCCCTTTCTCTGTCTCTACTACCCTCTCAACTCCCCTCCCTATGCCCTGTATAAACTCTATTCTGTACTATGCCATCTCGTTGCTGGTCCCTCAGGGGGAAGGGGTATCTCAGCATGGGCCTGCAGAGGCACCCCCTTCCCCCACACCTTACTGCACCTCCACCAAACATATTCCTTCTCTCTTATTTTTATAAAACACAACAGTAGCCACACTACTGGCTTTGACTGAGTGAGTTTCTTGCTTTGTTTTTGAGATGGGACTCCTGTGATCCAGGCCATCCTGGATCTCACTATGTGATGAACATGTACTACCACACCCTGTTTGTGCAGTGTTGGGATCAAACCCAAGGATCTGTGCATGCTGGGAAATAACTCTACCAACTAAGCTACGTCCCTAGCACCAGCGAGTCTGTGTACCAGTGTGTATAAAGCAAGGAGAACAAAAAAAGCAAGTAGGAGGTACAGAGAAGCTGGAGGAAGCTTGCAACATATTATCAACTCAAATGCTACAGTAGCAGCTAGAGAGCTGAGTAAACAGGGGCAGCCCCATCCAGCCGGGGTTCACCATGGCCAGCAGAACCGACCCAGAAGCCTCACTGAGCAAGTCAGCCACATCCTGACTGAGAGCTTCCTGCTTCCTGTTCCCGGTCAGGCATTTTTATGCCATGAGATAACAGATAGCAGTGTGTGTCAGAAATGGTTTATCTTCCAACTGTTCCCAAGGACACAGTGTGTGTGTGTGTATGTGTGTGTGTGTGTGTGTGTTACAGAGCAGTCAGGACAGAATGTTTAGAGGACCCTTGATGTCAACATGTGGTCTGGGAGGGGAGAATCTTTTCCCCCAGAGTCTGCTTTCAATGTAAATAGTAGTTGATAATTTAACATTATACGTATATTCCACTCAGTTACATATCTTCTCTTTGATTTTTAAAGACCAGGGAGCAAGATATTCAATTTTTCTTGTGCTCACACTATCAGTTTTAGACTTTTAAGAGCAGCTCCTAACTGTACTTATACTTGAAGTAATAAATCATACCACGAGAAAGATGTTACTGAGGGTGGGCTAAGGGCATCATGATGGAGCCGTGCCTGTGCCCACAAAAACAATGTGTTATCCAGGATGGGCCAAGGGCATCCTGTTGGTGTTGTGCCTGCACTTTGGATGGTGCTGTTGGGTGAGACTTTTGGAAAGGACAGAAGACTGTTTTCTGCAAAAAATCTAGAGGAAAGCCATATGGTACTTTTTTTTTTCTTACGTAATCCTTCCAATCCTTGGCATCAGAAAGGATGAATTTTGCCCTGGAAACCTTACCTGTGTCTAAGTTATTTCTAATTAGCTCCAAATTATTTTCCTGGAGGACTTGGACTTGAAAATTCTTTCACCCCCCCCCCTTTTAATGATCTCACCCAGTGGTGTCTGCCTGGAGCATCCACTTGTGTCTTTCTTATGAGTTTATCCTAACATCATTCAATCTTAGAACACATGCCAAATGAGATCCCAAGGTGAGACTAGCATGGGAATGCTTTTTGAGCAGATGTTTCCCAGCGAGGGCCCTGCCTGCTCCAAACCCTGGTGGCTATTCCTGTTGGAAGTGACAGTGGAAGTGCCTGTGTCCTCCCTTCCTCCTCCCGTGGCTCAGAGATAAGCACAAGGAGGTGACACCATGAGGTGATACCATGAAGAGGGGAATCCCAGTCAGCAGCAGCCCCAGCCTCTGCCAGCAAGCCTAGGGGTGACTGAGAAGCCACCAAGAATCACAGGTGCAGGACACCAGGCGGGCTACTAAGACATGTTCCTGCTCTTATGTATGCCTCTGTTGATGGGAAGGATAGCCAAGTCCCACAGTGTCGCCTGTTATGCCCAGACAACTTTAGCATCAATCAGACTCCCTTAGGTGAAAATATCAGATGGGCAAATGTTCCAGCCATGGAATCTGCTCATCCCAGAGTCAAGTTCAGTTCTGTGGCTTGCAGAGGAGAATCAGAGAGGTCAGGGAGATTCAGAGGAAAACCCAGAGGAGGGTCAGAACATGGCGGGCGTCCCAGACCCTCTGAGGTAGAATTCATTCTAGCATTCTCTGGAGGGGGGGGGGGTTTATTTCTAGGGCTCCTGGCCATCCTCTGTAGGCCGATGTCTCCTTCTTCACAGCATGTGCAGACATTTATTCTTCTTTCTGGAAACTTGGGGGCTATATGCCTCAGAGCCCTTCCTCCCAATTCCCATATTTTGTTTTACATTGAACTCTCAGTCCATCCTAGCTCTTCCTTTACGGCAATTAGGGATCTGTGAAAATGTCCCTAACTCCCATCAGTAAGGCACCGATTCATGTTGATTTTCCAAGGGCAGTGGTGTGCAAGGTCTCTCCTGTGCAAGCTTCAACCATGAGAGTTTATGTGGATTTTCTAGGGAAGGTCATCTTGGGACGAAACACCAGCAAGTAAACCTTGATACAAACTGAGCCAGGAAGAATGAGAAAAACATGGAGATTTTATAGGAAGAAGAATTCTGAGAAAAAAGTGTCAAAGGGCAAGGTGAGATGATTTGAAGGTTTTCAGTCCCAGGTGAACAACCGTGAACGTGTTAAGACCTTTATTAAGATTCTTTATTAAATACACAAAATGAAAGTGTTCTTTCTGGTGACTCAGCTGATAGGTAGTACATCAGCTTTTATATTTTTTTCTGTTTCCTTTCCTTTCCTTTCCTTTCCTTTCCTTTCCTTTCCTTTCCTTTCCTTTCCTTTCCTTTCCTTTCCTTTCCTTCCCTTCCCTTCCCTTCCC
>NC_034601.1:80791138-80797455 GCF_900095145.1 Mus pahari | reverse complement strand
GAGAAAGAGCAAGAGAGAGAGAGAGAGAGAGAGAGAGAGAGAGAGAGAGAGAGAGAGAGAGATATCAGGTGCTTAGCTCAATTATTTCTCTCTATATTTTTTGAGACAGGGTCTCTCACTGAACCTAGAGCTGATTTGGCTGGACTGGCTGGTCAACAAGCCCTGGATAATCTTTTTGTTTTGGTTTTCTAAGCACTGGGTTACAGGCATGGGTTGCCTCCCAGCTTTGCTTGTGGGTCCTAAGGATGGAATTCAGGCCCTCAGGTCCTCATTCTTGCCTGGCGAGCACTTTATTGACTAGGCTATCCCTTCAGCCTCAGGTTCCTTTCTGTCTGAATAGGATACATTGAGCAGTCCCTGGTTCACCAGCGACTGTGCTGACTCTCTCGTTCCCTATTGAACTCCTTCTGCAGGCTCAGGCTGTTTGTTTTTTCTCAGAGGGTATCTGCCATGACCAGTAGTCTCTGATTCTATCTATGCACATGCCTCTTTTGGAGCCTGTGCACCCAAGCATCACTGCTGTAAGACCATTTGCCATAGATGGTACAACTCCCGGGAACCAGAAAGGCTATCACTTTCTCTTCACTCATCTGTGTCTTCACGTGGGGCCTGGCCTACAGCTAAATCAAACAAAAAGTCATCTTTCTTGTTTCCCATGAAAGCTGTGCTCCAAATCCAGCTTAATTAAAAAACAAAGTACTTTACAGTTAGAGTTTCATTTTGAAAAATTCATTCCAAGTATTTTTGTTCTCATTTCTTCTGGGTCAAGGGTGTCGGGTGTTTTAGTCAGACTTTGTGTTACTGTGACAAAATTCTGGGAGAAATGTCTAAATGAGGAAAGGTTTATCTGGGCTCCTGGTTTCAGTGGTTTGAGTGCTGTAGTTGTGGGCCCACCAGGAGACAGAATATCGTGAAGGCAGGATGACAGTGGAGCATACTTCTTCACTTCATGGCAGCCAGGGAGCAGAGAAACAAGACAGAAGACAGGGAACAAGATACCCTCTTTAAAGTCACACCCCAGTGACATGTTCCTTTCAATAATGTCTCATCTTCCAGTTCCTTTTATCTCCCAGGATCCCGTTTAGTAAGAGATTCAATGGGTTAATCCTCTGATAAAGTGAGCATCCTTATAATAGAGTCATCCTGCAGTACCGGCACCAGATGGAGACCAAACCTTCAACATGACCCAAAGCAATGGCATAGATCAAAGGCCTGTTAAACACCTGGCACATGCATGATTTAATTTAATCCTGAGTTTTAATAGGAAAGTTATTTGCAACATTATGTAAACTAAGAATAGAGGTGGCATGACCCAGCAAATTTCCAGTGCAGCTCCCACAGACTCAGAGTCAGAGGTGGCTCACACTGTCAAGCACAGAGAACTTCATTCTCCTATGCAGCCAGGAAGGTTCTAGCATCTGGTTCACAGTAAAGGTAGTTTTGAGTATCAGAAACTTACAATGTGTGAACAGTACAGCCGGCTGGCTGTTCTCATGAATTCTGTATCTACAGAGTCAACTAACCATGTATCCGAGACAAGAAATTGGCACTAAAGATCCGTATACACTTATTGTTGTTATTCTTGAAATAAAGCACAAGATAACAGGTATTTTCATGGTTGTTGATTTGTACTGAGCACAGGTAATCTGGAGATGACTGACAGTCTATGGCAGACAATGCACAGGTTCTGTTGGGAACTTGCCACTCAATCTAACAGACTCAAGCGTGTCCTGAAACCTATCCCTCAAGGGTACTGAAGGATGAATGCATTGTTAAAAAGATAAGAATGTCTACTGAGGTTCATGGCAAAAATATACAAGGTTGGGGCACATCTAAGTGGAGCTTTTTCTTTTCTCTCATTAAAAAAGACACCATTATTTGAGTTTTCACTACTCTCTGCTCCAAGCAGAACAGAAGGAAGGGTCTTAGTGCAGACCATTTTCAGTGAGGAGAACCATTTGTCTTTATTAAAATTCCAGTGTCGAGTATGCAGATTGTATGCACTTTCCCCTCTTGCTCATACTTGGGGTAAATTACCATTCACCCCCACTGAGGGAAAGCAGCTAAACAAGAGAGAACAGAATCTTTACAATTTATCAGATTGCCCTTGAGTTGAGTGGGAGCATGTGGGCCTGCCAGGAGGCATGGGGTCAGCTAAAAGACCAGTACAGTTGTTGCTCTCATCCTAGAAGCCAGTTAATTATTATATCTTCCTGACCCCTCTGTCCTTTCTCATTTTAAGGATCCTGAAGTTGGAAACACCTTACTACTGATGTGGATGTTTAAAGTTTTCTCTCTCTCTTTGTGACTTATAAGTGATAGTAGACTTGAGTTGAATAAATCTGGCATCTTTATCAGGAAGTTTGGGAGCTGTCCTGATTCCCGTTTCCACTCTCTTCAGGATCCAAGGAGTGGCTTTTAGGCTGCTGTGCTTCATACTCTCTCCCAGATCTCGTTGGTTTTTTTGTTTTTCCTATTTTGCTGACATGCTTATTTAATTTTTTTCTTTGATAAATTCTCTTTTAGTATAAATAGCTTCATTGAACATCTTGGTTTGCTTGTCATTTTGTGTTCAGATGTGTAGGGGTGGTGCTGATGCTAAGGTCCTGTTCCCCAACTGGTTCTTGATCTATCAGTAAAGAAGCCATGAGCCAATGGCTGGGTGGAAGGAAGAGGTGGGACTTCCAGGTCCCTGCAGGCAAGCTGGCAGATGCAGGAGAGGGAGGAAGGGAAAGTTCCACAGGCTTTGGGGAGAAAAGGCCAACCAACCAGGCGAGTTCTTGGGTGCAGCAGCCACAAACCACGTCTACCGGTGGGCCATTGGGGATGTTGAGCTGGGGGTGAAGGTGGCAGAGCAGCTGAGGCTGAGTGCAGACTTAGGGTGCTGAGCTAGGGGTCTGGGGAAGGGCATGCTAGCTATCTGAGATAGATTGGGGGCACCCAGCAATTGTGCCAGTAAGGCAAATTAAAATTGAACAACTGTGTGTATTTGTGTTTTTCATCTGTGGATTCAATATTCTCTGGGTGGGGAGCTGGTAGTTTGGTCTGTTCCTGGGGCTTAGGTGGGGTAGCAAAAGCCATACCTAACACAGATGAATTGCTTTCTTGTATGATCCATGAAATAAAACTTTTGTATCAAAAGATACAACTACCTCTCTGAACGAATCTAGGAAAATTATTTTGTGAAAAGGTGGCTTCTGTTGATAATAACAAACTATGCATCCATTTTCATCATGGTTCCCTCGTCGTGGTGATGATTTATTTTTTTTAAATTAAAACATGGCCACCATAGTGGATATGAAACTTTCACAGCGAGTTTGATTTGTTTTTATTTGACTTATGGAGAGGGGGGGACTCTAGGAATATACTTAGGGCTTAGATAGTCTCGGTTTTATTCCCTCATCTGCAAAGTGCTGTTTCACTGATAGCTACTCCTTACACATTTGCATATCCCTCTTTCATTGAACCATAGATCCATCCAATGGGAAACATGTCGTGATTGATCGATGCTGAGCATTGAGAAGGATCCCTCTGGAGGTTGACCACTCTGGACCTCAGGCAGGACTCAGAATATAGGTATGTCTCAGTTTGTGCCGGGCTGGATCTC
Source organism: Mus pahari (assembly GCF_900095145.1). Taxonomy (NCBI): domain Eukaryota; kingdom Metazoa; phylum Chordata; class Mammalia; order Rodentia; family Muridae; genus Mus; species Mus pahari. The sequence goes on along the minus strand of NC_034601.1, from coordinate 80,793,848 downwards.
CTGGGCATCAGGATGATGGGAGGGGCTTACTCGGGACAAAGCGTTAGAACGTTGAGTTGGATTGCGAATCTCTGTTGCCTTCTTTTCCATGTGACTCGGGGTATGTTTCCATCTTACTGAGGTGATTACTCCCCTCATTCTCTCCATCTTTGAAAATTAGGATGCTGTTTGTTTCCTCCTGTTATTCTGGGATGAACAAGAGTGGTGGGGTCCTAAGAGTGTCTTTATGATGCTTGTGTCTAGGAGGTTTCTTTCTGCATTCACTGCACAGCGTTCATGTAACCTTCCGTAGTCACCAGCTAGGCGAGTTCCAGTGGGTGCAGAAATGTCTAGCTTTTACCAACCTGGCTAGCATCTTAGGCTGTCCAGAGTTTAAGAGCTACTATTTCTGATAAAGTCACAGATTAACAGGATTCTGAAAATGACTCTTCCCCTTGTAAGTACTTTCAGCTAAAAGCCCCAAGCTGAGGATAAGAGACAGAAGGCAGTTTTACATTATGAAGAGAATTCTAGAAAGCAAGAAATCCTGCTTCAAAATATCTTACTAAAATATGATGAGTTATTCTGCTATTCACAGTAAGTGACCAGAAGACTTGAAATTTTGGGAGAATCTTTCTGAGGGGAGATGGTATAAAGGACTTCAGAGATGTTAAACCATTGAGTTTGTTACTGAACGGGAGTGGGGAGCGGTAGGGAGGAAAGTTGTATGCTCTGTTCATGTCATGGCAGGTCCAGAGTCCTCAGGCCACTGCTTTTAGAGCCCCAAGTGCACATGGACTGTTTGCAGGTTTGCTCAACTGAAGAAATTCAAAGACTCATCTACAGGTAGAAGTGAGAGCCTTTAGGGAGAAGATGGTACACATTTCCTGGACTTTGTACACACATGGGCTTACCAGGAAAAAGGACGATAGGATGGTGAGTGATGAAGGGAAATACAGAAGGCAGAAGGGGGCATTGTTGGTAACATACACATGTGTGCATTCCTATGGGTTAGAGGGCAGATCACCCGGTACTGTGTTAGTCACTGCTCTGTTACCTCGAAGAGACACCATGACCAAGGCAATGCTTATAAAAGAAAGCATTTAACTGAGGGCTTGCTTATAGTTTCAGAGGACTAGTCTATTGCTATCATGGCAGGGAGCATGGCAGCAGATAGCCACGGTACTGGAGAAGTGTCTGAGTGTTATATCCTCATCCACAAGCAGAGAGAAGAGAGAGAGAGAGAGAGAGAGAGAGAGAGAGAGAGAGAGAGAGAGAGACGTACACACAGAGATNACACACAGAGATACACAGTGACACAAAGAGACACACATAAAGAGAAAGAGAGAGAGAGATTGTGTGTGTGAGAGAGAGAGAGAGAGAGAGAGAGAGAGAGAGAGAGAGAGAGAGAGAGAGGAACCTGGCAGGCTTACAAAACCTCACCCTTGGTGATGAACTTCCTCTGACAAGGCCACACCCACCCCATCAAGGCCACACCTCCTTATCCTTCTAATCTTATCAAAGAGTTCTGTTCCTTGATGCCTAAGTATTTAAATAAATGACCACCACAGAACATCTCAAAGGAAAACTACAAGTACAAAATTCCCTGGAGAATTTTGAAAGCCATCCTGTGTACCCCAAGGGGATAGTCCCATGAGAAATCCGTAGACCCTGGAGGATGGCCCTGAGCCCTGCTTGTCACTGCCCAACTACAATCATGGAGGGCAGGACAGGAATAGAAGTGTAGCTCAGGGTTGCTCTCTGTTCCAATGCATAACTTGCTGAAGGGCTAACTCAGATTGTGCCATGGACTTGACATTTAAGCTTACATCGTCTTAGTAAGCCATGTTGGCAACAGTCATTTGTAGGAAGTTTCCCTTCTCACAATGAACCAGAAAGATCCATTGTTTGTCTGGGATGCCATCATGGGTGAAGATGGAGACCAATCAACCTGGTCTCTAGTTGACCCTCATGAAGGTTAGCAGCTCACCAAGCTGTGACTTGACAAGCCACAGACACAGGCATCTGGACCAAGATATTAAAACACAGTGCGTTGCTCTCCTGGAGCTGCAGCAACCAGCAAGGGTCTGAGGACCTGAGTTCAAATTCAGATGCTCCTTATGCTTTAGCACTTGTAGGTCAGTATTGCTTTTTCCTCAGAGCAAAGAATAAGTGAACTGTGATTATAATAATAATGATTATATTCTGTGTTTGATTAACTATATTTAGGCAGTGTGTTAAAAATCTCATCTTAATCCTCACAGCTTTCAAATGTTTTCATTATACTTATTTCTCCATTACTTCATCCTGAGGACATTTATTTGTCTGTGAGGTATTTGTGTATGTGTGCTGAGGTCAGAGGACAAGCTGGAGAAGTTTTTCTCCTTCTACCCTGTGAGTCTCAAGGATGGACCTTGCATCGTCTGTCCTGATGCAGCAAGCATCCCTTCCCCACAGAGCCATCTCACTGGCCCACTTATGGACTCGGACTATGCTCATTTTAAAGAAGAGAAATCTAGGAGTCAGAGATGTGACGTCAGTTAGCTGAGGTTGTATAGCTGGTAAGCGGTGGGGCGAGCACTTGAAAGTGAACCTCCCACCAAGAGACTGGGAAAGGGTTTTTACCAACCCTGAATCTGATAGAGGACTAATATCCAATATATACAAAGAGCTCAGGAAGCTGGACTCCAGAAATTCAAATAACCCCATTAAAAAATGGGGTACAGAGCTA
>NC_034601.1:80763845-80788713 GCF_900095145.1 Mus pahari | reverse complement strand
TCTCTCTCTCTCTCTCTCTCTCTCTCTCTCTCTCTCTCTCTCTCTCTCTCCTTCCTTTTCTGGTCCAGGAATGCATGCTACTCACGTTGGGTCATCCTGGTTTCAAGGGCTCCTTTAGATGGCGACATTTGTTTTGAGTTTGTCTGCGATGGCCTTGATAAGTTTAGAAGAGTTTTGCAATGTGTTTTCCAATTTAGGCTTATCTGATTTATTTTATTTTTATTTATTTATTTTTGGTAAAGTTTGGGTTATGGGGTTTTTCTAAGGAAGACAGTTTGGAGGGAAATGCCAGTCTGTTCATGATATGTCAGGCACACAAACTATTAAAATGAGTTTTCACTGCTGCTGTTAACCTTGGTGTCCTGGCTGAGGGAGCATCTGTCAGTCTCCATTGCAGTGCAGAAGATTTTGCCTCCCACACCTCCCACACTGTATCTCCTAGAAGGAAGTACTATACTCAGGGAGTTGGGGACATCTTGGTACTTCCTTGGGTGGGAACATGCTATATACATTTTTTTTTGATTTTTAAAACTATTTATTTTAATTATTTAAAAAATTATATGTATATGCTTGTGTCTGGGATATATTCTTATAAGTGAATACAGAGACCTGAAGAGGGTGTCAGATTATAGGTGGCTGTGAACTACCTGATATACATGCTGGGAACTAAACTTGGGTCCTCTGCACGAGCAGTGTGTGCCTTTAACCATTTCTCTAGGTTCTGGAATTCTTTTTTAAAAATCCACTTACTTGTGTGTGTGAATGTGTGTGTGTGTGTGTGTGTGTGTGTGTGTGTGTGGTATGTGTTTGTATGTGAACCTATTTTTGTTTTGAGGCCAACTGACAGTTTATATCCTTTTTCTCCTTCCATCCTGTGGCTTAAGGCAAACTAAATCAGGATGTCAGAATTAGTGATGTGCATCTTTATCCACTGAGCCATCTTACCCACAATAGAATTCTTTTGCATGGGGATTAGTTTATATATCTATGAATTCAGTCATTCATTTATATTACTGTAGTGAATTGAATGATAGTTTCTCCAAAAGACATGTCCGTATCATAGCACACATCTTCTTGGTTTCCCCTTCCTCCCTCCCTCCCTCCCTCCCTCCCTTCCTTCCTTCCTTCCTTCCTTCCTTCCTTCCTTCCTTCCTTCCTTCCTTCCTTCTACATTTTTGATACAAGGTCTCATCGTGTAGTCTCAGTTGGTATGGAAATCTCCATGTAGACCAGGCTGACTTTGAATTTTCTTGCCTCTGCTCCCCAAGTTCTATGATTATAGGTCTGAACACTCGTGCTTATTTTTTTTTTTTCATATTACAACTTATATGGTTTGTGAATGTGAACTAATTTAGGGAAAAGGTCGTTGTACATGTAACAAAAATCTCAAACATGAGGTCATCCTAAATTGCCCAAAATGTAATGACAAGTGCCCATTCTAGAGACAGAATAGGAGAAGACATGTAGAGATGAGGAAGATGGAGGCGGAGCTTGGAGTGGTGCGACTAAAAACCAAGGGGCGCCTGCAGCCTCCAGAAGTGGAGCAGGGGAGGGTGGGCTTTCCTCTAGAGCCTTGGAGGCAGTGCAGTGCAGTGCAGCCGACATGGATTGAGACTTCTGCCTTCAAAACGATGAGGTTAAACCTGATTTGAGGTGTCCAGTTCGAGGGATGTCTTGTCTTGTAGCAGCCATAGGAAAGGAACAGAGTTAAGCAGGAGTTATGGACATTTCTTCCTTACTTTGCTCTGGAATCCAGCTCTGTATCAATAACATTAATGCTCCATTATCCCAGCATTGTTCATCATCATCATCATCATCATCATCATCATCATCATCATCATCATCATCATTTCCATTGTCCCCTATTACTGGCAGCAGTACATTTTCACTGTTTTCCCCGTCTCTCAGCCTGGCCTATGTGTCTGGTCCTCTCCTTTGGAGTATCTTGACTTTGGATTATGTTAAATGCCCCAAAGATGCAGACTTGGTCAACAGTCTGTGGTGCTATTAGGAGGGAATAGAACCTTCTGGAGGTGGGGCTGGGTGGAAGGAAGTTAGGTTGTTGGCAGTGTGCCCTTGAAAGTGATGTTAGAACCTCAGTCCTTTCTTTTTACCTACTTCTCAGTTCCCCTGAGGCAAAAAAAATCTCTGCTCCCCCATGATGTGCTGTGCTACCAGAGGCTTTCAAAGCAATATGGCCAAGTGACCATGGACAGAAACCTCCCAAACTATGACCCCAAACAAACCTGTTCTTTAGTTTGGTTACCTCAGGTATTTCATCACAACCACAGAAGCTAACCAGCACGCTCACTTCATATGTGCCCTTCCAAGCTCAAGGCCTTTGGTATGTTTGCTTCTATCTCAGTAACCTCCCAATCAGAAACTTGAAAGACCTTCAGCACTTTATTCCTCTTGAATGATTCTGCTGCCTACAAGCATCCCTAGGAGTTTAGAAGTGTAATTCAGGATGTTTGCCAGAAGAGGACGCACTCAAGCAGGATGTACTCTCTGCCTTTAAACTTCTACATGTTTTAACAATGTACCTATATAACACTAAAGGCAGCCAACAGAAGCACACATCCCTTTGGCAGCTCCTTGCTTGGTCTCCTTAATTGTTATATTCTCATGCAAAGGGTAGCTAAAGAATAATGTTCTGTGAGAAAATCTACATTTTAGGGAGTTAGATGTGTGCACAGGCCAACTTTGGTATCTTTAGTCTCCTCCTAATTGACAACCTGTCTAGTTCTCTAGAGGAATTTCCTTGAAGATAATAAGGATGCAGGTTGAAGTTGCTCTCAAGATGAAGAAACAAAAGTATTTGGGAAGCAGCTTTAAATGTGAGGGCCCTTTGGTAAAGTTGCTGTGCCTCTTGTAGAACTAAGACCTTCATTTCCTTCTGGGCAGAATGGCTTGTCCTAGGAACTGAAAGAGATGTGACCTGTGGAGATGCTTGTGACAGGCAAGGCTCAATCGCCAAACCTGCGTGTCTTAAGTTACCTGTCTATTGTGGTGAAGGCACACCAAACTGAGGCAAGTTATAAAAGAAAATATTTAAATGAGCACTTGCTTATAGTTTCAGAGGGGAAGAGTATGACCATTCTGATGTATTTATTATGTATGTGGAATGTGGTGGCAGGCAGGCATGGTAGGTATTGGAGCAGTAGCTAGGACTGTGAGTATTTATCTACAGGCAGCAGAAGGTGGTGGAGAGAGAGAGAGAGCGAGAGAGAGACAGAGAGACAGAGACAGAGACACAGAGACAGAGAGAGAGAGACAGAGAGACACAGAGGCGGAGACAGAGAGACAGAGACAGAGAGACACAGAGAGACAGAGACAGAGAGACACAGAGGCGGAGACAGAGAGAGACAGAGACAGAGAGACAGAGAGACAGAGACAGAGAGGTAGTGGCAGAGGTGGAGACAGAGCCTGAGCCGTTTGAAACCTGAAACCTACTTCAGAGACACATGTCCACCAAGGCTACACCTCCTAATCCTTCCAAAACCACCTACTAACTGGGCACTAAACGTTCAAACATGCAGGCCTTTCTCATCAAAGCTCCGTTCTGAACCATTCAGCACTTCCCGTGTGCTTCTCATCCCGCAGTCTCATGACTTACCTTCTTACCTTTCCCCCTTCTCTGTCCCTCCTTCAGCATCCCTGTACCCCACCCAGCCACCAAGAACGGTGCATTTTTATTTTCTTTGCTCTCCTTTATTTATATTTTAGATTACCTTCTAACACCGAACACCCTAATCCAGACCAATATTATCTTATTTCTTCAGTATTGAAAAATTTCCATCTAATTACTCGTGCTTGGCCTCTCCATTTTACTCCCCTTTGTGAACTGATACATAATCACGTTTCTTAGACACAGTTTTTTTGCCATGATATTATTTGACATGGCTAAAAGAAGTGCCACAGTTTTCACTGTAGCGTCTCCCCACTCTTGGATCTCAAGCGAAGTAGTTATATCTCACAATGATCGATATAACTCCAAGGTGGCCTACATGACCGAAGAGATGGCTCAGGAGAAAGAATTCTTGCTGTGTATGTATAAGGATTGGAGTTAAGGTCCTCAGAACTTACATAAAAAATTTGGTGTGGTGGCCTGCCTAGCATCCTAGTGGATGGGAGATGGGGACAGGGTGTTACTGATCAAGCTGGCCAGCCAGAGCAGCTGAATCTGTGCACTGTAGGTACAGCAAGAGGTCCTTTCTGGGAAGACACCCAATGTCAGTTGTCCTTGAGGATGGGGGTGGTGGTGGTGAAAGGGGAGCTGGCAAGGTGAGGGATGCAATCACCCTCTCACCACAAAGGGAATAAGTGATAGTTTATTCTAAAGCCGAAGCACTTAAAAACCACACTGGTGGAAAGTTGGGTAGAACAGGCAGAAGATTCTCAACTATGGACCTCAGATGCTACCTAACGACACTCTTAGCTCTTCCGTTTGTAGAGAGGAGGACTTCGTTAATACATCCCAAGTTTCTTTACTTTTCAAATCGGTTTATCAGGATGCTAGGTTTGATATGGAGGTTGGCAAGGGATTACTCTTGAGAAGCTAAAGATAGCCCCTCCCCCAAACATACTCCGGGGTAAGCCCCATGCCCAGGAGTAGTTTGGCCAATAAAAAAATAAGCTCAATGATATTTTTGTGGAATTTTCATTTTGTTTTGTCCTTTTTTGTCTTACGCTTTTTTGCTTGTTTTGATTTTCATTTTTTTGTTTTGTTTTGTTTTGTTTTGTTTTAGAGCAAGAGAGAGAAAGAAAGATGATGAAGTTGGGTAGGTAGGGAAGTGGGGAGGATCTGGGAAGAGTTGGGGGAGGGGGAAATCATAATCAAAATATATGTGCACATGGAAGGCTGGAGAGATGGCTCAGCTGTTAAGAGCACTGACTGCTCATCCAGAGGACCCAGGTTCAATTCCCAGCACCCACATGACAGCTCAAAACTGTAACTCCAGTTCTAGGGAATCTACCACCCTCATACAAGCATCCCTGCAAGCCAATACACAATACACATAAAAAGAAATGTTATTTTAAATAAAAAAGAAAGCTTCAAGGAATCTGTAATTAGGCTACGGATTAACAACATTTTTGTCACCCTCAAAAGATAACTTCTTTCTAGGGATTCTGGTTCATGCCATCTCCACATGCATGCACACAGTGCACCTGCACACACATGTGCCCACACACCCTACACATATACCCACATTAAGAAGTTCTTCAAGAGCTGAGTCCCAGGACAGGACAGATGTGTATTTGTGCCTCTTGTAATTCCCTCCCATTTCCCCTCAAGTTCTTTCTCATACTTTCACTGCCTCATGATAAGTAGGAATGGCTCTCTTTTAAGGTCCCCATGCTGTCCCAGGGTCATGCGATGACTTCTCCGATTCCTGCGTACATTTTGACCATTGCTGTTTTCTCAAAGCTGACTCACAAAAAATTGTAGGATGGTCCTGTTTCTTGAACTCTAAACACACACTGTGGTCTTCTAGGTCTTGCAACTTCAAGAATCTTTCAATCCGTGGGTGTGTGGTGGAGCGGGATTATTTGCATCTGTAACAACACAAGACCAGGGGAGATTCGGATTCAACATATCTGGGGTCTGCAGTGAAAGAGAAGCCTTAGTTCTCTGTTTCAGGAACTGCAGGGTTCATCAGAATCACAAAGGGGGCTGGCTAAAAGTGAAGGCTCTGGGCGCCCCACTTGAGCCAGTTGAGTAAGGAGCATGGCAGAGCCCTCCATCAATCCCAGGACTCCATGACAGGGGGTCGTTAGCTGCAGAAAGTGGAGGCATTTTGACTCTGAGAACAAAGGGCTCCTTTAGGTTGGAGCCCCTGCATAGCTTTGGGCTTCTCAGCTTTGAGTATCCTACCCATGGCCTCAGTTAGAGCTCTCCTCCCGGGTCGCTTCTTTTTCTTCCTCATCTCTAGCATAGCTTTTTCCCCAGGAGGTAGAGTCCCAAGATACATATTTTGTGTTTCAACCAGTTAGAAAAACAATTCCCACCTATTTTGATATACTGTGCAAGTCAGAATTAAATTGTGACAGGGGAGGCAGAGGCTGTGGTCCAGCTCTGTTAAAAAAAAGAAAAGAAAAAAGCCCAGGCTGTTTGAAATTCCCAGAACCGAATTCCTCTCTCCTTGATGTAGGCACATTAAGGCTAAGCCTCATTTTTCTCTGTTGCTTGAGGTGAGAATTGAACATCTTTGGGCGGTGTTTAAGGGGTCTTCTGATTGCCAAGTCCAAACCAAGCCACTTTGCGCTTTCTCCTCACGTTGTTTCTTGGAAATGACAAACTTTAAAAAGTGAATCTAAATGTCACTTTCATTTGAGGCTGGGGAATAAGGGAGATTGCGGGACTCATGGGCACGGAGTACGTGAAGATGATTTTTTTCCTTCTGTCTTTTCTGATTGCTTCATGCTGCCGAGGCGGACAGTGTGTGGGCAGATAGTAGGAAGCTCTCTGTGCACCTACAGGGGACTCTGTGCCTGCCACTCAGGAGCCTGCAGAATTATATTCCTGGGGAGCATCAGAAAACTCTCAAGTTCAGATTTAAATCAGTTTTTAAAAAATTCATTTCAGTAAATACTTACCTACGTGGGTAACTGATAAAGTAATTGTTTCTGAGAATTAGATTTCATTTTAGTTGAAATTTAAGATCTAGAAAAAAAAATGTTTAAAGTTCAGACTGCAGGCCCAAGAAATGAGTGGTGACCGGGCACGTTAGTGCAGTGGTTCCTCTCTGTATGAAGTCAGTTGATTAATGGAAAAGAAAACTCTGAGCATCTGTTGATATGATACGTTAAAAACAACGATGAGACTACATAAGAGAAAATAGTGCAAGCGTTTCTTTATGGAGAACCCACCAGGAAAGACCACCCAGACAGCCTATAGCCAACTGAAAGTCTTTATTCTGCCTGGATGCAACTACACTTAAGTATTGGGGACCCAAGTGCATGGCTGGACATTTAGAGTATGGAGCTTTTAAAGGCAAACTTACATCCCAGTGTCTCACTAGGCAGCTGTAGGGGCTTGAACTTAATAATCAGCCTCTATGTGAAGATATGGGCAAGGTGGCATGTGATTGTAATCTCTGTGTTAGAAAAGCAGAGACGGGGAGATCTCTCTGGAGAGCAGCCTGTGCTAAATATGGTGGACAGCTCCTGAGGAAAGACCTCTCTCTCTCTCTCTCTCTCTTTCCCCTTCTCTCTCTCCCTCTCTTTCACACACACACACACACACACACACACACACACACACACACACACACCACACCATATATCACATATCACACACCGCTCACATACACAGCAAAGACATATACACATATATACACACACACCATATACACAGCATGCACACACATACTGAGCATACCACACACACATGCACACACACATACACACAAGCATGTAAACATACACACAGCACAGAATACACCATATATGCAGCATACTACACACACACACACACACACACACACACACACACACACACATTTACATACATACTTTTCTCACCATATACAAAAAACTACATGGCTTGGTAGGACAGGCCTGTAATAGATATTTGTGAAGACAAGACAAGGTTGTAAGTTCAAGGGCATCTTGGGCTACAGGGTAAGTTCAAGACCAGCCTGTCTCAAATAAGCACCGAGAGGGTATGAGATGCAGCTCAGTGGCAGGGCAGTTGCCTGTACACATAAGAACCTGAATTCAGACCTCAGCTTGGCAAAATGACCAAATGACATCCCCAGGCAATATAAATGAATTGGCTTCTTCTGGAAATTTTTCTAGGGGTCACACCTACCATTTGACATTTTCCTTGAAACCTCATTCGGGTTACTTGTGACTAGAAAGGTGGCTGGAAGGAGTGGTGGATCCTTTGTTTTATTCTTAAAATTTCACAGATTCTGCCTCTTCTAGGGACTCCGAGGGAAGCCAAGGCTTGCCCAGGCAAGGCTCCTCCAAACATGTATTCTGTAAGAAAACATAATGGTTTGCCTTGCAATGTTCTCTTCTTCAGGGGAGCTCTCAGGGAATCATTCCTGGAACTCTGGAGGCCTGCCATCTTCTCTGGGCAGCCTTCCAGCCAGGGCAGGTATTTGAAAAGTTTACGCTCCACCCTTTGTTCATTAATGGTTTCCCTGCAGAGGCTGCCTGCATCCAAGTGGCTTCCTGAATACCGTGACTGCTGGAACGTGATTGTTATTAATGATGGGTATTCGGACAGTCTTCTCAGTTTGCAAAGTGCTTTGCAATGACGTTCACTTAGCCCTGATTAGGTGGTAGTGCCTAATTACAGGACACCTTTGCCTGGCCTCAGAAGCCTGGCTTGGTATGCTTGCTCTCTGGAGTGGGGTGCTGGATTCCTTCCCCAACCTGGCTTAGTGAGTCTGGTCTCATTCACTATCAGCCCCAGCAGGCTCAAATCTTATTTTCTGGCCCCTGGTGAAAGGAGGCAGGAGGGCAAAGCAGACAAAGGCAGACATGATCTTGGGCTGCACTCTTTTCTTCAGCATCAGTTCAACAACTCCTGTAGAGGACTGGGCACCTTTTGCTTTGCTGAGCAGCAAGGATTGTCTGTTTCCTTTCAATCTCTCAGGCAACAGCCATTCTTATAAGCATTATGAAATGATCTAACAAAGGTGTGTGGAGAGTTGTAATGAGTGTCCTTCAGTAATACAGTAGCAGCACTTATAGGTAAGTTACAATGGGAATGGTTTTATCTGCAAGGCATGCTGTGTGATGAATGTCTACATTTAAAATAATTGCAGATAAAACCATTCCTGTTGTAACTTACCTAGTGGAATTGCTAGTATTTTATAACCCAGATAAGCAATAGAGCACACATAGTTGCTGGCCCCAAAAAGAATAGTTTGAGTTTCTTTTCAAATATGAGAAAGATACAATGTGACCACATTGGGATGAACTGGAGTCTGGGCTATTCTTCCTGGAAGCAGGCATGATGCTGAGATTTTTGTATCCCAAGGTAAAAGCCATAGCTTTGGATGACATCACTTGCTGTCTAGTTTAGGACATAGTTGAAATCTTTTCTAGGTCCTGGCCTCTTACTTCTTACTGGAGATCTGAAGCACAGATCCCCACACTTCTCAGCAGGGCCCTTGCAGCTGGGGTGAGCATCTGCACTTCCTACTATCACAGGCCCTAGGCATCCTGCAGTCCTTTACTTCCAGGGAACAGAGTACCTCCATCATTTCAACGTGGGGGGAATGGAAGGAACCTGGGTTGGCCTGCCTCTCATCCTAAGTGAGGAAACTCCAAATAGGCTAGAAAAGCACAGGCAAGTGAGGCCACCGTGTTCTCATGGGATGGCATTGACCACTCAATATGCGTCCTAGAGGAATATACTTCATTGTACAGTATTATTTATCCCCTAAGGATTTAGCCAGCTCCAAGAAAGGGGACGTACATCTCAAAGGGACAATAGTTCACCATCTGAAGCCCTCTATTCTGGGGACCGCCCATGATTAATGGCAGTAGGTCCTGCTTCCCATGAAAGAATCTCAATTTCTAGTTTTGTCTTTTTCTTTAAGATCCTGTTTCCTTTTTTTTTTTTTTGGTTTTTTGAGACAGGGTTTCTCTGTGTAGTCCTGGCTGTCCTAGAACTCACTCTGTAGACCAGGCTGGTCTTGAACTCAGAAATCCGCCTGCCTCTGCCTCCCAAGTGCTGGGATTAAAGGCGTGCCCCACCACGCCTGGCAAGATCCTGTTTTCATATAGCCAGGCAATGGATGTTTGACGGAAGCTCAGCCTGGACTTTCACTTTGGGGCTGTATACAAAGAGGCAGTGAACACTTGAGAATTCTCTCTAGGGTCAGCAGTCATTCTAGAACAGCAGGCAGGGTTTGTGTGGGGCTGGTTTTCATTGTTGGGTTGTAGCTGAGGTTCTGATCTCTTTACCCTTTTTTGTGCTTTGTTGACCAACCCTTGCCTGAATCTGATTGTCTACCCCACATCTTTCTAATAAATTACCTCTGTCTTCAAATTTCCAGAGCTGGTTGTATGACCCAGGATCTTACTCAGTGTAATTGTACTGGGTCCTAGGACACCGACTCCAAAGGTTAGTAGATACACACCTTGGTTCTGATAGTCATGCTTTATGAGCTGTGGTGAGTTCCCATGATACAAGCTTTCCTCCAGAAGTACGCATTTCTCATGCAGTAGGCTCTGCTAAGGACTTCCTCAGATATTTCAGTCAAGGTTGCCTGTGAATTCATGCTGTGAGGAGAGACAGCCTATAAATTTTCCTCGCTTTAGGAGGGAAAAATAATAACTTCTCATGGAGGGTTATCCAGAAAATATTCCCACGGTCACCTCAGGAAAGGCAGCCTTTGGTTTGGCTCATTCCCAAATGTTCACCCAGACTTGCAGTTAAAGACCACGTTGCTTTGCAAGGAGTTTATTTTTTTGGCTTCATGCATATTTATGAAATGGGTTCTATTTATTTATCATTTTGGGGAACTGTTTTCACAATGCTCACTTCATGTAACAGATTCCCATTAAGTGAATAGATATTATTTCTATCCATGTGGCACAACTCCCTGTGCTGGGCTTTAGGGGGAGGCAGTGTATCTACTGTAGTGCGTTTGTTACATAGGGTTCCTTATGGATGCATACTGATGCACATATGCAAATGCTTATTTAAGGTAACACAACCATATTAAAACATATCAACAACCCAGAATTATGTTGATAATTAACACACAATCGAAATAATGTAGTAACAAAGTGAGCTCCCTGAATAACTAGAGCATTTATTCAATCCCTGTTTACAGCGGTGGGTGACTAGTGCTAGGCTCTTTGAGGGGAGCCGACGCTGGTGTGCATTCTCCCCTCCAGGGATTTTTCTATTTAATTGGGGCAACTTACAGTTTCATTGGAAGCCTAGGTTCTAATGATAATTATGGGTTTCTAGCCAACCCACCATCTGAGCTCCTGGCTGAATGACGTGCTCCTGGAAAGCCTTTGGAAGAAAGCATGTGGAGGTAGACAGCCGGCGTCTTGGAGACCCTTCTTCATTCAGTTCAATACTGTGTCGAAGCACATGGTGTTTGTCTTCTGTAGTCCCATGGCATTAGCCTCTCCAGAGCTGTGATGATGAGGAGGATGTGCCACCACCATGCCTGACTCTGTATTCATGTCTGCAACCCAATTTAAATGAAATTAAACAAGCGGATGAACTTACTTATTTTTGTGGTGCTAAGGATCAAACTCAGTACTTCACTTGTTTTGTGTACTCTAGATTGTTCTAGGCCTCCAAGCCTGCCTTTTTATTTATTTTCGTAATGCCCTTGAATGGATGACAGCAAGACTTTGATGAGTCCTAAGAGAGTAGCAGTAGAGATTCAGAACATCTTGTCCTGGAATGATGCACACACTGTGATCAATTGCTTCGGCTCACGGGGAGTTCAAGGAGGTGAACTTTTAGATGGTTTATGTGTGAAACACGCCCAGGCAACTTCCTCTCCATACCTCTTCTGCCTCCTCTGGATTATCCGAAGGGGCTCATGTTGTGCCTCATTGGTTTTGATTAAACAAACAATAAAAATGGGGAAAGGCGGATGTACTGATGTTAACTTGGGGATATCTCCCATGGTTTTAGGGCATGATCAGGACAGAGGCTGTGTCCCTATTGATACAACCTCCTTTCTCTCATGGCGTTCTCAGTGCTGCAGGCATCAACATGAATGTCCTTTTCTTGTCAAGGGCCACTGGGTCAAGAGCTCAGGGTCTCTGTGTGTCCTTTGTGTTCTCTATGGTCCCTCCTCCATCCTATGTCCTGTATCCCCTGCCACTCTGTGCCCTGTGCTCACCATGATGCCTGCTCCACTCTGTCCTTGTAAGGTGCAAACACCCATGGGGAACATAAACCTCCATGACTTCGGAGCTATAGACGTTGCTCCTATGTGAACGTCATCTACTGTTCTCAGAGCATGTAATATTACTTTCCTTTTGATTCATATCATCAACTTAACATAAATTAAGGCAAAAGTTTACAACCTAGTGGTAGAGCACACGCCAAGCATGCATTGAGACCCTGAGCTCAGTACCACAAAACAAGATAAAATAAAAGCCGCATAAAAGCACGGATTATTGTTAGCATACAAACGGTATGAAGAAGAGGCCACAGTGGGAGATTCCTAGGGAAGCATTAGGGAATGATCTTCAGGCAGGCCTTGGTGAGGGTGGGCAGGATTGGTACTCAAAGACGATCAATATAAATTATACATAGCTGCCCCAAACTATTTAGAACCCGGTATTTTAATTATTCTTTTCCTCATGTCTCTACAGTTGAAGAAGGGTAGGGGTGGTGCAGACATATCTGCCCACTGAGCCCTGGGTCCGCACGCCAGCCATCCGTTTCCTGGGCCAAAGTTCAGTTTGGTATCTGGAACTGTTGTTTATGTCTAAAGGTTATTTTCCTTCTTGTCCATAATGGACACTCCTCTTGAAAGACAGTCTTCTAACATTTAGGAGTGGGAACACAGTGTCTGCCTATATAGTAACCCCCCAACATCAAGGAGGCTCCCCAGGGGGAGTTCTGGATGATGCCCCATATAAAGAGGTGAGGCGCTGGTTGAGAGGGTTTCAAACTCCTGAATCACTGCTGTGTCATCGTTTACAGCGCGCTGTCTCTATTACGAGGCAAGCACGAGGGTGTGTGAACTTATGTACGGTTTATAAGATCAAAATCTGGATACATTTGCCAATAGCTTTATTCAGGGTGGATCAAAGAGAATGACAAAGGCCCAGAGACTGAAAGAAAAATGAGATTAGGATGTCATCACGGGCCCAGCTTTTAGCTGCACATCAAAGGTGTTTGGTTTAGTTAGCTCTCTTTAAAAACATACTTAAGTGGGTTGTTGCATAATTTATTTCCCAGAGTGAGGATTTTGAATACTGATAAACTAGAGAGACCCTGTGAGTGAAAATTAATCTCATATTTTGGCTATTCATCTTTTAATTTTTTTCCTTTAAGCTAGGTCTCACTATGTAGCCCAGGCTGGTCTTAGTTAGACTTTCACTCCTCCTGCCTCTACTTTCTGTGTGCTGGGACAATGGGGATGTGCCAGCATGCATGGCTTCTGGTATTCCTTTTGAGATTAAAAAAATTCAAAGATAAGCTAGGAGACATTTTAGTGGTTAACACGCTTGGTCTGGACACACACGCGCGTGCGCACACACACGCGCACACACACACACACACACACACACACACACACAAACGCACACCCTTAAAAGTGAGTACAAGTATTCTGGATAGATAATTTACCTTTTATTATTATTTGTATATTCTAATATTTGGTAGAGAGCCCCAGATAAGTCTCAACTACAACCATATTTCAGAGGAAGAGGCAAGGCCTTCTGTCATCCACAAAGGAGAATGGCAGATCTTCTTACTTCCATCTCTGGCATTTGTCTCAGGGTGGAAGGAGGTCTGGGAAAGGAACCTGAAGATGACAGGCACGATCTGTTTGAGAAAGTCTGGATGCTCCGTGCCACCATTCAGCCTAGTGTCACCTCCTGCTTCTGCGCCTCCCCTCCCTACGTGGAGCGGCCTGCCTCCCTCAGGGTTGTGAGGGGCTTGTGAGCTCAGTCTGAGCTGAGAGTGCTGCAGTGTATGGTGGATGTCTCTGAGGACATAGTGGGGGCGAGGACTGCTGTGGTGCTGAGGAGATGGCCGAGTCAGGAGGTGATGAACTAACTCCCTCTCACAGTGGGTAAAGAGTTCCTGTCGCTTGGCGGCCAGACGAAAACCACATGCCAGGATCCTAGATAATGGTCATTCTAGGCAACAATCAAGAGGTCCTCTCAAAGGAACAAGTAAGACCAAGAGGAGGGAAGGGCTTTCATGTGTGTCCCTCAGGTACTAAAAGGAGGGAGCCTAAGCTCTTAGGAAAAAAGATACCTTCATAAAGGCAGCTAATGGCAAGAGGTCCAAAGATGCAACAAAGTAACTCTCAGCGGAGCTGGCATCAAACACCAGCCAGAAACGAAGCTGGACCACACTGTGCCCTCACCCCCATGCCTTCTTCAGTTCCATTGCTGGGGGAATCAGAGGCCTCAGCTGGGCCAGTGGGAGCCTCAAGGTACCCTTCTTCCAATCTTCTGGAAACGAGGCTTGGAGTTGGATGTTTATATACACCACTCTATGATGCTATATGAGACCAGTTAATAACCAGAGTGCACAGATCTCCTATGGGATCCAGGAAGGATGACCCAGGGCCAGGCAGGATGGCAGCTACAGGCAAAGAAAATTAGCACTCTAAAATGTCTTAGGAGAGCAGGGGAGAAAAAAAATGATAAAGATATTCATCGAGTATTCCCTTCCAGCCTCACTTATTTCATATCTGTTCAACAACTATAATTTACAACAACAAATTACAGAAATTCAGAAGTCTTGGTTGCCTATAATCAGTTGCTGTGGCAGGCTCTCATAGAAGCACAGGTTTAATCCGCAGTCCTCAGAAAGCGATTTCTGTATTTTTCTTCTGCTTATGGGGTTGAGTGATGACTTTCAACCCTCCTTTCAATACTGAAGAACACTCGTTAACACAAAGTAAATGGAGGCTAACTTTATTTATGGAAGTGGAGTCAAAGATTAATGTAACATTAAGTATGTAAAATTAATTAAAGTACTCAAATGCTAAACCTGGTGATATTAAAAAAGAACAATGTATCAAGATTAAATAGTTTATTTTAGGAACGAGAGCTTGTTTTTGACACTAGGAGAGATGCGAATGTTGTTCGCTGTATTAGGGAAGGAAAGCAGAAAATTATGTGATCATTTTGCTAGGTTCAGACAAGGAAGCAGATAGAATACAGAACTCATTTCTGATAGGAAAGGAAGCATTGTAACCATAGGTAACCACACGCATCACAACAGTGAGAATAAACCAGCCACGAACTTAAGACAAAGTTAGCTGGGTGGAAACCCTGGTGCAGAAAGATACAGTCACCATCCTTGGTAGATGGTGTCATTTTCTGCCTAGAAGACTAAAGGTGAACTCAAAATCTCTTAGAACTCATAGAAAAATTCAGTGAATTGGCCAAATGTCAGGATGAATACCTCACATCACAAATTTACTGTCACCCAGCAGGGCAGCCTGACATAAAGATGCTGTTCATAACAGTAATGTTAGAACGCAGGATGGCCAGGGAGAAATCTAATCAGCAGTGGACAAACCGCATATTAAGATACTTTCTTGCAATATGTATGAAGTGATGAACGGCAGCAGACACGTGTTGGTTGTGGATGAGAAGGAAGAACTGTAAACCGTAAATTCTAGAGGTAATTTATAAATTCACTGTTATATTAGGAAAAATTCTTGTGATTTTCTCAAAATAAAAACATATGAAAAAGAAAACAAAGAAAAACACACACACACAAAAAAACAAGAAATAAAGCAAAACAAAAATCCCAAACCTACCTCATATACCATAAAGGGAGAGAGAGAGAGAGAGATAGAAATAAAGATAGATAGATAGATAGATAGATAGATAGATAGAGAGAGAGAGAGAGAGACAGAGACAGAGACAGAGACAGAAAGAGACACAGACAGAGACACACACAGAGAGAAACAGATAGACAGACAGACAGACAGACAGACACAGACAGAGAGACACAGAGTTTCTACAGCAGTTATCAGAGTAGACACTGCTGTAAAAGGACAGCAAATACAATTTTTTTCTTACACTGAAATAGAAAAATAAATAAATGGAATAATGGGAAAGGCCACAGAGTCATGTGTATTGAAATCAAGAACTTGTAAATATACTACTATGGGAGTCACATGCAGACAGCCCTATTTATAAAAATTGTAGTGTATCTCACATCTTATATGTAAAGAAATTCCATCTGAGGTAAAGACATTCAAAAACACTATAAAAGTCATGACATAAACACACAGGACATTCAAGCAACCCTTAAATGAGGAACATTTTCTGTGGAGAAATTGCAGTGGGTTGCATAACTTCTCACAACTTTAAAATTGACTATGAACTGAGCTAAAAGATAAGTAGTTAACTAGGAAAACAATAAACATAAGTATAATGAATAAAATATTAATTTTTATAGTATATAGACACTCTCTAACCAATAAAGCAAATTACCCAATTGAAAAATAGGCACTGACAAGGCAAGATGCATTGATAACTCAAGGGAAAGTAATAAATTAGAAAGCTAACTACCCAACAAATGAAAATTAAAACAAAAAGGAGTGAGCATACAATAGATGACAAAAATCATACTGGGAAATGAATATTTGCTACATTATCCATAGACAAATAAAAAGATCTCTGAGGAACATTTTGGGTATCTATGCCTTAATTTAAAATACTTATTTTAATTTAAAATTTCTGTTATGTAGACCACTTACTTTTATTCACAAAGAGAAATATATGACATTTATATGGAAGATTAAATAAAAAGGGCATGCCTATATCATTAGTAACTGGTAACAGAAGGATTGTCAAAAAACAATTTAACTCATAGTTTTATATGTATTCAAATTACATGAAGTCCAAGATATAAGATGAGATGTAAACATTGACTGTTTCAGAAAAATAGGTAGAGTGTGCTCTGTGTCAAAAACAGGGATTGATAAGCAGATACTTCTATAGTTCAGTATCTGCATCTCTTCACATAAGTGCACAGGGGAAATGGCTGCCTGAGGGCATGGCTTTGCTGGCATGAGATAAAAATGGATAATTTTCCTTACTTCATCAAATACTTTAGAATTTAGATTTTTAAGAGACACATGATCTTTGTCCTGGCTTTTACTGACGAATACGCTGAACTTCTGGGAAGTATCTTCACCAATTCCTGGTGGATTTGTGTACCCTTAGAGTCACCTGAAGGCGCCATCGTTTCCTCTGTAGTCATGGTAGCTACAGCAGCCATACACCCATGGGTGGATTTGAAACACAATCTCATGGTGAAGAACTTGGAAGTTAGAATCCCAAATTACTACATAAAAAGTAGAGTTCTTATTCTCGATAGAGAATTAGGAAAAAGAAAATGGTTCCCTTCCGCATTAGAAAGCGATTCCTATGGAGAAAGCGGATGGTTGTAAGGACTGTGGGCAAATAGCAAGCTTACACACAGTATAAAAGGAGGAAAAGCTAACTCCTTGAGACTTTGCATCTCAGGGATGGACTTTCGGTGTCTCTTCCCCACCCAGCTGGAGCTGTAACAAAATTAGGAGCCTGGATTCCACTGCTTACCTGGTCACAATGTAACCAAAGCTGTCACAACTGCTTACACTCGCAAGAGGAGCGATCATAAAATAACTCAGAGGATACTGTGTATAAGGTTAGGGCTCTTGGGGAGAGAAAGAACAAACTCTACCCAGGGGAAAATGCAAACTGTAGAGACACAGGAGCAAGTGGATGAGCTGTGTAAACTTTCTTCATGGCTAGTCTTTAATTTTTAAGACCCGTGATATGACTCAGAAGAAGAAATAAAGTTCAGTGTATTAAATGGGGGGAAGATGTACTTAAGCTAACAGTGAACTGAGATTGGATAAGAGCCAATCCTGTACATACTCAGATGCTATACAAAATTTTTACCACAAAACTGGGCATTAGTGTCACAAATAGGGAGAACTCTTGATTATTATGAATAAACAAATCTCACAGAATGTTATCAGACGTAGCTTAGACTATAATGTCTTTAAATTTATTTATTATTTTTAATTTCAGGTGTACAGGTGTTTTGCTCGCATGCACTTATGTGCAACATGTGTGTCTCTGGTGCTCATGGAGGCCAGGAGAAGTTGTTGGGTCCCCTGGAGAAGGTGTTGGGTTCCCAGGAGAAGGTGTTGGGTCCCCTGGAGAAGGTGTTGGGTCCCCTGGAGAAGGTGTTGGGTCCCCAGGAGAAGGTGTTGGGTCCCCTGGAGAAGGTGTTGGGTCCCCAGGAGAAGGTGTTGGGTCCCCAGAGCTTGAGTTAGATGGTGGTGAGACCCTGTGTGGATGATGGGAACAGAACCCTAACCCTCCGGAAGAACAGAAAGTGCTCCTAATCATTGAGCTGTCTCTCTAGCCCTTGTCTGTAATTTCTTCAATAGTTCTTTAAGATTGAATTTATTTATTTATTTATTTATTTATTTATTTATTTATTTATTTATTCATTTTGTGTGTGTGTGTGTGTGTGTGTGCGCGCACACACATGCATGTCAATGGACAACCCGAGGGAGCTTGTTCTTTTCTAGCCATGGTTTCCAGAGATTGAGCTCGGGTCATCAGGATCTACCCACTGAGCGGGGTCGTTGGCCTTCATCTGAGATTTCCCTCGGCTTCATCAAATCTTTCTAGAACCAATGGGAAGGAATATCTGAGGCAATTGAGTTTTTATATTGTGATTTTTTTTCAGTATGAAATTTTTCTTTCAGTCACCTTTCTCATTTATGGTGAAAAACTCCTAATAAGAGCAACTTAGGGAAATAAGAGATTGGACTAGTTCACAATTAGAAGGTGCAGTCAGCTATGATGGAAAGTGGTGTGGCAGGCACATGAGGTAGCTGGTCCACCATACTGTGTTAGCTTCCAGGAAGCAGAGAGCAATGGACTCTAAGGCTCAGTTACTCTCTCCCTTGGCTTCAGTCTGGGATTCCAGCCAGGGGTGGGGTGTCACCTAATTGATCTTGGATCTTCTCTGCTCTGTTCGACCTTTTTGGAAACTCACTCATAGATACATCCAGAAATGTGTCTTCACATAATCGACAAAGGTCAGCCAGTCCACGCACTTCCTTTCCGGTTGATGGATGATTTCATTTTACAGAGCATATATC
Source organism: Mus pahari (assembly GCF_900095145.1). NCBI lineage: Eukaryota > Metazoa > Chordata > Mammalia > Rodentia > Muridae > Mus > Mus pahari. The sequence continues at coordinate 80,769,895 of NC_034601.1, read as the reverse complement.
AATTAGCAGCATTACAGGTTGGTCTTTTTTTTTTCCTCTAAGAGTTAAATAGTGAGTGTTTTAGATTCTATAATACAACCTGCCCAAATCAGTCTTATAGTGTAAAAGGTGACCCATGCACCACCCAAGGGAATGGGCACACTGGATTCCCGGTATACTTTATTTACAGACATTGACATAGTTCACATCAATTTTAGCATTATGGAATATTCTTTTTCTTTTGATTGTTTTCTTTTAGTCATTTAAAAACAAAAACAAGCAGTGGGCCATACTTGACCCATGTTTGGGTTTCCTGAGCTCTCAATTAAAATGAGAGAGGGAGAGAGGGAGGGAGGGAGGGAGGGAGGGGAGAGAGAGAGAGAGAGAGAGAGAGAGAGAGAGAGAGAGAGAGAATGAGAGAAGGTAAGGAAAGCCATAGTGTGACCCTGGAGAGACGAGACGGCTCAGAGGATAAGAGCTCTGGCTCTTATTGTCAACCAGAGTGAGTCTATGAAGGAATACATTTCTCCCAGTATTTGGGGATCCCTTTGGGGTTCCCTTTAGTGGGGCCACTTTTCTTCATTTGTATGGGATAAAGATGTACTCTATGAAAATCCATTAGTTCTGTCAAAGCCAGTTGTATCACATTTCACTTGTGTGGTGTTTGGGAAACCCTTCTCCTCCCTGTCAGGCAATGGCTTCACTAAACACTAGGGCTGCCAATATCAGCAAACACCCCACAGGCATGTTGGAGACGTTACATAATGTATGTGCCTTAATAGTGTGAAAGAACAATGCATATATTAATTTCTGAATAAAGCCAATGGGAAGATGGATCTAGCAGAACCTTGCTGTTTAAATATAAAGAACCGAATTATCAGCACGTTCAGATAAGACATTTGCTATTTAATTATTTTTACAACAAGAGCTGGAAAGCAGCTAATAGTTTAGTTGCCACCAAAGGTGGGCTTGGAGATCTGCAGAATAGTGTAAATTCATTTTAATTTGAACTAAAGTACACAGTCTGCATCACCACAGAAACGTCTCAGGGGCTAGATTTTATTAAAATATTTGTTTTTATATCCCTCCTAATGCGAAGCATTTTTTTCCTATTATAATATAAACTTTCTATACTTACAAAAGGAAAGAAGAGAAACCTCACCCACTGCAGTGGAAATTACACGGGGCGCATCTTTGTGACGAGGCCTGTCATTTGTCAACAATCTTAGCCCGCTGGGGGCTCGCAGTCAGAGTTAGCATTCAAGAACAAGCTGGATTTACACCCATTGCTTTACGGCCTTTACAGCTGCCAATATATCTTTTCAAGGTTAATTTTGTTTTTACTAGACATCTCTTTTACCATGCAAAATTAAATTGTTGGCTGTGTTTAAGATTGACTTAGTCCTGGGGACTGGAGAGACCGTTCAGTGGCTAGGTACACTTGCCGCTGCTCTTGCAGAACACTTAGGTTCAGTTCCTAACACCCCGTGGCAGCTCACAGCCTTCTGTTACAGTGGCCCCAGGGGATATGACCCCCTCCGCTGGCCTTGGTGAGTTCTATGCATGACACACAACCAGTCAAAGCAACGTATAAAATAAAGACAAATAAATCTGAATTGACTTATGAGACTGCGGAGAAAGCTCACAGCCACTGGAAACTCCAGGTCCAGGGAATGCGAGGGCACTGGCACATCTGTGGCACACACAAATGCATGCAGGTACCATACACAAATATTTGAATAAACAAATATTCAAAAATAAAATAAAATTGACTTAACATTAATGGAGAAAATGGACCTTCTTTGTGGTTTTTGGGCGGAATTTGGGCTATGTAAAATTAATAGTGAAACTCTTTGGCACAAAATCACCATGGGTGGTTTTAATTAGGTATGAAAACTGGAGAGAGTTTCTCGAGGATGCCCTTGGTGCGGACCCTCAGGTGCACTCTTCCTGCTAGTGGAGAGAGGGCAGACAGGGCAGACAGGGCTGTGATCAGTTTTGCCGCCGCTGGTAATCAGTCCTGACAAATGAAGCTGAAGACAAAGGACCACCCAGAATTGCATCTGTGACAGCTGAGGACAAGCTCAAGTGGCCACCCCAGGTTCCCTCAGGTATCGGGGTAACATGGGGGAAAGACAGCTCTTGAGTGTTGGTAAGACTTCATTTTGATGAACTCAGGGAAGGGAAGCGCAGTTTTGTTACATTCCAATTATGCCGAAATGGAATCTTATTAGGTAGAGCAGGGAGGAGGGGTTACTTACTTGATTTAATTTATCTAAACAAAACAGGCTTCCCATGTCTGTGTCCTGGTTTGGTTATTATTTTTTCATAAGCGGCATTTAATTTTAATCCTCCCTTTGTTCTTCAGCACCTTGGGGTACCTGCCTTTGAGATATTCTCTCCCTGACCCCAAGTTCTGGCAATTTCCTTGCTCACATTCCCTCCCCATCCTCTTCCCTCCTTGGAGACACCAGCATAACAATACTGTAGCCACAGACAGCACTAACTCTGAACCGTAGCAGTGTTTTCATTAAGCAGATCGACTGCTGTGTGGACAGGGATTTGAGAACACATCTGTTCGACAGCGTTTTTCATTTCACGTAATTTTCTGAAACCATACTGCCAAAGTATCATTCTTAAAAGCCTTCCCCAAAGACACGGAAATAGTTTTGCTCAACAGAACTCCAAGCTGAAATGCTATTTATGACGCCTGCATCCGTTCTCTGACTTCCAGAGGCGAAGCTGAGTTCCGAGTAGGCGTGGCCTTGCTGTGGCCTTGTGCTTTGCCCTTGCCCGGCTGGCTGTGGGGTTGGCCTCTTGGAGGTTGCTTGCCCTTCTCTGTTCAGCAGTAGGGCAATGGTGTTGCTTAAGGAGAAAACCTATGGTGGAGCCATGGTTATTTAACTCTAATGTCACTGGTTATCTGGAACGTGCATACACTGGTTTCACATCATAAAATCATGCTTGGCGCATGACAGATTTCAAGAACATGGGTAATATTGGCTCAATAGTTTTTCCATTGGTGTGTTTATCGGATAGGTCAGCATGTGTTTTAGTTGTGTTTCTATTGCTGTGAAGGAACACTATGACCACAGCATCTAAGAGAAACATTCTTATAAGGGAAAACGTTTCATTGCGGGACAGCTTACAGTTCGGAGGTTTAGTTCGCTGTCATCATGGCGGGAAGGAAGCACGGCAGTGCGCAGGCAGACATGGTGCTGGAGAGTTGCTGAGAGTTCTACTTCTGGGTCTGAAAGTGCAAGAAGAGCAAGTGAATCACTGCGTCTGGCTTGAGCTTCTGAAACCTCAAAACCTATCCCTTCCCCTGCTGCCAGGTCTTCAGATGAGGCCACACCTACTCTAACTAAGCCACATCTCCTAATAGTGCTTCTTCCTGTGACCCTCTGGGGGGCTGTTTTCTCATTCACCATCGTAGCATAGTTCCTTGAATAATGTCCATTGATTCCTTCTTTCCAACATTATCTCTCTCTCTCTCTCTCTCTCTCTCTCTCTCTCTCTCTCTCTCTCTCTCTCTAAGGAAAAATGTGTTTCTGATCCTGACTTTCAGCTAAATAAATAAATACATACATAAGATACTTCAGGGTTGAGCTGTTTGGTGTCTGCCTGGAACTAGCTCCTGAATGATTCCCACGAGAGGAAACATGGCTGTGTGGGTGTCAATTACATCTTTAGAATGGGTTTTAGGTGTGTGAATGCCAACCTCCCGACCAAGGTTGATGCCTAGGGACTTTTTGGTTGTTAACCATTGAGAATGGTGGTATATCTAGTTGGTCCAGGCTGCAGTGCTGCTAAATAAGCTTCCTTGACTGCACAGACATCCCTTTATAACAACAAATAGTCCACACAAACTATTGGTGGTGCTGGCCCTGAGAGACCGTGGGGTTTAGATGAAAGTTTGAATCTTGACAGATAAAAGGCTGCATAATTCTGATCCGAAGTCCTGGCTCTAATGTAGCTATAGATGGTTGAGTGAGAGCTGCGTGTCTTTATTTCAGTCGTCGTCGTTGATGACATATTAAGTGAATATGGAGATGGGGATTACTGAGAATTTCCTCTGCTCAGGCCTTGTGTAGAGCAGCACTGACAGCCTCTGGTGTAATTCTTTCAGCAGTGGGAGGTTAGTATTGCCCCTAGTCCTATCTTATAAACGAGGAAGTGGACTCTTGGGAAAGTTAGAAAGAAGTGCTTAAAGCTGCATGAGTGGAATCAACGATACAATATCAAAGATTTCATGAAGAGCGATAGTCCCCTCTGACCGCTCTCTAACTCTGGTTTTAATTCTCAGAGAAATCCCTTTTGAATCAGGAGTCAATCGTGCGACTCAAAACCATTAGTTGTTATTTCTTTCCGGAGACTATATTATGGGGACCAATTCCTTCTCTTCCTGTCAGTTCTCTCCCTGTATTTCTATTGGACGCCATTTCAAACAGTAGCCCATTTTCACTCCTTAAACTAAACCACAGGTGTCTCTTCTGGATTTCTGCATCTTACTCCCCTGACATCCCCTCTGTGTGATTCTTCTCTCTTCATCTCCAGCACTGTCCAGTCTTTGGAAAGATGAAAATGACTAGCTGGAGTTTGCATAGCTGTGCTAATGGCTTATCTCTGGGCGAGCGAGGTGGTCAGGGGCTTGGATTGCATTTTCTTCTCTCTAGCACCACTGTTCTCTGCCTTGAACCCTTGTAGATAGTTAGGGTATAGACACATGGATATAATTTTTCTTAATAAAGATCATTACTTAATGATCTTCAATAAAGACTCTCCCATTTTAACCCCATGCCCCCCCAGGTGCAGTCTATATCTAGAGTCTCTCTGAATTTCAAAGACTCTAACATCTCCATTCTCCTTCCTGTCCTTTGGAAATTCTACCACAATATGTAACTATTCTGCACTAAATCTTTCTGTTTATTAATGTCTTATTTATTCAAATTTCCATTGGCTCAGTGAACAACAATAACAACAACAACAACAACAACAACAACAACAACAACAACAAGAAAATGTAGAGACAAATAGACTCCAGAAAGGAGTTTGGAAGGATTTCTCTCTCCTGATCAGGGCTCCAGCATGGCCTCTCAACTAAGAGAAGCAGGTTTTTGACCTTTGTAGGCTCTGAGTGACTTGACAGCCACACCCCCAAAGCTCGTTGCCCTTGGCAACCATTGAAGTAGAATGACATCCTCTTTAGACAGCAGCAGGACTCTTCTGTCAGCTTTCCAGGTGAAGAGAGATTAGGTCTGGGGAGGGAAGTCTGTGAGGTAGGAGTGTGGGCAGCCACTGTGTGTCCTTCTGACCTGGGGCGGGTCTCTTTTTAATCTGTGCTAAGGCTAAAGTGAATGGAAGTCATGGGACAGGAGATTCTGGTCATCCTTTCCTATGATAACTCTGTGGGTCTGAGTCCTTAAGGCCTAGAGTGAGGCTGTCCGGGTGTTGGTGGGGAGGGAGGGAAGATGCAAACCGGAAGTGCCTCTGGCTCCACATCTCTGGAAGACACCTCAGACTTCCTGACAGTGTTTGAGTGTTGACCTGTGGAAAGGTGAGCTATGGAATGTCTTCAAAGAGTGGCATCCTCCCACTTCCCAGCACAGAATCCAGGTTAATGGGAGTGTGAAGGCTTTCTGCTTCCCAGTGCACGGCCCAGGTTAACGGGAGTGAGCTCACTCCTGAGCCAGCATGGTGGATGGTACTGCTTCTACTCTGTCCATTCTCATGACCCCAGCTGACCTTGGGAGGCTAGTGGAAACGCTTCCACGCTGAATTCAGAGTGCATTTCAAAGTTTCTTAGCACAGAGGGCCTCTTTCTTCCATTTAGAGAAGGTCAGTGCTCCACATGGATTTTCTTTTTTCTCTTCTCTCTTCTCTTCTCTTCTCTTCTCTTCTCTTCTCTTCTCTTCTCTTCTCTTCTCTTCTCTTCTCTTCTCTTCTCTTTCTTTTCTTTCTTTCTTTCTTTCTTTCTTTCTTTCTTTCTTTCTTTCTTTATTTTTTTCTTTCTTTCTTTCCTTCCTTCCTTCCTTCTATTATTATTACTATTATCATTATTATTATTTTTG
>NC_034601.1:80746448-80762790 GCF_900095145.1 Mus pahari | reverse complement strand
AGGAGGAGGAGGAGGAAGAGGAAGAGAGAAGGAGGGGGAGGAAGAGGGAGAGGAGGAGAACTCAAAAGCTCCTACCTCTTAATCTTAGCTATCAGTATCATCCGACAAAAAAGGTCTCTGGCTTTCAAAAGTTGTTTCTTTCATGTTTTTTTCTTAAAAGCCTTTCTTTAGGCTCCTGGGAAAGGTATTTGTATAGGAGTCCAGAGTGAAGTTGCTGTGTATTAAGGGATATATAAGGGATATAATCTTGGTTTTCCTGCTAATGAGAAAATCTTGGCATGCCTCAAAGTCATTGAATGACCTGTGACAATTTAACATAATGATCACTATGGAATACAAAGACAGAACCTGTAGTATGTGGGGGTTAAGAGTCTGCCTATTTAAAAATATCAGGATTTAGAGGCATCATGGAAGTGTTTATAGGGTTCTGGTTTAATATATGCATCACAGCTGGCAATTTGTATACAAGCAATCTAATATCTAGGTCTAGTTTAATGAACCTGAGTTTTGAATTTTCCGTAAGCATTGGAAATATCAGAGCTTTCAGGGGCCAGTGAAAAATGACCACATTACCCAACACATTTTGAAGAGTTTCACGAAGGAAAGAGCAAGTGTGTGAGCTTGGTGTGGCCCACAAGCTGCTTGTCTATCAGGAAGTCATCCCTGCCACGCATCTGTGAGATGGGAGTGGGTATTTAAGATGTAAGGATGGGATAACCAGCAGTTCTGAAGCTTTAGGGAGACTGGAAGGTGGGATAGTTATCTATGGGTCACTTTTTGGGAGACTGATCCTTGAATAATGGAGATGAGTGAAGGTTTGACCAAATCAGGCTTCTGTCTAGAGCAGTGGTTCTGCCTGTGGAAGTCTGAGAACCACTGGTCGAGAACCAGGCTACTCTGCTGTGTGGCTGGTGATATTAACCATGTATGTGTGCAGTACACAGCATGTCCAATCACACAGGATGGAACAGGGCCACGGTAAATGCTGATAGGAAAAATCAAAACAAACAAAAACGAATGTACATCTCCAGGCAAGGTATAGTTGTTGGATATTTAATAGCAATTATTTATTTACTCACTATTTTGCCAGACAATTAACTTTAATTAACTTTAATAACTCTCCTTCAAACTTGTTATTCTCAAATGTCATCAAATGTCTGGCAGGAACTAGGAATTACAGGACAAGAGAGACTAGATTGTAAACAAGATCTCTAGTTGTCTCTAAGTAACGTTCTAGAATGTTCAGCACCGGTGATTATGGAGATTTTGAGAAGGACCCTCCGCTTGGCGTGCCAGCTGACACACACAGAACTATTCTAGGATCTTTTTGTTTCATACTTGCTTAATTTTGTCTGTGGGCAGCCTCGTTATTCCTGTCTTCGTGTGTTCTAGCTGCTATAACAAAACACCAGAAGCTGATGGCAGAAGGCATTAGAATTTTTTTTCTCACAGATCTGGACTCTGGGGATTCCTTTGAAGGTGATTTCACATTTGCTGTTTAGAGCCCTCCTATGCCACCATCTTTCTGTGTTCCCTCGGGGGATTTTTGGGGTGTGTATGTGAAAACCTTGCTTTATCTGCTCCTTTTCTCCTCTTCCTCCTTCTCCTCCAGTTCCCGCTCCTTCCCAGAAGGCTCAGCCGGAAGACCCCATCCTCATTCCCATGATCTAATCTTAGCCTCGTTGCCTCTCAGTGGTACCGTATCCAACTATCATCACGTTAGGGCTTAGGGTCAGAAGATGAATTTGAGGAAGTCAAGAATATTCAGACCATACCACTCAGAAAAACATTTCCTCAGATGTTGTGGTATTATTTGGGTATTTCTACCTCACCTTTGATCATATAGCTACCAAATAATATATTTATAGTAACCCTTAAAGCACTAGAGCTGGGTAGATCTTAACCCTCTATGCTATTTTGTTTACTTCTTTGTCAATAATCCCAAGGTATGCCATGTTCCACCTGAGCTGCTCCTACTCCAACAGGCCCACCCTCACGGCCATGAGCTCACAGTCTGCCTACCCCACGGAGACTACTTCTTCCTTCTTCTCTTCTTCTCGGTCCCTGCCTCAGACTCCAAGCCCGGAAACCAAAGCCCTGCATACCTCTCTTCTGCCCAGTTACAGACTGTAGGCATCTTTATTAATCAATCGTGGATAACTTGGAGGGCAAGGTTTATACAGTAAAAGCTGGTATATGTAAGGATCTGCTCATCTTAGAGAAAACAGATCTGTGTGTGTGTGGATGGGGGGCAGAATTTAACATTTGAATACAGGCAGCAGCAGACTGACCTGCTGCACTCAAATTCCAGAATTGCCTCATCTACATGATTCTTACATATATCTGTTATGTCTAGCTCTATGCCATATGGATTTCTTAAGTACTTCGTATATACAACACATTTGTTCTCCACAACAAGGCTGTTATACATATTGTATCCATGAGGATGTTGAAGTAAATGGACTAATAAGTTGCCCCTGTGTTCAGCTGTGAGGTAGTGAACAGCACTGGGTGGGGTGGATGGATGAAGGGCTTGCTTGTAGCTTTATTTACACCTAATATCCACCTTGATTTGCACCAAAACATTCTGCTCTTTTTAAGGGCTGTCTTGTGATGGAATGCTGCCATTTGACTGGATTACTCTCTCCTTTACTGCAATATTTGAACTTGGAAAGCCATGTTGTAAGAATCCTTCTGGGTCAGATTCTGGGAACAGGAAGCACTTCTTACCAATATGGAAGGGAAAGGGAAGCTGGCACCACAAATCTTGTATTTGGAAGCTAGCTTCAACTCACATATTGAAGTTCTGACTTCTGGTTGTGATGGCATTTAGAGATGGAGATTTGGGTGACAAGACATGAGGATCGTGGTCTCGTGATGAAACTAGTGCCTTTACAACAAGCAGCAGAGGAAAGGAGAAATTAAGCTGGCGGCTGTTCATGGTACTAGAAAGGTACTCGCCTCCCTCCCAGAGGGGAAAGGTAAACACCACCCAGTCACAAACTCTTCCATCTACAGTGCTGTCCTCCCTGAAAGATGTACTGGGGCCGTGGTGGCACAAAGCTTGTGAGAGTAACCAACCAATGTCTGGTTTGAATTAAGGCCCGCTCCACGAGATGGAACTCATAACCCAACACTGCTTGGGTACCCAAAAATCTGCGACTAGATAGTCCAGGGACTTAGGAAAAAACAAACACTGTTGTTATTCTACTAAAGGAATGAAGCAGTAAAATGACTCCTAAGGACATTCTGCTATACTCATAGATTTGTGCCTTGCTCAACTGTTTCCAGCAGTAGAGAACAAATAGAGACGCACAGCCAGAGCATAGGCAGAGAGTGAGAGACCTTTGAACACTCAGTCCTAAAAGGGATGCTTCTATCAAATCTCAGTTGCCAGGGACCAGGGAACTCTTTGGAAGAGGAGGCAGGTAGAATGTTAGAGCCAGAGAGGATGGAGGACACCAAAGATTCAAGGCTGTCGAGAGACACCAGGGCTGGCACACATGAACTCACAGAGACTCAGGCAGCATGCACGGAACCTGTGTGAGTCCGCACCAGGTGGGGTCCTAGAGCTTAAAGGAGAGGTGGACATCTTGCTCTATCCCTAACCTGGAAGCTATCTACAGTTGGTAATCACTTGCCAATGAAAACTTAGTTTTCTACAAGGTAGTCTCACTGGAGAAACAACCAGTCTTAAGGGCAGGGGTATGTCCAGCAGTGTCGGGTGTGGCCAGCTCAAAGTCAACAGCATTTTTGGAGGTTCCTTGTATCATAATGTTGATCTAGAACACTTTTTAAAATTAATTAATTTACTTTTACTTTGTATGTCCTTTGTGTATATTTCATGGCTTCCAGTTTTGTTCTTTTATGGGATTTCTGTGTGTGTCTCTCTGTCTCTATATATGTTTCTTATGCTTTTTTCTTTAGTTTTTTTCTGTTTCTTTATTTTGTCCTATCCCAATTTGTCTTTGTTTTGTCTCATTTTATTTGTATTCCTTGGGTGCCTGTTTGTCTTCTAACTAGGGACAGAGAGGGTGTGGATCTGGGTGAGAGGGGAGGTGGGGAGGGACTGGGAGGAGGAGTAGGGAGGGAAAGTGTAATCAGTCTATGTTGTATGAAAAAGTATTTTCAATAAGGGAAACAAAGACTTAAGAAAGCTTGCTTTCCTTTTGCATATATGTGCTGTCGTTCTGCATGTATGTGCTGTTCTGCATGTATATACTGTCCTTCTGCATGTATGTTCTATCCTTCTGCATGTATATACTGTCCTTCTCCATGTATGTGCTGTCCTTCTGCATGTATGTGCTGTTCTGCAAGTATGTTCTGTCCTTCTGCATGTATGTTTTGTCCTTCTGCATGTATGTGCTGTTCTGCAAGTATGTTCTGTCCTTCTGCATGTGTGTGCTGTCCTTCTGCATGTATGAGTTATTCTTCTGCAGGTATGTTCTGTCCTTCTGCATATATGTGCTGTTCTGAATGTATGTGCTATCCTTCTGCATGTATGTGCTGTTCTGCATGTATGTGCTGTTCTACAAGTATGCTCTGTCCTTCTGCATGTGTATGCTGTCCTTCTGCATGTGTGTGCTGCCCTTCTGCATGTGTGTGCTGTCCTTCTGCATGTTTGTTCTGTCCTTCTACATGTATGTACTGTCCTTCTGCATGTATGTGATGTTCTGCATGTATGTGTTGTCCTTCTGCATGTATGTGCTATCCTTTTGCATGTGTGTGCTGTTTTTCTGCATGTATGTGCCATTCTTATGCATGTTTGTGTTGTTCTTCTGCATGTATGTACTGTTCTTCTCCATGTATGTGCTGTTTTCTGCATGTATGTGCTGTTCTGCATGTGTGTGCTGTCCTTCTGCATGTATATGTTGCTCTTCTGCATATATGTGCTTTTCTTCTGCACATATGTGCCAAGAAAAGATAGTAGTTGCACATGTATGAAGAGTTCCCTTGTAAAGAATTCAACTGAGCCCCAGAACCATGAAAATAATTGCAGACATCCAGTGTATAGAACGGTGCTCAGCAGCTCGGATGAGCCAGTATCTTCAGGATATTCTAGGTTTCCCCTGCATATCATTGTGCCTGTCTCCACATGTTAGCATCCACGAGTGCCAGTGAGTTATGGCAATTTCTGGATCCTCTTTAAGTCAAAGGCAAGTTGGAGAGTGAGACGAGCTTTGCCAAGCTCTGTTCTCTTACCACTCTCAGAGTTTTATAGTCATCGTCTTCTCTGTATTAAATTACTTTCAATTTGGAAGATCTAAAAGGGTAGCTGAAACAGTAAGTGATATGATTATCTGTTTCATTTTTCTCTTGGAAAATGGACAAAGCAGTACCACAGTGATATTCTGCATTGGCTTTCGTAGATGTAAGTCATGTCTGGAGGAGGCTTTCCATATAGAGGTTCTAAAATGCACATTAACGGTTCGAGCACTATAGCTGTACCACACTGTCTTATGCCAGGCCACTTGCCAGTCCTTGAGCTGGGGACAATTTAGAGTGGCTGTATGTTCATTTGGAACCACCTCATTGATTTTTGAAAATATACATGCCTGAGCTCTATCCTAGATTAAATCAGAATTTATGGTGTCTTGACTCTCAGGTACTAAAATGTGAAGTTTTACTATTACAATGTATGGACTTTTACTGTTTTGTGTCCCATCTCAACTTGAATGCGCCTGAGCTTATTGCTGAGTCCCCAGAGGGGTGGATATATACCACAGGCTGTTTTCACATACTGTTTCTGAACTTTCTCATGACTCCTCTCAAACTCCCACATAGGTGCAGACTTTCTGTAAGATTTAGTAAAACTTAAAGTATGGTCATGTACATCTGTATGGGCCAGGACTGCACACATGTCCCATGGTTCCAGGGCCAAGATTGTACACATGTTCCATGACTCCAGAGCCAAGATTGCACATGTGTCCCATGGTTTCAGGGCCAAGACTGCACACATGCCCCATGATTCCAGGGCCAAGACTGCACANTGGTTTCAGGGCCAAGACTGCACACATGCCCCATGATTCCAGGGCCAAGACTGCACATATGCCTCATGGTTCCAGGGCCAAGACTGCACAATGTCACATGGTTCCAGAGCCAAGATTGCACATGTGTCCCATGGTTCCAGGACCAAGACTGCACACATGTCCCATGGTTCCAGGGCCAGGACTGCACACATGTCTCATGGTTCCAGGGTCAGGACTGCACACATGTCCCATGGTTCCAGGGCTAAGACTGCCCACATGCCCCATGGTTCCAGGGCCAAGATTGCCCACATGCCCCATGGTTCCAGAGCCAAGACTGCCCACATGCCCCTTGTGTTCCAGGGGCACTGGAATCCTCTGCACATGTCTAGCCAGTCTTGATTTCCTGTTCACCCTCTTCCTCAGCCCTGCCCTCTCCAACAGTTGTATGTCCAGCACTTTGTCTCCTGTCTGTGTCGTCTTGTTGACAAATCTGCTCTGACTTGCGATCCCACCAAAATCCTCATATGCAGAAGTTTGAGTGTAACCCTTTGCTTCTTCACACCTGGTCAAGGTTACTGCATTCTTCTTTTATCTTTATGGCCAGTCAGCCCCAGGAATATTTTAACAACGGGCCTGCCCAGACATGCCCAGGCTTGTTCCACTATGTTCTCAGCCTCAGGCTTCTAAGCTCACAAACAACTTTTTCTTTGGACTATTTGACATAAGTTACATGAATCACAGGCCTTAAATTTCATCTTAAATTTCGTTTCCTTCACTCCCTGTGGGTGCTGAGACTGAACTCAGGTCCTTTGTAAGAGCAGTGGGTGCTCATAACTGCTGAGCCACAGTGTTAGTACTTCAAAACACTGACCGGAAAACTATTTATTTATTTATTTATTTATTTATTTATTTATTCATTCATTCATTTTTTTGAGACAATTTCATTCAATAGTTTAGGCTGGCTTTGAACCTGCTATGCTTTTGCCTCAACCTCCCTGCCTCCCACCCATGATTTTGGAAATCCTATGCTACTTATAGGTTTGAGAGTCACTGATCGAGCACATATTGTTTTGGCTCATGGGTAATGTATTAGCCAGTTACTGCTGTGTAATAAGACAGTCACAGAGGGAGGGGGCTGGAGAGATGGCTCAGTGGTTAAGAGCACTGACTACTCTTCTAGAGGTCCTGAGTTCAATTCCGAGCAACCACATGGTGGCTCACAACCATCTTTAATGGGGATCTGATGTCCTCTTCTGGTGTGTCTGAAGACAGCGACAGTGTACTCACCTACATGAAATAAATAAATCTTAAAAAAATAGACAAAACAAAACAAAACAAAAAACTGTCACAGAATCTCACAAGCATGACTAAGCCTGCTGAGTCAGTCAACAGGTTCTCCAGCGCAGGAATGAGAATTAAAAAGAAAAAAGATAGTTAGACAACATTGTAGCATGACCCCAGTCAACTCTGAGACTGAAGGCAAATTTAATTTTCCCAATCTGCTTTTTATACCATTTTAATTACATGCAAGTATTAAGGGTGATCAAAACAACAAGGAACTAAAAGGACAATAGTGAAGGAACAAGCAAGACAATAAACACACAGCCCCATGATCACTCCGGTGATAGCTGTTTCTAAGGATGATCAAGATATCTGAGCCTACTTCTTTGTTCTACCCTAAAACCAGATTCTGACTTCCTTGTCCTTGGCCAATGTCAGGTCCCTGCCTGAACTTATTTCTTTGTCATGCTCTAATGTCAGATTCCTACCTGAACTTACTTCTTTGTCATGGCGAATGCCAGATTCCTGCCGAGAGGCACCCCAAAAGGCTCTCCACACAAGCAAAAGCTTACTGTCTGCTGGGAACCTCTGAGAGTGGCCAGAAACCCTGATGGTGCCAGTGTCATTAATATGGATGGACTCTGGCCAAGGGATTAGTTTATCTTGGTTGGGTTCATAGGAGTTTCACCCAGGAAGGAACCTAGGGCCTTATATCCTCGTGATGATGCATGGTCGAACTGCAGGCACAGTGGGTGAAAGCATTTGATGTCTCTGAAGGCTCAGGCTACAGCTGCCATTCTTCCACTCAAATTCTGCTGGCTCAAGTCAGCCTCAGGCTAAAACCGACTGTGAATGGACTCTGAGATCCCATAGCTTGCTTAAGCTGTTTTCTTAGGCTGTGCTCTCCCTGGAAATAATTTGAGCAGAGTTAACAATAGATAATGACTTTTGTGCTGCATTTCCCTCTAGACTTAGCAAGAATTTAGGAAGTTGTTGATTGCTGCCTCTGTTTACTGAAAGTTATAGTTTAAAACTGATTTATCAAATCATCTCTATGGCAGTATGTCTTAACTGTTTCTACAAACCTGCATTAGATCCTGACATAAAAGGGAAACCTAATAATAAGTTAGATTTTGCTTCTTATTGGATATTGATTTTTTTTCAAGTACTGCATTAAAAAGTTACCTACTTGGGTTTCTGGAGTTTTCCCCTCCTTCTTGGTTCTGTCCCTCCTCATCACTAAGGGATGATGGCTGTGGCCCCAGGGATCCGGCCTTGTTCTTTCCTCCAGGGACACTGCTGGGTAGACCCAAGAGCTTTCTTTCCTTCCCCAACTCTTCCCGTGAGCTCCTTTTCTAGAAGAAATCTCAGAGGTCTGTTCTCGTGCCCAGCAACTGTGCTTCTATGATTGAGCTTCTCTTTGTGCTCCGAGACACTTTTTCTCTTTGCAACCCCGCTGACCTCTAGGGGTTCAAATGTGAAACTCTCTTTTTCTCCCCACAGTCTCCGAGTTCAGGGATCTGGAAACTCAGCAGTAAGCTGAAAGACTTGATTACATGTCCCTTCATAGGGCACTGGGCCATATGGTAGGTACAAATTAAAAACAGTAGTGACCTAGATATCTAATTATTCCTCAAGGCAATATCTAAAGCAAGCACACTGATAATTCTAGCTTATAAACCTAAATCAGTTGCTATTCATTTTATGAAGCCAGAAGAGAGAAGAATACCATTGTTGACTAAACTTTGGGAAGGTGACTCTTGGATCAATAAAGCTGACTCTTGGATCAATAAAGAGGTCTGAGACACCCTGGACTATTAAAGATTTGTATCCTGGATCAATAAGCTATTGCTGTGTGACTTTGAGAAAATGCCTTAACCTCTCTGAATCTCAGCTTTATATCGTGGAGGTAACAGAATATGGACAAATCTCATGGCACTCAAGAGAACTTGGGAAATGGTAACCATGAAGTACCCATGGTTTTGGTTTATAAAAAGCTGTTGTTGTTTCAAGCACCCAAAGTTTAGCCCTTAAATTTTACTTCATCGTCATGCTCCTTGTTCACTGAGTCTGATCATGTGTAACTGCTGTCTGGGTCTGAAATGCAGATACAGTTCAGGACTTACTGATTGATGAGGATGATCCAATCTCACATGTGTGGCTCCTGGTGTCAGCTGGCCCACGTTTGCACCCTATTTTGCTGAATTTCCCCCTAACTCTCTTGTCCTGGCTTCGTGCTTGTGAGTCCTGAGTTATGGTGAATTTGTAAAACAGGTGGCTATAGCTCAATCCAACCATGAACACACACATCTGTCATGACCAAGGAAATCTATTATGTGTATTGTACACACGTGCGACATCTATTTTCCAATGTCCTTACTTGTCGGCTAGGTCCTAAGTGGAAAAAGAAACGTCTGGGTTTGGGGTGGAAATGTGGACTTGCCGTTGTGCATGCTACTTAGTCTTCGTGAAAGGGGTTTGGTCCTTTCTTAGTCTGAGTGTTATAAAGCCTGCAACCAAAAGCAACCAAGAGAAGAGTTTATAGCACCACACAGCTTAGGACTCATTGTGAAGGGACATCAGGACAGGAACTCAAGCAGGAACCTGGAGGCAGGAACTGAGGCGGAGCCCATGGAGGAGCACTGGTGCTTACTGGCTTATTCCCTATGGCCTGATCAGTTTTATTTCTTGTACAATCTTAGGACTTAGCACCACACACAGGATGCTCCTATGACCTCCTATCACTAGATGTTATAATCCCCCACCATTTTCTGGACCTTCTCACATTAATTAGTAACCAAAAGAATACACCATAGACTTGCCTACATGTCAGTCTGATGGAGCCATCCTGTCAATCGAGTTCCTTCTTCCCAAATAAAAATAGCTTTGTGTCAAGGTAACAAAACAACGTAACAACAACAACAATAACAACAACAACAACAACAGCAACATGCCCCAAACCTAATCTGAATACTAACCTAGGGTTCCAGTTGCTTTCTGAGATTCAGGACTCCAGCTTGTGTGCCTTGATGTCTTTCTTGGTGCTCTGGACATTCCATATTTACTGGAGTGGTTAAGCAATTAACAGTACTGATACTTAATGTAATTTATTTGTTTACAGAAATATAAATACTCCTATATTATATTTACAGAGGGTTAAAAGATACATCAGTCTTTCAAGAAGACTTACTTCTGCCTTGGAAAAATTAAAATAAACAAGTTAAGAGAACCCCCATGATGGAATTTAACCTTGTAACCAGGCACATTCATCCGGCTCTGTCTGTGTGGAGTTGTTTCCTGCTCAGGAGATCTTCACTAGGAGAAGCCTGTGGGTCGGTTCACTGGCCTACATATCATATATAGATCAGAGTGGAGAGCGTGAAGTAGGCTGCCATACTGTTTGCACCGCAGGTAAAATCCTACAGAGAAGCAAGAATGTAAGTGGGGAACTCTTACATCAAGTCATGTTAGAACAGACATGTCATCAGTCATGGAATCATCATGGAATCATCATGGAATGGAGAGCTAGGTAGCCTCTGAAATGAATAGAATATATATATTTAAAATGTTACTCCACAGCGCACATTTTATAACATCTAATGCTAGAGAGCCACAGAAGCTCCGTGATGCTTGTATTTCAAGATAACAGATAGTCAAGCCAAGTGTGCTGTATGTGAAATTCAGTCACATTGACAGCAGCTCGAAGATGTCAGTGTTCTGTGTAGCTCATCTGTTGTGGTCAGAGGTTAGGTGTATTCAGGAGACCTGACTTCTGTGGGCTGACTGGGACATCACCCCACTGTAAGCCAAGAACAATTTGCATTTGGAAGCACAGAGACTGTGTTGGCCCTGGGTGGCCTCTGCTGCCTTGTGAGAAAAAGCTCAAAGCTTCCTTCGGAGGTTTGAAGTAGCACTTTTCAGTCTCTGTTTTCTCACATGTCTTCTTCACTTCAGGATTGTGACCAGTGTACCAGCTGTCACCAGAACTGGCCAGATGAAGGCAGAAAGGAAGAAACAGTGCAACATTGACTTCAGACTCCGCTCAGTTGCTTTTAGTCTCAGTTAATTTGCTGGCCAACCTAGCTCCCCCTCCCCCAACATGTTTCTCTTTTTGTTTTTTGTTTCTTTGCTTCCTTCTCTTTCTCTTTCTCTCTCTCTCTCTCTCTCTCTCTCTCTCTCTCTCTCTCTCTCTCTCTCTCTTTCCTTTTAAACTTAAGAAACCAAGATACAGAATAAAAATCATCCTGTGTCTCAATGTGAGTATATTTGTTCTTAACCTCTAGATTGAGACTAGATCTTGCAACAGTGGGACAAAGGAGTTGAAAAGTCAGAACTGATTGGACCATTCAGAACTGATTGGACCATCCCCAACCAGGAAGGATAAGAAGTACAATCAACACCCATGTCAGGAGGAAGCCTGAATGTCACGTAGCACTAAGCCACTCCTGATTGTAGAGCTCTTGACCTCTTACTAGTAGTCTTTGTTCAGAAACTTAGACACACAGGAGCTATGGCTGGAGGAAGGTCTAGACCAAGTTCATGGGATGGAGGTCTGGTGGGAGATTCTCTCTTTCTCTTGGATCAGTGGAGCTAAACAAAGGATAGATTCTCTTAGGATCTAGGGGGAATGAACTATATATACCATGTGTAATTAAAATCTAATTATATCAGACTCAGAATTGAATCTATGTTGGCTCTTGAAGGTTATGAGAGTCTATTTTGAAGCAGGAGCCAAGGGGAATAATTCAGCATTTGGACACTGAAATTAGAATTCTAAGTGTGGAGAAGTTGCTATTTGAATTATTTGAGGATATAATTTTATATCTATACATATATACAAATATGTGTACACATATACATGTATAGATATGTACAGATATAAAGTTATTCATACTTCTTTGACCAAACATGCCATTTCTTTAAAATAGATCCTGGTATCCTCAAATAATTTATAGTTTAATTTCAGCTAAAAGCCCCTTAAAGTTTAGTTAAAAATGTTCTGACTCGTGATCTGAATGGAACATACTTCCCTTTATATATAATAGATTCCCAACAGAATTTGAGGAGGAAACTGAGCTTCTCACTGGTGGTGCTGCAGGAATGCTGCTCAAAATAGGACACGTGTCCCAATCAGTTGGGGATTTTGTTAAAGCACTAAGCAGCAGAGTAGCTCAGAGCCAGTGGAGTAGCTCAGAGCCAGTGGAGTAGCTCAGAGTCAGTAGAGTAGCTCAGAGCCAGCAGAGTAGTTCAGAGCCAGCAGAGTAGCTCATAGTCAGTGGAGTAGCTCAGGGATGGGGTCCTGGATTTCTATTCTCATTTTTTACCTGGATGTACCACTGTCGGCCATTTATAGAACATAATCCAGGTGTAGAGACTGCCAGCTGTTGCACCTCCATACCAAGATGGCAAACATAGAACCAATTGCTATTTTTGAAACAACAACAACAACAACAAAAACACCCCCCCCAAAAAAAAACACCATCAAATTTTTTTGAAGAAAGTTTGAGACATTTCTCTGAGGGAGAACAATATAGAAATTCTGCTTATCTCAGAAAATAGGAATTTAAAAAGTCTCTTTTGGTTTCACACCATCTTATTTCTGTGACAGAGACAAATTCTTCACCTCAGAAAGAGGGGAGATTTTAAAAAAACAAACCAAACGAAGTGCCTTTTCTTTTCTATTGTAGAATGCAATTGGAGATGGGCGAGCACACACCAGCGATTGAGTGTAAATGTTTAGACAGCCATGGCAATGCTTGGATAATAGATATTTCAACACCAAGAAAATATATTGTCACTTACATTCAGAGATAATGCCACCAGCCATTCCCAGGAGCAGTACCCATTTTTTAGTAATGATGAAGAATGGACGGAGTTGCTCCACATGGGTATCTTATGAGAATACCTAAGTGACCATCAGTGACTGTCAGTGAAGACTGTGTTTAAGGTTAAATCCAGGAGCTTGCTTGAATGGTCTCAATTCAGTTAGTTACAATTCAATTAGTTATTAGTTATAATTCAATTAGGTATTTGTTACAATTCAATTAGTTATTTGTTACAATTTAATTAGGTATTAGTTACAATTCAATTAGTTATTAGTTACAATTCAATTAGGTATTAGTTACAATTCAATTAGTTACATCCTCTCACCTTTTTTGAGTAATTCACAAAAGTGAGACAGAGGACCTACTATGTGCTAAGTGTGGTGCCAGGTGTTAGATACAAGCCTGTACTAAGCAAGGACGTCGTGGAGGTGTCTGTGAATTGCAGTGGAGAAAGCTGCCATGATTGAGCAGCATCTCAGGGGAAAGCAATGACTGAGAATGTGTAATACTGGCCAACTGTGAGGAGGGTAAAAGTGGAGGAAGCCATTACTGAAAGCTGCAAATAGTAACCAAAGGGAAGTGGATTTCAAGAAGCCACACAGGGGCAACAGAAAAAAGATTACAGGGAAATGAGAAATTTACATAAAATCTTTGCAAAGCTGCGTTATTGTGTTCTCATCACTTTACTGATTCTATAATTAGGAGTGTAGAAAAAAGGTTCTTGTTAAAAAAATCTTTTCAAAAGTTGATGTGCATGTGTGCATGAATACGTGGGCATGACCGTGTCATGCAAGCCTGAGGTCAGACCCAATGTCATTTCTCAGGACAAAGGACTTGGGGCTCATTGCTATGGTTAGACGGGCTGGCCAGGGAGCCTCAGGCTCTGCCTGTATTTTGCCAGCACATGCCATAATGCTTGGCTTCTTTTTCATAGGCGCTGGGGATAGAACTCAGGTCCTCGTGTGTGTGTGTGTGTGTGTGTGTGTGCGCGCGTGTACGTGTGTGTGTGCGCGTGCGTGTGTGTGTGTACCTGTGTGTGTGTATCTGTGTGTGTATCTGTGTGTGTGCGTGTGCGTGTGTGTGTACCTGTGTGTGTGTGTGCGTGTGCGTGTACGTGCGTGTGTGTGTACCTGTGTGTGTGTGCGTGTGCGTGTGCGTGTGCGTGCGTGTGTGTACCTGTGTGTGTGTGCATCTGTGCGCGTGCGCGTGCGCGTGTGCGTGTGTGTGCGTGCGTGTGTGTGTACCTGTGTGTGTGTGTGTATCTGTGTGTGTATCTGTGTGTATGCGTGTGCGTGTGTGTGCGTGTGCGTGTGTGTGCGCGTGTGCGTGCGTGTGTGTGTACCTGTGTGTGTGTATCTTTGTGTGTGTGTGTGTGCGTGTGCGTGTGCGTGTGTGTGCATGTGTGTATCTGTGTGTGTGTACCTGTGTGTGTGTGTGTGTGTGTGTGTGTGTGTGTATCTGTGTGTGTGTGTGTGTAGCGAGCACTTTACCATCTGTGCATCTCCCCAGTCCCAGCTAGGAAATCTTAGTTATGTACACAGCCAGGACACAGACATGATGGGGGCTTTTTGAATGGGTTATTTAGACAAAGAGTAAACTTTCTTCTCAGACAGACAGACAGGAGCTATAAACTCTGGCTTGGTTAGTATAACGCCGAGTAGAGAGATAGATCTCGTGGGTTTGGAGAAGCATCTACCTCATTTATTCAATGAAAACCCCCATTCCATACCTTAAAACACTTTTTTTTGTAGGTTTTGGACCATGGTGTGCTTTGGTTCTTCTGTTTTTCTGGCCCTTTTAAAATTTTGCTTTTGGCTTAAAATATTTTATGGAAGACTATTCTAAAATTCAATCCTATTCACAGACCCCTTGAGGCTTGGAGCATTAGAGAAGACTCAAACAGAATTGAGAGGCATATGAACTTCGATGTCGGAGATGGAAACCGAGGGATATGAAATCATACAGCTACGTTGGACTCAGTAGATGGCTACAAAGCATCATGGCTATATCTGGACCCTTCAGAATTTGAGCTAATGTCATTCCCCTCTATTGCATTTAGAATAAATTTAATGATCAGACTCCCAGAGTCACTTGGTGATATCACTAATGGCTTTTGTCGGAGAAGGCTTCGTTATTTTTCCCAGGCAATATGACGGGAATCATAATTCTGGGTCCTGACCACTCTGCTGCTGTCAATCACAGAGAAAGGATATGAGTACCTAAGGATTGGCCGTGGCATCCAGTTCCTTCTGTGTATTCTCTGGTCCTAGGAGATGTTGAGAGTCTGTAGAAAGCCTCAGAATAGGTCTCCTGGGAAGAGTCTCTGAGTTTTAGGAACTCTACACTGTTAGTCTGGTTTATTTGCGCCCCCACTCCAAGCCCCAACTCCACAACTGGGGCCCTAGTGTCATACAGTTAGTGAGGAATTGTTATGTGTACTGGGAGAGCGTGTTTTCCCTCTCATGAACCTTCTTCAAGAGCCTTGTAAGAATGCTTACCTGGACTCTTATGTCTCTGTAACAACACGATTTCAGTTCCTCTAGTAGGATAATACCCTTCAAACTGGCCTTTGTTTCCTTGTAAGTGAGTCGGGGACTGCATGTGGCCTGTGGTCACATGGAGTCCTTGCCTTGCCTTAGAGCAGGGCTTCTAGTTTTAACAAATAAGAATCCAGACCCCAGTGCTCTGAGCTGATCTGGCGAAGGGTGATGTCACATCTGCAGTGCTGTGGAATCCTGTAATTTTTTTTTTTTCCTTTGAGTCCTCTTACCTCATAGGACTCCCAGATAAGGTATCACAGAGCTAGGAAAACTAGGCCTGGGCAGGGTGGTCACTGACGAGGGTGAGGGGTTGGTGTGATTACTGTCAAAATGACAGATGTTCTGACAAGGGACTCTCAGAAATGCTGTGCCAGCAGAGAAACGCTGTTGGAGCAGGAGTCTGGTGTCACTGGAGGTCAGATGCTTAAAACTAATTGAGTGTGCACACAGTAATGGCCTCAGAATGGCTGCACAACAGGGACTTTGAAGTAGGAGAACTTTAGTGGAACTCAGTTCTTTGACTTTGACATGGAGACATTTTCTCCAGCTGTGAATTTACTGGACAGATTCTAAAAGCAAAGTGCCTTGGGTGTGTTGGACTAAGCTGTTTTGCAATTTTTGTTGTTGTTGTTGTTTGAGAGAGAGAGAGAGAGAGAGAGAGAGAGAGAGAGAGAGAGAGAGAGAGAGAGAGAGAGAGAGAGAGAGAGAGAGAGAGAGAGAGAGAGAA
>NC_034601.1:80743012-80746331 GCF_900095145.1 Mus pahari | reverse complement strand
AGGAGGAGGAGGAGGAGGAAGAGGAAGAGGAGGAGGAATAAGATGACAGTGGATTTCTTCTTCCATTTCTCTTTTCTGTGAGCCCTGGAGATTGAACTTGGGTACCAGTGCTGTGTGGCAGGTACATTATCGGCTGAGCCAACTGGGTCCAAAGCTACTTCTATCTGGCTGTAAAATTAGTAAAGGAGAAGAGGTCAGTGCCTCTGTCAACTGACTTGATCTGAATAAAACAGTATGGATTTCAGGTTTCAAACCTGGTGAGAACAGAAAGAATTGTTTTAAGGAAGGTGTGTTGGAAAGTCGAAGCCACTACTGCTGTTCACAATCTGCAGTTCTGCTATTTGCTCATTCAAGGAACTTGCCATTCAGAGGCAGAAATAGATTTAGCTTTGAAAGGGCAGGAACAGCTCAACTATGGCAGGTCACTGCAGGATCATATGCCTATGTTCTAATGTAAAACTTTCTGTGTTGGCATAGACTGTCATTGCTTAGGAGAGTCAAGCACCCATGTGGGCAGAATGAAGGAAGGAACATAGTCTCCAGGAATATTCCCAGATAAATGGCTGAGATTTTACCTTTTGGCAAGAGCTTGTATCCAAGCATTTGATTGAATATTAATCAAGCGCATGTTCTAAACTAATGCTCAGAAGTTGAAATGAATCATTTCTGTGTACACTGCCTGGTTATACATAGGTCTATAGAATAACTCACAGCTAACAAGTATCTTAATTCCCAGTGTCATCTGTTATTCTCTGTAGAGAGAGAAAAACTACAGTACAGCTATTTTCATTTACTATTGAAGAATTGAAACATCTTCAAAATGAACAATCTGGAATTGAATAGTCTTAGTATTTGTTTTTTTGTTTTTGTTTTTGTTTTGTTTTTGGTGTTGTTGTTGTTTTTTAATAGCCTCGAAGAGACTCCACAACCATGGCAACTCTTATAGGCTGATTGAGAGGTTTAGTTCATGATCATCATGACAGTACACAGGCAGATATGGTACTGGAAAAGGAGCTGAAAGTCAAAATGACAGAGGTTCTGATAAGAGACTCTTGGAAATGCTCGGCCAGCAGAAAACATTGTTGGAGCAGGAGTCTGGTGTCACTGGAGGTCAGATGTTTAAAACTAACTGAGTCTGCACACAGTAATGGCCTTGGAATGGCTGCACAACAGGGACTTTGAAGTAGGAGAACTTTAATGGTACTCAGTTCTTTGACTTTGACATGAAGACGTTTCTCCAGCTGTGAATTTACTGGATGGATTCTAAGAGCAGGAGCCACTGGGCCTGGATTAAGCTTCTGAAACTTCAAAGCCCACCCCGGAGCAACACATTTCCTTTACAAGACCACACCCACTCCAACAAGGCTACACCTCTTAATAGTGCCACTAGCTATCAGCTTACAAGGGCCATCTTCATTCAAATCACTACAAATTGCAAAGGAAAGAAATGATTTAACTAACACTTAATTTTAAAAAGTTACATTTATTTAGTGTGTGTGTATGTAGGAGTGTGCACATCACAGCACTAGAGGACATCTCTTGTGAATCAACTCAAAGCTGTTTCCTTTGGAAATGTAGTTTCTGGAGATTGAATTCAGGTCCCTAGGCTTGGCAGCGAGCACCATCACCCCCCCCCCCCCCGAGCCATCTCACTGGCCCTGAGGCACAGCATATTTCAAGAGAAAGAAATATGTTTATTGTTGCTAATACTGTCAAGTTGTTAGGATCAAGAACCGCCTAGTAAACCAGTCTTTTTTTTTTTTTTTTTTTTTTAAACATGTCTGTGAGGGATTATCTGGGTTAGATTAACCGAGGCGCGTGCTGGTTAGTTTTGTCAACTGACACAAGCTAAAGTCATCAGAGAGGACCTTCATTAAGAAAATGCCTCCATCAGATCAGGCTGTAGGCAGCCCATAGGGTATTTTCCTAATTAATGATTGATGGGACCGTTGTGAGTGGTGCCTTCCCTGGGTAGATGGTCCTGGGCTCTATAAGAAAGCAGGCTCAACAAGCCATGAGGAGCAAGCTACTAAGCAACATTCTTCCATGGCCTTATTATCAGCTCCTGCCTCTGGGTTCCTGCCCTGCTTGAGATTCTGTCCTGACTTCCTTTTGGTAATGAACAGCGATATGGAAGTGTAAGCCAAATATCCCCCGCCCCACAAGTTGCATGGAAGTGTAAGCCAAATATCCCCCGCCCCACAAGTTGCATTGGTCATGTGATTTATCACAGCATTGATAGCTTTAACTAGGACAAGCAGAAGGACCTGCCCGTCCTGTGCGGCACCACTTTCATTCGTTGGGGTCCTAGACTGACTAAAAAGCAAAAAGGAACTGAAACTTCATCTCTGCTTCCTGACCGTGGATGTGGTGGTCCAGGTGTCCCAAGTTCCTATTGCATTGTCTTCTCTGGTAGGATGGACTATACTCTCGAATTGTTAGAAAAATAAACCCTCCTTTCTTAATTTTTTTGTGTTTAGTTATTTAGCCACAACAGGAAGGAGACAGTATATCATCCAACTTCTAAACATAAACAAACAAAGCTTATAACCTTTGGCTTAGAGAATAACACTCTCCAAGCCCGTGTTTAAAAAATAATATTGGAATAGGATTTTACATCATATATCACCATTCTGCAGCTTATATAAAGCTACACAAGCCCACACCAGACAATAAGACCAAAATCTAACCCCCAGATGAACAAATTTGAGTCTGCTAGCTGTTACGCAGAGCATTATGAACCCAGGTAATGTGCTAGTCATGTAGACATGACATAATAAGTCTGGGAAGTTAAACTGGGAATCTTCATTTTTAATGCTGATCTTACTAAACATATTGGATTCATATGTTTATCTGATGTTGAAAATGGCAAGCTACTCAATTTAAATGTCAAAATTTAAATTATGAGGTTTACATCAAAACCAATATTTCACAAATGCACTTTTAAGACATTATAAAGGTTAGTATTCCTGGCAGTAAGTAGTTTCTTGGTATCTAAGTTATAGATAATTCTGTGAGGAAATTTTTATTATAATATGAGAATTATATTTAATTTTATGGACATTTTCATATAAAGCAAAAACATACAGATCTCTTGGGTTTTGAAAGTTCATCATTATCTCTAGTACTCCTAAAACCAGGTTACATTTGTATGCATGATAACCTTTTTATATTCTGAATCTAAGGTGTCAATCAAGTTGGAATTGAGAAAATTAGTTTCCATGGCATTAACAAATCTACACAAGCAATCCCTTGGATGTCCAGCCTACCCAGGAAGGGAAGCTCAGGTGAGGTTAGCCCCCCAACATTCAGGTGAGGT
>NC_034601.1:80718960-80742922 GCF_900095145.1 Mus pahari | reverse complement strand
AGCACCCCAACATTCAGGTGAGGTAAGCACCCCAACATTCAGGTGAGGTTAGCACCCCAACATTCAGGTGAGGTAAGCACCCCAACATTCAGGTGCGGTAAGCACCCTAACATTCAGGTGAGGTTAGCACCCCAACATTCAGGTGAGGTTAGCACCCCAACATTCAGGTACGGTAAGCACCCAACATTCAGGTGAGGTTAGCACCCCAACATTCAGGTGAGGTTAGCACCCCAACATTCAGGTACGGTAAGCACCCCAACATTCAGGTGAGGTATGCACCCCAATATTCAGGTGAGGTAAGCACCCCAACATTGCTCCTCACTCCCTGTCTTTTTTAAAACTACTATCTAGTGCAGAATGGCTTTGACAGGAAGAGAGTGCACAGAAATTCCTCTATTGTGCCTTGAGAAAAATAGGTAGGTCCTGTGTAGCTATGAGGTGGGCGGCATTCATTCAGGATTTGCCATCTTTGCCAATGAGCGTGAGGACAGGCACAATCATAATGTTGAAGGTAAGGTTACTCAGGGCAATGCAAAGCTGAGTCCATTCAGAATGGTCACAGCCAACGTGGACATGATGCCATGAGTTCAGACAGCCCAAGATCCACAGTGCACTCAGTGTGCTGTACCCTCCCCTTTGTAAACCAATATTCCTAGGATGCCTGTATGCTGCAGTGTTTGAAATATCAGTGCCTTTTGAACCGACTTAGCCAACTACCATTATGCTTGGCATCCAAGGGTATGTCTCTCAATACAATTATTAAAACGAAAGAAAAACTACTGGACAGTAGTTAAATTTGCAGCTCAGATAAGTAATCTTTAGGATTACTATGGCAAATGCTATTAGATATGCTCTCCGATGACATTTTTGCATTATATACATGTTTGACCTGTGACGAATAACTTGAATTGTGCTCCAGACTATGCTTTATGCTTAGAAACTGACTTGCCCATCGGACAGGCACGGAAGCACACACCTTTAATCCCAGCACTCCGGAGGAAGAGGCAGACAGATCTCTGTGAGTTTGAGGCCGGCCTGGTTTACATAGTGAGTTCCAGAATAGCCAGAGTGACATAGTGAAGCCCAGTCTGGGAAAAAATAAAATAAAATAAAATAAAATAAAATAAAATAAAATAAAATAAAATAAAATAAAACTGACTTGCCCTTGGTCCCTAGTTATCTAACATCCTGAGTTGTAACTGCCCACAGTAAGCTAAAACACTTTCCATTGCTCCTGCTCACAGAGTAAACCCATGTTGCAAGTTTTACTAGGGGAGAAGCTGACCTGATTTGCAGAAAGCAGAAAAATTCAGTAATTGACAGTTTTCACGATCTCCTTTCTTAGGAAAGGCAATGCCAACAGTGCGACCCTTGAACTCTCTTATGGAAACTGCCAGAGAGTCTTGGAGGGCATGGGGAGTGGGTATCCTGGCTTAACAGTTTGGCAAGTTAATTTTGCTTGTCCTCGGTGATCTTAGTAATCTCTGCTTTCCCAGAGCAACTGACGGTAAAGTTGTTGAGAAACCCCAGAAATGGTTGAAGAAGTGTGAAAAGGTTGCTGACCTAGAAATGTGATGCCCAGAAATGTGGGATTGTGTGCGGCACCAATCCATCATTCTTGTGTGGGGTTGTGTGTAGCACAATCTGTCATTCTGGTGTGGGGTTGTGTGTGGTGCACATCCATTGCTCTCGGTGCCCTGGTGGGAAAGGAGAGAAGCTGGACATCCCAGGAGCTGCCATTAATTGTTAATCCCATTAAGCCAGGACAAAAGGTCAACTGTGAAGGCCTGTGAGCTCCTGTGGCTGTTCTGGGCCTGAAATGGTATTGGAACTTGGCATTTCCAAGGACAGAAGGGGTCTGGGTCAGGGTAGTTCTGGGCCTTGGGAGACAGGGGTTTAGGAGGGATCACTCTCACCTTACATGACAGTTCCTGAAGATCAGTCAGTGCAAAGGGGGACATAACCTCCCTTTTCCCTTGGTCTCTGCGAGGAAAGTTGAAACTGAACATCAACCTCACAGAGTGTTGGGGTAATTTTTACCCCAATAAGCCTGTATAAAAAAAACACACAACCAGTTATTATATTTATAATATTATATAGTTATATTTATAAGCTATATGCTTAGATTGGGCAGATCTATCTCATACTAATTTATTCCCCAGCTATGAGATCCCTTGTTACTTGTGGCTTCTCCAGGCCATGTGGTTCTGCTCCATCTTCCTTCTACCTCCTCTTCCTCTGTCTGTCTGTCTGTCTGTCTGTCTGTCTGTCTGTCTGTCTGTCTTTCTCTCTCTTTCCTCTCCCTCTGTCTCTGTCTGTCTCTGTCTCTGTCTCTCTGTCTCTCTGTCTCTCCTCTTCCTCTCTGAGACCTCTAGACCCACCTTTCCCTTCCACTGCCCAACCAGTGGCTCTATCCTTTATTTGAGCAGTCAGAGGGGGAGAAGACTCACTGAGATCACCTGAGTATGTGATCTACTTCTCATGGGGGGCAGCCCCTCTTGAGGAAGCAAAATTAACATCAACATACAAACAGCACCAGGGCAGCCCACAACACGACAGCTTCTGGGTTAGATTCTACACCCACTTTCTTCTGAGAACCCCAGAAAAGAGGGTAACCCACAAGTTACTCTGAGGCCAGTGGCACTTGCTTGTGAAGCTACTGTTAGAAACAAGTGTTACCTGAGGGACAAGGGGTTCTTCACAAAAGAAAACTCTCACAAATTGACAAATCTAATTATATTCATGGATCACACAATCAAACAAAAGAGAAGTCTTGCAGCACACACACAGTACATATACATGCACATACATGCATCATGCACATACTCACATAAACATGCATAAACACATACACACATACACACAAACACACACATACAAACACACATACACTTAAACACATACATACACACATATACATACTCACACACACATGCACACACAGTATACATACATACACACACATACACAAACACAACGCATACAGAAACACACATACATATACACATACACACATATATACACATACACATACATGCATACATACACACAAACACACACACATACACAAACACACAACACATACAGAAACACACATACATATACACATACACACATATATACACATACACATACATGCATACATACACACAAACACATACACACATACATGCATATCCACATATCCACACAATATACTTACATACACACACATACATACACATATACACATACACATAAACACATACATATACACACATACATGCATACATACACACAAAGATATACACATACACACACATACATGCACATCCACACATCTGCAAAATACATACATACACATTCACATACATACACATACATACATATACATTCACATATACATACACACATAATACATGCATACAAACACCACACACACACACACACACACACACACACACACACACACACACACTAATCAGTGATACAATCTACAGCTAGCAGGAGATGATAAAACAAACAAGAAAATTAGAATCCTGGATTATGGAAAATTAGCATCGTAGAAGACATAAATGCAATGAGAATACAAGCCAAATGTGTTCAACATTTTTACAACATAAACAAGAAACAGAAGCTCAAGGATTAATGTGGGTGCGATGGCAACACACTGAAAAAAAGAACATTCAGAAAAGAGAACTGAGGCCAACTTCCAACGCTAAAAATGGTCACTAAAAAGAGAAAGCTCTGTGACCTTGGGGATAAGCCTTTCTAATTAATACAAGAACATTGGAATGTTCTTGGGAGTGGTGTTAGGAAGTATATTAAATCGTAAATTACTAAAAAAAAAAAAAGTCTGAAAAACCTAGAACAAACTGTTAGAACAAAGGGAAATGTAAGTGAGTTCTGGAATCCATTCGAGAAGCATGTTTGAGTATTTGATGGGTACATCATGATAACCTGATTCATGTATGAGTGTGCCACACACAGTAACCAAAGTGGGACGGTGGGTCTGTGTCTCTTCAGACATCAATCATTGCCGGGGCTTGGAACATGCGTACACTTCCAGTGCATTTTGAAACACACCGTCGGTGTCTTCCTCCTGCACTTACCCAACTGAGTCATTGGAAAACATCACTACCTTCTCAGCTCTGTGGTTTTGGTGCCAGCATCGAGCGTCTCATTTCCCCTTCTCAGCCCTAGCGACGGCTCCTCCCTCCCATCCTCAGAATGAGCCTCTCAGCCTCCTTCTGTGCTGGCTTATTTCACTTAGCACAATGCTCTCCCGCCCCACCCGTGCCGGTGCTAGATTCTGTCACATACATGCGCAACGCTTCATGCATCCAACGAAGGACCCCTGAGCCGAGTCCAGATTGTACCCAACTCATCGCTGCTACAGTAAGCATCAGGGTACAAGTGTCTCTTCAGTATAAGGTTTTCATTTCCTCTGGAAATGTACCCACTGTGTCATTGCTCATTTTCGTTTTTCATGGGATCTTCAAGTCGTCTTACATCATGGAGGTACACGTGCACTCCCGGTAATAGCGTGTAAGGACTCCTTTCTCTCCGCACACTCACCAGCACTTCATTATTCGTTTTTTATGCCTGTTTAGGATAGCCGTAAAAGGGGAAATAGACTGTGGGTAAGCAGCAGAGGAAACTGACTCCTTTAGGGCTATGAAGGAATAAATGGAAGACAGTACATTAGGAGAGCAGACGTTACACATCGGCATTCATCCACGTTTAACTGCGCCATTAAACTCAAGCAGGGACACTTTGGCAAGGAAGGAGGCAGAAGAGTGCTTGGGACCATAGGATATCTCCATTTTGGGTGAATAATACATGCGTGTGGTTATAAATGCCAGCTTGCAGCTCTCATATTCTTCCACACTCTGTGAATAACACATTTCTGGTTTATGCCTATTTTCAGTGTTCAAGCATTTCCATGTCTCTAATGGAAAGCCCCCTTGACTACAGTTCCTGATACAGCATCCCACTTTCTACATAGGGGTAGAGCTTTGAACATTTTGCATTTTATGGTGGGTCCCTGCTACATCATAGCCGTGTTTATCTTGCTTCTTTGGAGAGCACTATTGCTACACATAACTTAGTTTTCTAAAGAGTGTAAAATGAAAACTGTAACCTTCCTAATCTTGACTTATCTATCTATCTATCTCAGGCAGTGTGCTTCTGAAAGACGTTATACTTCTCGGCTGAAATCTTAGGGGCACAGCTTTGTCTTTGTTCAGGAATCTTTTCTGGCTATGTCTTTAAAATGTGCTTGCTGCGTCAGCTAAAAGCCTATAGAATATTCAGATCCATAGATATTTATAATTTACGGTGGTTCCTCCGTGGTTCGATTTCACCCCCACGTTTTCCTTCTTATGGATGCTGTCATAGCGAGTGCCCTCACACACACTATTATTAAACATATAAATTATTTGGTTTTATATGAAATCTGGTGCCTCTAGGATCGCTGAAAAAATATGGGACTTCTTGGCATTACTCTGAAAGGTATGATGGATTATGCTTTTGATTCTCAAGATCTTTCAAGCTCTTCTCTTCCCTTTGGAGTTGGATTTTCTACCGTTTAAGTCAACTTTAACTTTCTCAGTCCCATGTCACTGTTTCTAATTATCCATGAAACAGGAAAACTAGTACCTAAGTGCTCTGTGCTTGGTTGTGAAGAAGAGCTATAGAATGAGCTCCTTATGGGTAAAATTACACGTGTTCTGTTACATGGCAATATTTGTCTGGCTTAAATAATTTTTTAAAAACTAAATTTCAGATTACTTGGCTGAAGTCCTTGTTACCTTCCTACATTAAAAAAAAAAATTCTAAAAGAAATAATGAGTTTTCAGAGGAGATGAATCCTTGCAAACAAAACCCACACAGTCAGTGAGATTTGTGATCCTTAAGTAATAGAATCAGGGAGGCCGTGTGAGTTCAGTAGTTGAGCAAAGGAGGGAGGTCTGGGCTTTGGGGATTTGAGGAAATGCAATGATCGGCTTTGGCTTCGTTGTGCTCCAGCTCCGTTCCTTCCTCCACACACAGCAGCCACTTGCTGTGGCATTGTGGGTGGACAGCCATCTCTCTAAGGGCCTCACAGTGTGAATTCTGTGACACACAGACTTATAGGGAGCTAGTGTCCACTTCCTAGTGATTATGACAGCAGCTCTGAAGTATGTGTGTGCACATGCACACATGTACACACGCACGTGCACGCACACATTCACACACACACACACACACACACACACACACACACACACGTATTATGCATGACTGAGCTTGCAGTCTCCAGGGTGATGTTTTTGCAGCAGGTTGGGCTGAATGCTAGGTTCACAGAATTTTCAGATATATGTTTGCAGACAGAATTCCAGGGCATTCTTACAAGTCTATTGACAATTCTGGGAGAAGTCGGTACCCCACCACTTAGAAGAGGGGTGAAAATAGTCGAGATGGCTCCTATGAACAGTGTCTCTGCTCACTGGGCCTTGTACTTGCTAACCACATTGCCTTTCGGGGTTTTCTGATGTCCATTGAGTGGGGATATTGTAAGTGTTGTAAGTTGTATGTGAACTCCATTGAATGGCAATGTTGTGGGATAGTGTTAGATAACAAGGATGGACTTCCAGAATCTTTCACAATATGTCAAACACACACACACACACACACACACACACACACACACACACACACACATGCACGTGCACGCATGCGCACGCACACATATACACACACACAAAAGCACACCCACATGAGGTCTGAATTAGTTATACCCACTGCAAGTTTCAACTCTTCAATTTTTAAGTTACTTAACTTTTCTTTGTCTAACCTGCTTGATGACTTAGATGGATAATCTCTAACAGTGGAGTTTGTCATAGATCCGAAGCTATGTATCGATTAGGGTGTAGTGAATGGGCTATCATGAAGAGATGTCATTAGAAGTGCTTCAAAACTTATGAAAAGCTTTGATTACTTTAGAATATTTTACTTGACAACATTATTCAATAGAATAGTCACAGTGTGACAAATTGCCAGTGTAACAAAGCCCAATAATTGGATATTAATGTTCATTCTTTTCCGATATAAAAATCTATAAATATAAAACCATATTTATAGATTATTTTCTTAGTACATGCAAATCTACAGTCAATACTTGTGCTATGTTCCTGTTTACATCTATGCTTCCACTGTCCCACATTCTAGCATTTCTCTTATATTCACACACCTACTTTTGTGCTTCCTTGAGACGCCTTTGAACCACTTATTCATGCTGGCTAACTGGAGGATGGAACAGGAGCTAATTATAACAACAACAACAACAACAACAACAATCACTAACACCACCTCCACCACAACCAAAACCACAATTGGACTCAAAAGAAAAAAAACCCCGGCGTGGGAAGGCAGTAACTGAAACTATTTCCTGTTAACTAGGTGTCATCTGAGGCAAAGTGACCCAGCCGGGGCTCACAGTACAGTGTAACCCTGAGACAGTTATAATGATGAAACCAATTTGCTGTCTGTGGTCACAGCTCAGAGTACCTGCCAAATTTGTAACAGATTCACACAAAAAAGGTCCTTGGCCCTTTTTTCTCTGAAATCTTCCACGCGCCAGCAAAGGCTTGACTGATATGCCAGGAGACCCTGCTGAAGGCCACTGGATCAAGACCCTCAGTATTCACTACACAAACCAAAGGGTCCCAATCCTGGCTGCCCATCCCAAGCCCTGGGGAGCTTCTAAACTACAGATCTGTGGACTGGGATCTTCTCCCCTGGTTTGAATTGTAAGTACCAGGGCCTGGAATTCAGCCACTACTAAGTGTTACTAAGTGCCTGCTTGCAGGTGTATCTTTAGAAGATACCAGCCAAATTTTCAGAAAAATGTCATCCAGCCTGGATAGATGCATGATAAAACACACTTTGTTTCATGGATCAAACCATAGTAAATGATGCTGAGCCCCTCATGTGCATATTGTACTGTGGATCATGGGGTTGCTCCCTGTGTCCACATAAAAATGACTACTTCTTTTATAAGGCCTATTTCATTTTATTTTTTTTGCCAGTTTCTCGACTTTCTAACTTTGAAAATCTTTCATATTCTCTTTCAAGTTTTGATTATTTTTCTGGCTAGGGAGAATCAGAAGGGGAGGGAGGGAGGGAGGGAGGGAGGGAGGGAGNGAGAGAGAGAGAGAGAGAGAGAGAGAGAGAGAGAGAGAGAGAGAGGAAAGACTCATAAAGCACCCAACAAAAACTTCGTGACTCTTAAAGAAAGTGTGTGCTGTTTTGGGGGCAGGTGATTATATAAAGGTTCAGGTAGCCAGATGGCTCAGCCTCAGGTGACAGTCATGAGTGCCCGCTGTTGTTTGTCATTGGGAATAAAAGTAGTTTTGCTTTTGATCAGTGACATTACAAAGGCTGCTTTAATTTGTTAATGTGGCTAAGTTTAATTACCATGGTGAATGTAAAAGTCTGCTTGCCTCATCTTCCCTAATGAGCATGGTTGGAAATTTTTATCTTCATGGGTTTTCACCCTCACCACCTTCAAACAGAGGAAAAAGAAAAGCTCCCCATAGGGAAGGAGGGTACATATGCATTAAAAATAAATCCCTGTAGCTTAAAATGTCCAGATATAGAAGGGCTGTGACACATGACAGGATCAATACGTGTGAGTCACAGTGGGTGATCTGTAGACTCGCTTTCATCGTTCATGCCTGTCCATGAGCTCGTGACTAAGATGAAACAGTTGGTCAGTGGATGCAGAGGATGAGATTTCGAGAGGGCTGGCACAGGGCTCCAGCGCTCCTCAGCGCAGGGTGCATCGATTTTTAGCATTGCCGACTGCCTTGGCTGTATGGTTTTTCCTTTGGGAAACAAACACACAACAGCAGCACATCGTGACAGACCAGGGCTCATAGAATGGTATGTGAATATACAGTTTTTAACATCGCAGGCAGGAAAACTAGCTGAAAAAGTTTGCCACAGGAACAAATGGACTAGCATAGGTTGAGAGAATTTTATAGTAAAGAGAATTCTATTTTTAGACCTCTAGTTCTTCCCCGGAGTGGGGATGCCATCCAAATCATTTAGAAATGAGATGAAATGCCCTTGCTCTCCTGGGCTGATGTCCAGCTGGCTCTTCTCTTCCTGTTGACAGTTATTGCTTACTTGGGTGAACTAAG
This sequence comes from Mus pahari, assembly GCF_900095145.1. NCBI lineage: Eukaryota > Metazoa > Chordata > Mammalia > Rodentia > Muridae > Mus > Mus pahari. The sequence goes on along the minus strand of NC_034601.1, from coordinate 80,733,755 downwards.
GTTGAGTCTAACTCTCTTTCCTGTACCATGCTTAATTCTTACGAAATCCATGATCTCTTGGAGTCTTATGTCTTTTGTCCCTCAGAAGGTATGATGGCTATTCCAAATTGACTATATCTGGAATGAACTACAGTCCAGAAATGGAGCACACATCTGTGATCCAGATCTTGAGGTTGGAAGACACAGGCTTTTGATCCAGGTCTTGAATCAGAGTGGCCATGAAAAGCTTAGGCCTAGGCAAGGTGATACACATTTTTAATCCCAGGAGACTGAGGCAAGCTGATCTCTAAGTTCAAGGCCAGCCTGGGACAGAGTAAGTCCCAAGTAAAGAACAGTTTAGGTCCAGGCATGGTGGTATGTACCTTTAATCTTGGCCACACCTTCTGCTGGAGGCCTACATTCATAAAGACATTGGAAGAAGGAAGATACACTCTTCTTTGTTTGCTTTCAGTTACTTGTCCACACATCTGTTGGAAGCCACTTCTTCAGGATCCCAGCTTATACAGAAGACCAGCTGAAACACCTAGCCTCGTGGGACTGAGCAACTACCAGATTCTTGGACTTCCCGTTCACAGCTGACCAGTGTTGTTTTAGTTGGACTGCAGCCTGTAAGTCACTCCAATAATTTCCCTTTCTATATAGAGACATTCCATAAGTTCTGTGACTCTAGCGAACCCTTACTATTACAGAAGGAAGTCAGGAAAGGCCAGCAAGTTTCACACAGACACACAGGTGCGTGTGGTTTTAAGAATACAGTGTGTCCATTACAGAAACAAATACAATGCATTTTCTTTGACTATTTAGGTGCAGTGGGGATGAACTGTGATCTTGCAAGAACACAATGATGGGTATTGTTAGAAGAAAATTCAATACAGTAAGTGATAGACAGATAACAATTACCAAGGCCTGACACAATTTCTTCTGTTATTCAGGGGTGCTCCATGCTGAAAACTACATCAAAAACAACGGCTTACGTGAGTGGTACTCAAACATCAGCTTGTGTCAGGACTGGTTAGAGGGTTGGGGATGACAACATGGCTGTCTCCCACCTCAGGGTCTCCAGTTCAGGATAATGGGGATGCTGCCTAAGGATTAGGATCTCGAGCAAATTCCCCAGGACTGCCGATGCTGTCCCAGGCACCCCAGTTTCAGAACCATTGGTTGGTTGACAAGATGTCATTGTCCATTTGACAAGAAGTCTGGATTCAGGTGACTCTCAGTCTAGTCTATGGTTAGAGGATTCTGGGGTTCCTACCCTTTGACTTCACCAGGTGTAAAGTGGTATGCTTTTATTTCATGATCATCTCCTCATGATTACAAGATGGCTACTGTTGCTCCAGACATCACACCCTCACATTGCCTTTGTCTTAGTTAGGGTTTTACTGCTGTGAACAGACACCATGACCAAAGCAACTCTTATACGGGACAGGTTTAATTGGGGCTGGCTTATAGGTTCAGAGGTTCAGTCCATTGTCTTTAAGGTGGGAGCATGGCAGTGTCCAGGCAGACATGTTGTAGAAGCTAAGAGTTCTGCGCCTTCATCTGAAGGCTGCTTCCATGCAGCTAGGATGAGGGTCTTAAAGCTCATACCCACAGTGGCACACCTACTTCAACAAGGTCACACCTCTTAATAGTGTCATTCCCTGGGCCAGGCATACACAAACCATCACAGCCTTCAAACGTGGAAAGAACTAAGACCCCAAGGATGTCTGAAAGTACTTGAAACCAACAGTCAAGATATCTCCACTTTGATGTACCTTGAGATCCCGAGAGGTCCCCACCAGTGTATTTGGTAAAAGTGTTGACTTATGATTTCCTGTGCTCTGTGTGTGTGGGGAAAAATCTCATACATGGCTTTTAGAGTTTGTTTTGTTTTTGTTTTTTGTTTGTTTTCTTGCTTGGTTTGCAACTTTAAAAGTTTGAGACTACTTCGATGTGGGCAAATGTTCACATATCAGATGCCTGCCTTGGCAGAAAGGGTAACCTAGGGTTACAAGTTGGCATCTGCTATGGCTTGGAAAGGGTCTAGAGATTGGTAAGCTCCCTGTGATAGTATTAGGAGATGGTGGTAAATTTAAGAGGAGGGGTCTAGTGAGAGCAAGGTAGGTCTTTGGGGATGTGTCAGTGATTAAAGCACACTGACAAAAACATAGCTTAGTCTGGCAGGGGTTCATTTGGCTGACAACTGCAGGTTACTGTCCATCTCTATAGGAACCGGAAGCAGCTGGTCCTATCCCATCAGTCAAGAGCACAGAGAAATGCATGTGTGCATCTCCATGCTTATATAGTCCAAGGCCCCAAACCAGGAAACGGGCCATCTACTCTCAGACTGGGTCTATCCCCATCAATTAAGCTAATTGAGACAAACCCTCACAGACATGCCTACAGACCAGCCTGAGCAGGACAATCCCTCATTAAAATCTCTTCATGGCGATGATTCTCGGTTGTGTCAGATTTACAAAGGGATCCGTCAGAGGATCTAGCCTGTCCCTCTCTCTGCCTTTGCTTGCCAACCCTCCTCAAGGAGCATCTCCATCCAACCCCGTGTTCTCCAGCACGTGTACTGTTGAACCGGAGACCACAAAGCACAGGGCCAGCTGCTCAGGGACGAAGCCCAGGAATCTGTTCTACGGCTTTTTGTTTTCTGTTATTTTCTTGTGGTGTGCAGCCGGTTTGGAGCCAAACGGCCTTGCCCAGGCCTGGTAAGTGCTCCGTACCCTGGTTATTCCTCATGCCCTTTGTCTGTCCGTTAAGTTGGTTTTCTGAGGCACTGTGTCTCAGTGATAGAAAGCTGATCACAGGAGCCTCTCAGAAGTCGGTCATATTTATGTGCCCTGCTATTGTCTGGGGCTTATAAAATCTGGATAACCTTGAAGAGGATTCTCTCCCTGGCTAAGTCAACTTTGTCAGTGGCATCCCATAGGTGGGGAAGTTTGGTTCTTTTCCAGCACAACCTTGAGAAAAAAAAAATTGTGTAATATTTTTCTTTTTCTTTTTTTGTCCTTATCTTGTGCGGACACTGATTGCACGGGGAAAGGGAAGCCTCTTAGAGAAGATCTCTTGGTACAGGCACTAAATTTTATCACGGGGCACATCTTAATATTTCATGTTTTTTAATCAGAAATAGTATTTGGCTTGTTTTGGGTTTTGCTTCTGATTGTCCTTATCAAAAACACTGTAAATATTTTTCTTTTAATCTGATCGAACCAGACCAAGCCTGAAATCAGAAATGATTGTTGTTTCTGTATTTCTGGAGTTCCATATAAAAAATACTCTCATTCGAGTAAATGGTGCAGTTGGAAGAACCCCGTGGGGTGGGGAGATAAGCCAGACAACGGAGAAAAGATGTAGAAGGTTTGAGACTTCATCACGCCGTGAACAGCCAAAATGAGCGGTGCCTTTAAAATCCCGACGAATTCGCTGCTTCTGTTCAAAACCTTTGGGGTGGGTGATTCGCTTCTCAGTTTGGGTGCCTGCCAGCTGGAGCAAGTGCTGCCTTGGCATTCTGCAGCCAATCTGGAAGGGCAGGACCTGTGGAGTCACCTGGGAAGGTGTTTTCTCGAATTCCCGTGCAGGCTCCAAGAACTAGTCCCTCTGGCTGGAACTGGAGGGCGACTCACTGCCGGCTGTGTGCTTGATGGGTTGCTGGCCAAAAGCCAAGGATGCTGCGTTCTGATTCCTGGCTGCTCATGTCAGGGAGGCGTAGAAGGCACTGTGAGAAAGCTCACAGAGATTTCTGTTTTCTCAGGGCCCTTCTTGGTCACTTCCTCTCAAAGGGTCTCTGGTGTCTCCTATAGGCAGGGAGGCCTCACCCTCAAAACGGATCAGAAACTTAGTTTCTCTTGTTTTGTTCGTGTTTTTCCTAGTCTCATTCTCTTTGTCACTGAGACCTGAATTCAGAACCAGATTATACATTCTCTCAATGAAGTTTGGTTTCATCAGTTCCTGCGTATGCCAAAAATGTGACTAAACATACTGGGTATAGTTTGAAATTGTAAGAGAAGGGACCATCTTCTCCACTTGGGACTGGGGAGACCCACAAATGAGGGGCAGGGAGGACAGTAGGGAGAGTCTGTTGGAAGAGCCCCACTAACCATTCATTTCACACTGTCCTGCAGAGTTAGGCTCCCAGGGGCTTGTGGAAAACAACTGAACAGAAAATCTGCAAGATCTATGGCTTTATTACAGATGGACTGAATTAAGGTAGACAGTGCCTGAAGATGTCACAGACTGGACTGTATCTCCCTAAATCTCATATAGTGAAGCCTTTAACCCACTCTCCCAAAATGTGATCACTTGGGGAAAAAAAGGCAATTAATGAGCACCCCACTGAGGACCCCACTGAGCACCCCTCTGAGCACCCCATGAGCACCCTATTGAGAAATCCACTGAGCACCCCACTGAGTGTTCTCCACAATTTGACCAGTTGTGAATCTCTGTATTAACCATCCTCCACTATGTAAAGATGATAATAGAGCCACACAATCTATAAGTATAGAGGTATGTGCTTAGAAGGGAGTTTGAGGCTAACTATATCACTGTCATTCCTCCTGCCCCCAACATACGCAAACACACACACACACACACACACACACACACACAGACACACACACACACACACACACGACTCAGGAAACATGGTGGAAGAGAAGCCAGGAAGGACTGGGGTAAAACTCTTCCCTGGACATGACAAGACCACTGCACTTATAATCTCACGGAAACTATGGCTGCCTGCCCCAAACCTGTGCAAGATCAAGCCAGTCAGCAGCACTCCATGACGGACGAGGAGGGGCACACTAGCCTGCACCTTGAGCTAGAATCAGTTTCCTTTAGAGGTATAGTCTCTGGTAGGTCGACCATGCTCCAGGGGTTGGCCCTTGGCACACAAGGATATAGGCAGCTCTAATTGCATTCACGAGTTACTCAAAATAAAGAGGAAATGAAGCTACAGAGGGGACATTGAAGGAGATCTGAGAGGAGCTAGAAAGGGAAGTAGGGGGATAAATATGATTAAAATACATTGCAAACATGTGAAATTCTTAAAGAACGAAAAGAACATATTACATATTACACACACACACACACACACACACACACACACGAGACAGTTCAGCAGTTAAGAGCACTTACTGCTGGTATAGATGACCTTGGTTTGATTTCCAGCACCCACACTGGACAGCTCACAACTGCCTGTAACTCCAACTCCAGGAGACCTCACCCCCTCTTCTGGCCTCTGCACATACTTCATGCACACATTCATATATATATATATATATATATATATATATATATATATATATAAATTGAGTCTTCAGGTAGAACTATTTCCTATTTTCCGAGGAACCAGCAGACTGATTTCCACAGTGGTTGTACAAGCTTGCAGTCCCACCAACAATGGAGGAGTGTTCCTCTTTCTCCACATCCTTGCCAGCATGAGTTTTTGATCTTAGCCGTTTTGATTGGTGTGAGGAGGAATCTCAGGGTCGTTTTGACTTGCATTTCTCTGATGACTAAGGACATTGAATATTTCTTTAATTGCTTATCAGCCATTCGAGATTCCTCTGTTGAGAATTCTTTGTTTAGCTCGGTACCCCATTTTTAGATTGGGTTATTTGTTTTTTGTTTGTTTCTTTGTTTCTTTTTGGACTCTAACTTCTTGAGTTCTTTATATATTTTTGGTTATTAGCCCTCTATCGGATGTAGGGTTAGTGAAGATTTTTTCCCCAATCTGTAGTTTGCCATTTTGTTCTATTGACTATAACCTTTGCTTACAGAAGCTTTTCAGTTCCACGAGGTCCCATTTGTTAATTGTTGATCTTAGAGCCTAAGCCATTGATGTTCTGTTCAAGAATATTTCCCCTGTGCCAATGTGTTCAAGACTCTTTCCCCCTTTCTCTTTCATTAGATTCAGTGTATCTGGTTTTATGTTGAAGTCCTTGATCTACTTGGACTTGAGCTTTGTACAAAGACATAAGAATGAATCAATTTGCATACTTTTACATGCAGACCACCAGATAGGTCAGTAATATCAGTTGACAATGCTTTCTTTCTCCCTCCCCCCTCCCCACTGTATGGTTTGTCTTCTTTGCCAAAGATCAAGTATTCATAGGTGTGTGGTTTTATTTCTGGGTCTTTTGATTGTATTCCATTGATAGACTTATCTGTCTCTGTACCAATACCATGTAATTTTCATCACTATTGCTCTGTAGTACAGCTTTAATCTGGCACTTCCTCAGAAAATTGGAAATAGTTCTACCTGAAGACCTAACTATACTACTTCTGGGCATAATCCCAGCTGATACTCCAAAATATAACAAGCACATGCGCTCTACTATGTTCATAGGGCTTTATTCATAAGAGGCAGAAGCTGGAAATAACCCAGATGTCCCTCAACCGAAGAATGGTTACAGAAAATGTGGCTCATTTACACAATGGAATACTACTCAGCTATCAAAAACTAGGTCATCCATCATAAATTTTTCAGGCAAATGGCTAGAACTAGAAAATATCATCCTGAGCGAGATAACCCAAACCCAAAAGGACATACATGGTATGTACTTACTGTTAAGTGGATATTAGCCGAAAAGTACAGATCACCCATGATACAACTCATAGACTGTATGAATTTTAACAAGAAGGAAGGCCCAAGTGTGGATACTTCAATCCCACTTATAAGGGGGAACAAAATAATCATGGAAGGGAGGGACCTGGATGGAAGACAGGAGGAGGAGGGAAGAAGGGGTTCAGGATCAGGTACAGGGGGGAGACAGGAGAGAAGCCCAGAGAGCCAGGAGAATGAATGGAAATATTCAGCTTTGGGGGATTAGAGGCATGGAAACCTCTAGAAAGTTCCAGAGATCTGGGATTTGAGAAACTCCCAGGACTCAATGGGGATGACCTTAGCCAAAATGCTCAACACGGGGGAGATGGAACCTGAAGAGACCACCTGCAGTAGAGAGATATGGCCCCCAGTGAAGAGATGGAGCCACCCACCCATCTTCAAAAGTTTTGAACCAGAATTGGAATGAAATGGAGCAGAGACTGAAGGAAAGACCATCCAGTGATGGGCCCAACTTGGGATCCATCCCATTCTCATGCACCAAACCCTGACACTATTACTGATGCCACATTGTGCTCTCAGACAGGAGCCTAGCATGACTATCCTCTGAGAGACTCTACTAGCAGCTGACTGAGATGCAGATACTTACAGCCAACTGTTGGACTGAGGTTGGGGGCCCCTATGGAAAAGTTAAGGGAAAGACTGAAGGAGCTGAAGGGGACGGCAACCCCATTGGAAGAACAACAGTATCAACTAAATGGACCTTTCAGAGCTCCCAGAGACTAAGTCACCAACCAAAGAGCATACATGGGCTGGTGTGGGATCCCTGGCACATATATAGCAGAGGTCTGCCTTGTCCGGCCTCAGTAAATGAGATGCACCCAATCCTGTAGAGACTTGACGCCCCAGGAAAGTGGGATGCTGGGAGGAGGGTGAGTTGGGTGTGTGTGAGGGGCCTGGGTGCAGGTGTGGGGGAGCACCCTTACAGAGGCAAAGAGGTTGGGGTGAAAAACTCTGGGAGGGGGTTGGGGAAGGGGGCAACATTTGTAATGTAAATAAAATAATTTAACTAAAAATGTTTTTTCAAGATAAAGTGATTAAGTTAAAATGGGACTGTTAAAATAGACTCTAATCTAGTGTGGTTGGTGTCCTTATAAGAAGGGATTGGTGCACAGATATATGAAAACCTATTATGTGGATACAGGAGGAGAGAGCTATTTGCAAGCCTAAGAGCTGACAGAAGAAACTGAACTTTGACCCCTGATCTTTGAGCACAACCTCCATAGCTATAGGAAACCAAAATTTTGACATTTAAAACAGCCAGTGGAAGCCGGGCAGTGGTGGCACACCCCTTTAATCCCAGCACTTGGGAGGCAGAGGCAGGCAGATTTCTGAGTTAGAGGTCAACCTGGTCTACAGAGTGAGTTCCAGGACAGCCTGGTCTACACAGAGAAACCCTGTCTCAAAACAAACAAACAAACAAACAAACAAAAAAAACCCAAAACCCAAACCCAAAACCAAAACCAAAACAAAACAGAACAACCCAAAAAATCCACAAAAGACATAACAAAACAAAAAACAAAACCAGCCTGTGGAGTTTTATAATGGTAATTGCAGTACTCACATGGGAGAAATATTGCATTTTTAAGATGTCCCTCAAGTGATTTTGTGTGTATGTGTGTGTGTGTGTGTGCATATTAAAGAATCATTATTTTAGGGTTTGAAAAATAAACTTGTATTGGCAAAAGCTTTGTGCATTAACTGCTTTTCTCTTGATGTGATAAAATACCATGGATAAGACAGCTTATAGAAGGAAGTATTTATTTGGGCTCGTGGTTCCACAGGGTTAGGGTCCCTAAAGGCAGAGACAGCGTGGGAGCAGGTAGCAGACATGGTGGCTACAGCTAGAAGTGAGAGCTGATAGCTCAGGTCTTCAACTGTGAGCAGGAAACTGAGTAGGTGAACCGGGATCACAGCCTGGAAACTGCAAAGCCTGCCTCCCTGTAATGTACTTCCTCCATCCTGGCCACACCCCCTAAACCTGGCCAATCAATGCCACCAACTGGGACCAAGTACTCAAACTTCTGTGCCTCGGGAGACAGTCTCATTCCATCCACCACACTCCATTTTTTAAATTTTGTTTTAGCATCTGATAACATCGATCAACCAAAGTAATAAAATAATTGAGAGAAGTAAGGAAATTGAAACCCAAAAGGCTGTGCAGATCCACACTGCATGAGCTTTGTTTGTTAAATAAGAACTCAGAACTCAGCATCTGCCAGGTTCAGGCTTGGGGAGAAGGCGCTGTTCTCAGCACTGTACTTTCTGGACGCAGACACATTCTTTATTGCCTTTCTTCTGCAAAGAGAAATGCATGCCGGTCTCCTCAGAGGGAAATATACTAGTTCACATGACATAGCACCAAGGCCTGGCTCAGGATGAGACACATTCAGAGCCTGGGGCGTAAGCTATGAGGAGACAAGGTTACGCACGTCTGGAATCTATAGTTACACAACCAGGAGGGCTGGGCCTTCTGGGCTCAGATGGTAGGCACGTTCTCACTTATGATGAGAGTCCTGCTTGGGCTGCGTCGGCATTTGTAGCATATCGTCTACTAGACATCATGATCTAGTTACTGCTTATTCATCCTAGATGAGGTCCTGTCCTGTGTAACAGAAGCAATGTATCCCTTTTCTGGACAGCGGGGCTTGCTTGCTTTTGGAAGCAGGGCAGCCACTTTGTGTCTGAGTGAGCCCAGGAGGTGGTGGGAACACAAGGTCCCTGGAAGCTGAGCTCCTCCGCTGTGTGCCAGGGCTGGCATCTGCTTTGTGCCCTGTTCTTATTTCTATTGAAGGTCAACCAAAATGTCTGCTCTTGACTATGGTGAGGGCCAGTGAAAGCTTGGGAACAGGTGGGGACAATCCCTCAGCCTTTCTATGTGACCCACTTGCTATTTCTCCAGAGCATCCAAGAAATGACCAACAAAACTGGAGGTTATGTCTATTGAATGTCTAGTTGGTTGGGGCATGATTCTTCTGTAGGTTCAGGTCAAGTCTAAGGATGATTTGCTCTGAGGACCAACCCTAAAGAATCTCTCAAGGTCTTCAGATGTAAGAGCAAGTGACTGTAGGGACACAGGGCACCAAAGAACCTATGAGCTTATCTTACAGGTGGGAAAAACAGGCAACAGAAGTGAACCGACTTATCAAGATATCACAGCAACAGACTAACATAAACACAGGGAGGGCCTGCCAATGAAGACCAGACACGGGGGGCTGTGCTCTTCTATAGACACTAAACCTGTTCAGGAATCCTTACTCAAGAGGCTGTAGACTCATGTATTTTCTCTTGGGAGATATTTCTGAAGTTCTGAATACTACTTATCCCATTGTATTAAGAGCATCCCTTAATTTATCACCCAGATTCTCCTAGAGGAGGTTGAGGAATGGGTGGATTTCAACAGTCATTTCTAAGATGACTTCGGGTTTCTTCCCAGCCTAGTCCTGGTGGCCTTGCTGTGCCCACAGATGCTCTGAGGGAATTGCTCTCCATCCTGCTCTTGGCCCGTGTGGTCTTTGAGTACACCTGTCATGGTGGCTTTCTTCCATGGTGGTCTAATCTTCACCAACCTTTGCACCATCACCGGCAAGAGACGTGACGAAGTTTGTCCTTTGGAGAACTTTAGAGGTCAGAGCAGCATAAACATTCCCTTCCCCACATTGTGGAGGGAGAATTTCAACATCATTTCACTTGCTCATGGTTAGTCCAAATCTTTTTTTTTTTTTTAAATTTAAGTTTTTTACTTGTTTACTTTGTATCCCTTTCTCTGTCATCCCCTCCCACAATCCCCCCCTCCATTCTTTCTCCTTCTCCTCTGAGTGGGTGGGGACTCCCTGGGTATTTCCCAACCCTGGCACTTCATCTTTCACTGAGGCCATACAATGCAGCTAGAAGAACATACCCCCAGACAGACAACAGCTTTTGGGATAGCCCCAGTCCAGTTGTTTGGGATCCACATGAACACCAAGTTGCACATTGGCTACATATGTGTAGGGGGCCTAGGCCCATGTATATTCTTAGGTTGGTAGTTCAGACTCTGAGAGCCCAAGGATCCAGGTTATTTGACTCTGTTCATCTTCCTGTGGAGTTCCTATCCCCTTTAGGGCCTGCAATCTTTCCTCCCATTCTTCCACACACCACCACTATCAGGTAAGAAGGTAAGCGTCACAGAAGGAATGTTTGGTTGACTATGTAAAAATCGACAACCCTTTTCTGTTCATATTGGTGGTTTGAACCTAAGCTGTCTCATTCACGCTGACAAACAAACATCCTTCTGATATTTATAATTTCAAGATAGATCAAATAAATTTAGCATTTTGCTTTCACAAAATATTGCTGTTAATTTCTTCCCCTTTGCCTTAAGCATAGAGAATTGAAGAAATCTCTGGAATCTGGGAAGCACGTGTCCTTTTCAAGGTCCCCTCTGATTCCCAGATAGCATTTGTGTGTAAACTTACTTTTTCAGGCCGTCTTGTGCATTGCACAAGACGATATTTGGTCAAGGAGAATACTTACATCTTAATGTGTTATTGGGAAGGGTTGTACACCTGGCATAGCAGTGGGACATGTGTGCGGCCACCCCTGCCTGCTCGGATATTTACTGTTCCCTCCAGAAGTGTGTTCCAGTTTCCATCTGCAAGTGTTTGCCGGTCAAGGAATTGGTGGTAGGTTTTTAAGGCTCGTGTAAGAGTTTTCGAAAAGGTGGAGTTTCATACAATCTCAAGGGAAAATGGAGCTTTCAAGCGACTGACAAAAGATGGGCTGAAGAAAGTGGGAATGAGCTTATTTTTCCAGCAGAGAACACACCTGGAGATCCTCTAAAGAAAACAAGCTAAATAACAATCATGACAAATCAATAAGGTAACAGCAATAGTGTGTGATTCTTAAAAGAAAGGAACTACCCATTTTTCCCTCAGTATAACAACAAGGGGAATTTCACATCTATTTGGCAGAGATTCTGGTCTAAAGCATGTCCAGTTAGCAGAGCAACCAACCACCAGCTATATCTGCACCTGGAAAGACCCGTGTCAGAGCAACTCTTCAGCGTAGTGTCAGCTGGGACATTGGTCACCTGGATTATTTAAATTCATTTTATAGATGTGATTACAGGAGATGGGCGATTTAAAAATGGTCTTTAACGTCCTTTCTGTGGATAAATCTTGTGTCTTATAACCTAGAAGGGCAGTGCTAGTTTATATAGTTTATATCTGTATCCATGTTTTATTTTTTTTTTAGTTCTTTGAGGATTTCATACAATGTGTTTTGATTATATTTATTCCCAGTGACTCACTCCTCCCAGGTCCACTCCCGACCTTTGTGTCCTTTTGTTGTTGGTGGCCTTCAAGCCATCAAGTACCGTTGATCCTGCCTATGCATTTTTGGATGTGTGGCCTTCTGCCAGAGGGTGGTCAACCTACCAGGGGCCATACCCTTAATGAAAACCAACTCCCCCTCTCCCAGTAGCTCTCATTTACCAGTAGCTTCTTAGCTAGGACTGAGGCTATAATCCTGCCTACGCCTGGATGCCGGAGCTCAAGCTTGTACAGGTCTTAGTCTATATTTTTTTTTTGTTTGTTTGTTTCCACAAAATCTGTTCCACATTGTTGGAAACTTGGAGGTCCCACTGCTTTTGTCCTGTTTGTATCAGGTTGTTGGAAAGTTGAGCCTGTAGCTTCTGTTTATACACCTACTGACTTTTGCTAGTGTGTCAGTGCATTTGAGTTTGGGTTCCTGATGTCCTAATGGGAGCAGTAGCATCACTAAATGGTGAGGTGAAGTCCTGTATTAGTGAGGAAACGTTCCAGAGAATCCTAGTTACATAGCCTTAGACAGTAAGGACGCTTACTCATAGACAGGGAAGGCTTTGGGCTCTTAGGCCCTATGGTTCAACAGCATCACTGAGCACGAAGCTCGGTCTGCCCTGTAACTTCTCCAAGCGCTGGCTGCCTTTTAAGCCTATTCTCTATCTTGTTGAGTCAATTTCAGATAAATGCTAAGCTATTTGTTTCTTGGAGGAACACAAAGAAGAAATCTCCTCTTCAGAAGGTGAGGTCAGCTTAGGCCTGATGCCCAATGGACCTGAAAATTGCTCCTGGAAGAGTGCTGTGTCCTGCTTGACCTGAGTTCTTTCTCTGGGTGAATTGGGTTTCCAACAACTGGCAAAGACATTGCTTTTCAAGTTTTAGAGTCAGACAGATTTGCCTAGAGAGTTCCCTGGAACAGTCAGACGGGCTTTACCTGAGTGCTGTCTGATTCACCGGTTCTGGGGAAGGGCCAAGTAAGAACTTTGCATTTCTAACCACTTTCGGAGGGTAAGATCATTGGTCTGACACTCCATCTTCAGAACAGTTCATCTGGAATATGGGGGCTTGCTGCTGAAGCTGATTTTAACTGTTAGGACAGCAATGAAATAGCAAATGAAATAGCAATCACGGGCATGGACTCCAGTTGCCAGCCTTCCTTCCTGGGATCATTTGGAGTATTTTATTCTACCACACGGAGTTTTCTAGTCACTTTTGTGTCCTCATCTCTCGATCCTGGATCCACAGGCTATCGATGTTGATAATTTCCCCCCAGTATACCCTTCCCTCTTCTTAACAGGCCAGCCTTCCAAAACAGTTTTCTCCCCTTTTATCTCAGCAATCTTAAAATATCTCTCTTCCTTTGGATATCTCAGCCATGACTTAGATCAAGATTTGATCACGTGACATGCTTTCCCTAAGAGTTTTAAATTTACATATTTAGTCTATTCAACTTGAGCACATTTGAGTCAAAGCGCGATGTTTCCGTCCACTTATATCGGATTAGTTATTTTTCTCATTGTTGCCACAGAGAACTGGATAAAGGCAACTTAAAGGAGGAGGGACCGATTTCAGTTCAGAGTTTGAGAGGTCAGTCCATCACGGCAGCAGTGTCACAGCAGCAGTAGTGTGGGGCAGGTGATCCCACCGCATCTGTAGTCAGGAAGCAGAGAGCGATGAATTTTGGCATGCAGTGCCCCAACTGTTTTTTATTTGGTCCTGGTTGCCAGCCCATGCAAAGCTGCCACTTAGGTGTAGAATGAATCTTCCCAGGGCAGTTAACCCAGTCTAGAAACCCCTTCACAGACAGGACCAGAGGTTTGTGTCTTAGGTGATGCTAGGTTCTGCCAATTTGTTAGTCATTATTAGCCATAAGGTGTATGTGCACATATGATCAGACCAGGGTAATTGACCAATCAACAACACAGACATGTATCATTACTGTTTGGGGAGCGGATTATTTATTCATTGTCCTCTACACTAGCGATTTTGAAATATACAGTTACATGTTGTCAACTATAGGTAAGGGTGCTAGAGAAAAACAGATGTTATTTTTTCCTATAAAACTGTATTCTCCTGTTCTCACATCCCACCTTTTCTGTATCCTAGCAACCACTGTCCTATTATTTACTTCCCTGAAATCTAGTGATTAACTTTCTTATGTAGGTGAGGAGATGAAGTTGAGCCCAGGGCCCCGTACATGCCAGGCAAGTGCTCTTCCCCTGGGCTAGATGTCCCAGCCTAAGCACTGTCCTTTCAGGTCTGATATACTTCACTTAACATTGTGTCTTTCTAGCACATATACATGACTATGCATGACAGAATTCCCTTTACTGCTGTGGCTGAATGTGTATATGCACATATACATATGTACACACACACATATATATGTGTATATATGTATATATGTATATATGTATATATATATATATATATATATATATATATATATATTTATACATATGTGTGTGTGTGTACATTTATCCATTGTGGATACCTCTATATTCTATAAATGGGGCTATTATTTATAGTTCTGCTATACATAAGTGAGTATTGACATTCTTTTATCTACTAATTTAATCTTTTTTTTTTTTGTATATATATATATATATCCAGTAGAAATGCTAGATCACTTGGTAGGTCTATTTCTCTATTTTCCAGTAATTGCCCTGTTATTTTCCAGAATGGTTTTACTAACTTACATTACTGCCAACAATGTATGAGAGTTTCCTTTCTCTATACTTTCATGAACATTTATTACTCTTTTTATTTTGTCTTTAAGAAAACCACATCTTGCTGGGCATGGTGGCACACGCCTTTAATCCCAGCACTCAGGAGGCAGAGGCAGGTGGATTTCTGAGTTCGAGGCCAGCCTG
>NC_034601.1:80705178-80718825 GCF_900095145.1 Mus pahari | reverse complement strand
TCTCTCTCTCTCTCTCTCTCTCTCTCTCTCTCTCTCTCTCTCTCTCTCTGTCTCAGTTATTTATCTAATCTGGATAGTTGCTTACAGATATTTATTCTAATTCTGTAAGTTGTTTTTCTATTGTGTAGATTTTTCTTTTGCTGTGCACAGTTTTCTAAGCTTGACACAATGATTCCTGTTAGTCACATTTTGCTTTTTTTAATTCATGCTTTTGAGGTCATATCCAAAGTCTTTGTTTATTCCAATGTCCTGAATACACACTCCATGAAATTGTGCTTAGGTATTTTGGTTTGTTTAGTAGTTTTTAAACAAAAAACACAATGCAAGTTGCACTTCTAAAGCTTACAGAACCACATTTTTGTAGGTAATAGTTTAAATGATGACAGGCTCCAAAAGTCTATATGCACACAAGACCTCAAAACAGACATTTAATAAAACATCCGAAGCAAAAGTCTATATATTCTCATGCCTTCTAATGTAAAATTTATATGCTTTGCTCTTATAAGTATAGCTTGAAATGAAGTGATATTGAGAATAGATGAAAAATCTTGACAAGTAGTAGATTTGTTTCAAGTGAAAACTTCATAAAGGTGATTTTTTACCTGCTTAAAGAATGAATCCTTGTATTTATTCTGAGGTCAACAAACTTTATAAACATATACATAGAGGCTCATGGGAAAGGTTAAGCCTGAATTTGACTCTGAGTACAATACAGACTTACTAAAGCAGAGAGGATACTAAGACAATCTTCCTTGCTTGACCTCAGCAGGGACGGTCTACAAGGGGGAAAAATGAAGTGTGGAGCAGGATTTATATTGCTTTGATAAAACACCATAGCCAAAATCAATGTGTGTGGGAGAAGGGTTTATTTGACTTCCGTATCCTGGCTCATAATCTACTGAGAGAAGGTATATCAGATACTCGGAGGAAAGGACCAGAACAGGAATCATGGAACAACACTGCTTGCTGGCTTGCTCCTCATGGCTTGCTCAGCTTGCTTCCTTATACATCCAGGACCACCAGCCCAAAGTTGCACCACCCCAAAGGAGCTGGGCCCTCCCACATCAACCATGAACCAAGAAAATACCCTACAGACCTGTTACGGTCAAACTTTCTCTTCCCAAATGACTCTGGCTTGGGTCAAGTTAATATAAAAATGACCAACACAAGGTATTTGACTAGAGATTCTGTTCAGCATAGAAGTTGCATCAGGAGAAAGAGTGTTAGGTCTTAGGTTAATTGTAATAGGTAGCAACTGACCTTAGATGTTAAGGCAAGAAGCTTGGAGTTGGTAAAGAGAGGTATTAACGGATGATTTGGATTGTTAATATTTGGTATCACATGTGAAATACATTCTAAGAATAATATGATAGCATTTCCCAGACTAAGTTTTAATTGAAGTGATGGTGAGCAGGCTGGTCTGAGTGTGGGCTGAGATGAACAAGCTGAGAAGCATATCACCTTGCTCCACAAAGCAGCTTTCTTCCCAGTCTGCTAGTTAGTACCACCTGATGGTATTGCTCCATGTTTTAGCGACTTGGCCTCATCTTTTTATTTTTTTTTAATTTTTATTAGATATTTTCTTTATTTACATTTTAAATGTTACCCCCCCTCTCCTTGTTTCCCCTCCAAAAACCCTCGGTCTCATTCCCCCACCCCCTGCTCACCAACCCACTCCTGCCTCACTGTCCTGGCATTCCCCTATACTTGGGCAATGAGTTCACAAGACCAAGGGCCTCTCTTCCCATTGATGACCGACAAGGCCATCCTCTGCTACATATCTGGCTAGAGCCATGGGTCCTTCCATGTGTACACTTTGGTTGTTGGTTTAGTCCCTGGGAGCTCTTGAGGGTACTGGTTGGTTCATGTTGTTGCTCCTCCTATGGGGCTGCAAACCCCTTCAGCTTCTTGGGTCCTTTCTCTGGCCCCTCCATTGGGGACCCTGTCTGTGCTCAGTCCAATGGTTGGCTGAGAGCATCCACTTCTGTATTTTTCAGGTTCTGGCAGAGCCTCTCAGAAGATGGCTATATAATGCTCCTGTCAGCAAGCACTTGTTGGCATCTGCAATAGTTTCTGGGTTTGGTAACTGTATATGGGATGGATCCCCAGGTGGGGGAGTCTCTGGATGTCAGCCTCCTCTTTGATGCTCTCTAATGTTTTGAGTTCACGAAGTCATTGGCCAGCTGACAATGGTTCTCTTATCATGTGTGTCTCTGTCTGCACTCCCTGTCCTTTGGCTGTGGCTGGGCCACTTCAGAATAGTTTAGCTGGAATGAGAAGTTGAATTGAGAGGGGAGATGACAGGCATTATTAAGACGTGGTGATGGGATATCTACATGGAGATGTCTTTAGATAATTAAAATCATGGTGTAGTCTCATAAAAGATGCCAAAACTGAGCTGCATCTGTAGAAGTAGACTCATTTCCTGAAGAGGCATCCATAAAGGGGGCACTGAACCTTAAGGATGTCTTGATCTAAAGGCTTGTTGTAATGGTTTGAGTTTGACATGTCCCCTGTACAATCATGCATTTGTATACTTGGTTCCCACTTCACGGTTGGGCAGAGGTAGACCACTGAAGGTGGGGCTTGTACTTGGGGGTGGTGGTGTTATCTTTGTTGACTTCTTGTTTCGCTTTCTGACTCTCTTGGCCCACTGTGACGTGACGAGCCTTTGCCGCACACTTTCCTGGCCATGAACGGTGCTCCTTCACTGTCATGATGGAGCACTCTGAAGCCTCCTCAGGTTGTTTCTCTCAGATACTTTGGTAACCGTGAGTCAAGAGAAACTGTACAGCTATATAAGGAGCAAAGTCCTAGGAGTCAGTGAGGAGGGGATATAGAATGTGGAGGTCTATAAAGAACCTAAAAATAAAGCAATGGAAATATGTAATGTGACAAAAATAAGGAAAAAAAATCCAAGAACCGGTATGGATGAACTCAAGGACACTGGGTTAAATGACAAAAAGCTAGGCACTAAAGGATAAGTGCCACATGAACATGATTAGTGTGGACGCTGGGTGAGTGCCAGAGGCTAGAGGAGCTCTACCACATGGGAAGATATCGATGGAAACGGTACCAAGATCCACAGTGGGAAATTTTTAACACCTATTGTGTAGATTGGAGACTGAGGTAATATTTTCAATTGAGGTGTATATTTTCAACTTGGCAAAGGAAAGACTTTTAATCCTTACACACAAAAATGAGTATGTAAAGTGATGGATCTATTAATTAGTTCTATTTAATTATTCTAGAATATATGCTTTTATTGAAACACTATATTGTCACAGGAGTATTATATTATGCACAATTCATATATATATACACACAGCTATATATGAATATACACACATATTTGCACATATACATATGTACATAGATACACATAATTTTGAAAACTTAACCAGAAGATATGCTTTTGGGAAGTACATATACCTACAAATGACTTAAAAAGTATTTTTTTAAAAATGGCAATAAACATAATACAAGTAATTTGAATGGACATTCCAAAAGAACATATCCAAATGGCCATGAGTATTCAAATGGAACATTCTTCTCCTAAGACATCTTAACAATCACTCTGAGCGGTATCAAATGGCTAAAGTCGCAGAGCTAAAGTTATCAAATGTTGAATGGGGTATGGGGCCACAGAAACTTTCTCATACTGGTAAATAGAACTGGCAAATTTCTCATTGTCCCTTAATGTTAGAATATTGATTCTCCTTAGTCTTACAATTTTACTCTTAATTGCACAACACACACACACTCACACACACTCACACATATGACTGTATAAGAATATATATAGCAGCATCATTTTTACCTAAATATCTACCAATAGTACTGTGAATTGTGCCTTGGTCTTACAATGCCAGCATGCATTGTCATGAAAATGTGTGAATCATGGTGGCATGCAAAGGCAGAGTGGCATCTCACCATCAGATTCCTGGAGAGATAAGTCAAGCACTCTCATAGCATGGCAGACATGGGAACCCGTTCATAAAACATGACAAATGTGGCAGAAGAAACTTCAGTGTGGGTTAAGAGAGAAAACAGGAGGACTCCAGGAAGGAAGAGGACCCAAGGGAGTGCTCCCCAGGGAGCCCGCTGTGTTCCCCTTCTTGTCCTGGGATATCCTTACACCAGTGTTTCCTTTTTTATGATTTTTTTATTTATCTTTATGTGCCCTGTTGTTTATGTGCTATACTTTACAATGATATGCAGCAAACATAGACAACAGGTACTGGAGACTTTCCCAAGACCGATTTCAGCAGTAGGTTAAAGGGGAAAACCCAGAGAAAGAGCAAACACTTCTCAGGTATGTTTGACAGCGGGATGACAAAGAGGAAATGATCAGTCCTTTTGCTATTGTGGTGCACCGGAGCCATAAGACAAAACCTCCGTTCAAGACTAGGAAAACAACAGTTTGCCTTTTCGTATTTTTCCTTTCTGGATGCCTTTTCTGAAATTTCTAACAATGAATGATTTTTACCTTTTACTTGACTGTCTGCTCAAATTGCAAAAAGACATTAAGTCCAGGTTGAAATAGACTTCCAGAAAAGGTTGTTTTCTTAGTTTTGTTTATTCCGTGTGTCGACACAGAGGAAAGTGGGGACGACTGCATGGAGGGACGACAACTGCAGAGGTCTTTTGTTTTCCTTTATACAGAAGCTGAAAAGATTTCTTGTTCCCAGCGTTGCATAGAATCCTCAGTGGTGAGGGGACTGCTGTGTTCTGTGGCCTGTGAAGAGTCTCAGCCGCAGTGGCTAGTTAATACAGTGTCCATGCTGATTAGGAGAGAGAGGTACCCGCTGCTGTGCATCATCTCACCCGGGATGATGGGGGCTCAGCTACCATGTTTCCATCTCAAAAGAAAAGAAAAACAAACGGGGCTGAGGCTGAGGAGCAGTACCTCAGCAGTGCTTTAGAATTCTGTCTTAACCTGGGCAGAGGATCAGAACAGATCACAAACTGGAAGCATCACAGCCGACCGACCGCAAGAGCCAGAGGTCCAGAATGAAGTATAAGTCTACTGCCTGAATATAGGAAGTTTTAAAATGTATTTTTAAATATAGCCTTTTTGGTTGAAAATAGCTATAATTACTGTGTCTTCATAGAGTCGGGACTAAGAAGAGATATGAAAATTCCAATTGGTTTTCATTTATTTATCTCTATAAAGTGTAACCTTAATAAAGTTAATAAACAATAAACAATCAAACCACCTGCTCAGACTAGAGTGACTAACAGGCTGTAGACTGTAGTTCAATGACCTGGGTGCCTGATTAACAAATGTCCCCTGCTGGCTCGGTGCTTGGACACTTGGTCTTCAGCTGGTAGTACTTGTTCGAGAGGTTGTGTACTCTTGCTGGAGGAAGTGCATCGAATCAGCAGTTGAGAGCACTCACTGCTCTTGCAGAGCACCCAGGTTTATTCCCAGCACCCACATGGTAGCTCACTCACAATCATCTGTAGCTCCAGGGGATCTGATGTCTTCACTGGGGTGCAGTTTGAGAGGTTCACAGCTCTGCTCTACTTCTAGTTCACTCTCTTTGCTTCCTGTTAGGGGTTGAAGATGTGGTCTCTCAGCTTCCTGCTCCGGCTGCCTGCTGCCATGCCTTGATGCCTTCACTGAGTATCCCTGTAGAACCATAAGCCATAATTAACTCAGTTCCTATCCATTACATTTGGTCAGGGTATTTACCACAACAGAAGAAAAAAAAGTAAAGCCATGTCCAAGCTAAACCAGTACTGAATTTAACATAAAAGCATTAAGAATTTATTTTATGATGGAGCACAGGGTCCCCAATGAAGGAGCTAGAGAAAGGACCCAAGGAGCTGAAGGGGTTTGCAGCCCCTTAGGAGGATCAACAATATGAACTAACCAGTACCCCCAGAGCTCCCTGGGACTAAACCACCAATCAAAGAAAACACATGGTGGGACTCGTGGCTCTAGCTACATATGTAACAGAGGATGGCCTAGTCGGTCCTTAATGGGAGGAGAGGCCTTTGGTCTTGTGAAGGTTCTATGCCCCAATATAGGGGATGCCAGGGCCAGGGGAGCAGGGGAGGGGGGAGGGGAAACTAGGAAAGGGAATAAGATTTGAAATGTAAATAAAGAAAATATCTAATAAAAAAAGAAGAAGAAAGAATTTATTTTATCATTTCCTTCTATAAAAATAGATCTATTACATTCCATTGAACAGGTTGGGCTTCCTATCTCAGCACATGGAAATAAGAAATACACCCCACACCGTAACTCATCAATTCATTTCATTCAAGATATCTGAATGATGCGCAGCTTTTCAGAGAAAAGGTTAGATCTCAAATCTCTGCAGTGAAGAAAAACACGCAACTAAGCACTTCGTCCCTGCCTTGAGAAAGGTGATGAGGGTAGAACAGAATTTACTGCAGAAGTATCCATGTGCAGATCAAATCATGAGACGACTTAGTCTGTGCATCTCCTGCTGACCATGATGAGGAGCCACACCTTGACTACCAGTTTGCTTCTGTGCGTTGATACTTAGAATGCTGGGGAGTTTTGCATTGTTCTTCCTGAAGATTGATGTTACCCTGTTGTTTCAGGGAGCCTCTTTTGGTTGAGTGCTTCTAGTTTGAGAAGTAGCCCATAAGTCACAGTGACAACGGCTCCAGCCTTTTCCTGAAACTTGATGCTTTGGTGGAGAGCAATTTTACACTGCCTAGCAGAGGAACAGAGACGAAGCCACCACAATCGCTTGGATTACCGGGATGGGACTTGATTTTTATTTGTAGGGACCGGTAAATACATCTTATGGGTCCAATCTAATTATTCCACCGTGCTGATGTAGTTCAGTAGATGTTGTCATTTGATTTAGTATTTCAAGATTTTCAAATGCCAAACCAGGTACTAGACATGGTATAGGGCAATTAGCCCAGTCTGGGTGTCCCTGCCTCATTTAGTAGAAAAGATGGCAACAGAGATGTGTGGAAGGTTGACTGCATTAACATCAACTAATCTATTTACCTCTTCCTTTCCATGCAATTATTTTCTTTATTTTTATTTCATGTGTATATGCATTTGCCTGTATATATGTATGTGTACTATATGTATGCAGTGCTCACAGAGGCTACAAGAAGACATCAGATCCCCTGGAGCTATAGGTGATTGTGAGCCACCATGTGGGGGCGGGGAATCAAACCTGAGAGCTCTGAAGAGCAATGAGTGCTCTCTACTGCTGATCTATCTCTCTAGCCTTTTACTATAGAATTCCTCCGTGCCTGCTGGGCAGATGTGTTATCTTACACCTTAACTTTGGTCTGAACATAGGACCTGCCTAACACATACTGGAGTATTGGCAACTGTGACCCAAGCTTGCTTCTCTATGATTGTCATGAAGACTCACCCATCTAGATTTCAATGAAGGATGCTCACAGATCAGAGCTGAGTTGTCCCAGTCCTCCCAGCCAAGGGTGTTAGGATTGGCCACTACTCCCAGACACCAGGGAGAGCCCAGTTGAGTCCAGAAGTTCTGGGCTGAGCCTACATCTACAACCCAGAGCCCCCTGGGCAAATTAAATTCTTGTTATTTTATACTGCAGAGGTTTGAGTTGTT
This sequence comes from Mus pahari, assembly GCF_900095145.1. Lineage (NCBI taxonomy): Eukaryota > Metazoa > Chordata > Mammalia > Rodentia > Muridae > Mus > Mus pahari. Next base: position 80,711,236 of record NC_034601.1, on the reverse strand, counting down.
CTTGTGGGCAACTGAGAAAGGTAATTAACATCTGTTTTTTTGTTTTTTGTTTTGTTTTTTGTTTTTTCAGTTGATGGAGTAGCTCTTCACAGACTCATCCATTTTCTGAATCAGAACTGTCCAGAAATGAACTTGATGGTTTTTGAAGGCTAGCTGCTTAGAAATACAAGGATATAAATTAGAAAAGCCAATGATAATAAAGATTTGCTATTGGAGTAACCTTTAATTAACCTTAAACAGCCCCTGCCCCACATCTTTATCACCACTTCCTTGTACTATGCTATTTTGTAACAAAGGATTCTGCTAAGTTTGTTTAGCAAGAGCATCTACCCTTGAGATCTGGTTATCCTTGATCTCTGGTCCTATCATTAATCACCTCTCACCCACCATCGTCCCTTGTGGATGTCTGGACCTCCTGGCCTGAACTCAGCAAGCATCCTCTCTGTCTGGTTTTGCCGGAATCCCTCCAAGCTACTGTTATGGTTTGGATGTGAAATGTCCCATCAGGGTAGATGCTAACTGGATTTGAGCACCTAGTGTCTAGCCAGTTCCACTGTTTGGGAGATTATTGACGCTTTAGGAATTGAAGCCTCAGTGGAGGAAGCAGATCTCTTGGAGATGGGCCTTGGGGGCTATGGTTCATTATAATCCCTCTACTTCCTGTTCCAGTGTAAATGAGCTCCTACCTCAGCTCTGAGCTGCTCCTTCTACCAGGCTTTCACTGCCAGTAGCCACTGTGTTCCCCTTACTCTGAACAAATACAGAATTTGCTCTAGTTGAATATTTCATCACAGAAACAAGAAAAGTAACTGATATAGCAATTGTGTTAGTCAGCTTTGTGTTGCTATGACAGTGTGTACCTGAGAGAGAACAGCTCTATAAGGAAGGAAGATCTGTTTCTCTTGACCCCAATGCTTTGGGCCTGTAGTGACAGTACATCCTGGTGGGAATATTTGGTAGAGGAGGGCTGCTCCCATTTTGATTTCTAGAGAGTAAGGAGAGAGAGAGAGAGAGAGAGAGAGAGAGAGAGGAGGGAAGGAAGGCAGGAAGGAAGGAGCCAAGTTTCCAATGACCTCTTCAAGGGTACTCCCCTTTATGCCTAACTTCCTTTCATTAGGCCCCAACCTTTAAGGACTCCTTACTTTCTGGGGGTGAGGGGTAGGAGATGATGTTCTGAATGAGTGTGTATTGTTGACCTAAGGTTGACATGATGAATGTGCATTGTTGACATAAGGTTGACATGGCCAAGATCCTGTTAGGCACTCCAATGCCTCAGACCCATGGGAATGGTCAGGCTTTCTCCAGGCCAGTCTCCCAGGAATGGTAAATTCTTCCCCTGATCTGATACAGATGCTGACAGTGTGTGGAAATATCAATCAACCACAATGTCTTCCTCTCTGATGACTAGAGACTGACACTACTCCCCTACCAAAACCATTTGCCTAAATTACCTAATCTGCTTCCCATATAGCACTGTGCAATAAGTCCACCTTCTCAGTCACCTGTGATTCATGAATTCACTGAGTTTCTGGATGCATCTCTACCAAAGCCCATGACCCACCCAATCCTGTTTTTCTGTACATGTCTCAGTTATTCATCATTTCCCATTGGTCCAGTCAGGTCAGTCCCAGAGCTATGCAGGTCTAAGCAGCCTCCCAGTAGCTCCACAGCCTCATGATGAAGCCTTCAGCACTTAGACCCTTGTTTGACTCACAAGTTCAAGCTCCAGGATCAGTGGTGTTTCCTTTTAGTAATTTTCTACGCATCGGCCACCAATCTGCTCCTCACTGGTTCCCATTGCTTGAGTTGTAGTAGGAGGTGAGATCAATCTCTCTTCCTCACTGAACAGTGTCATTGCTGTGACTCTACAGTCATGTTTGTTTGAGACAGGGGTCTCACTCTGTTGTCCTGCCTGGCTTGGAATGCTCTGTGTAGCAAGCTGGTCTTGGACGTTCAGTGTTCTCTTGGCTTCTGCCTCTTGAGTAGTAGGATTGATTCCTTGTCCCCATCTTAATGGTTTTGAATGAATTCTTCCTTCCTGTCCCTCCACAATTATGAATCTTTGACTCTAAACTTGCCTCCTCTATTCTCAGTAAAATCCCGTGTGTTGGAAAGGAAGGACGTAGTACCAGGTTATAGGCTGAAGGCAGTGTTACTTTAGGTTTTTGCTATGAATCCTTCATCTTAGGGGTCTTCCAGGACTCTAAAGTGGCTGTTTATCCTTGTGTCTCCAAAGCTTTATTCTTTATTTACTAGTCAGATATGTGGCCACTTACCAAGAAGAGAAAACCACTAGGAAATATTCCTACACTCAGGAAGGTTTTGAGATAAATATTCCAATGTCTCTACTTACTGAGCAGTAAAAACTGTTTATCAGATCCCATTGGACCTGAGAACATAGATATATTTAAGATTTCTAGTTTTAAGACATATGATGAATTCCATTGTGATAATTGTGCATTATAATATTGAAAGTATAGATATACATATGTGGATTTCATTCACTTTAAATTATTTATTTATTTGTGTATGTGTGAGTACCTGCACATGTACATGTATGCAGCACATGTGTATACTACAGTATGCATGTGGAAATCAGGAAACAACTTGTGGGAGTCAGTTCTCTCCTTCCATCGTGTGTATTCTGGCGATTAAACTTAGATATCAGGCTTGGTGACAGGTATTTCTATCTGCTTACCAAAATTATTGATTAGCCTCTTGTGCTAGTTAATTTTAACACCAGATAGAAATAGCCTCAGGAATAGCCGTGTATAGTGGAATGGAGTTTGGAGTCACTAAGCTTTCTGCTAGAGGCAGAAGAAGAGGAAGAAGAAGAAGAAGAAGAAGAAGAAGAAGAAGAAGAAGAAGAAGAAGAAGAAGAAGAAGAAGAAGAAGAAGAGAACAATGTTAATTTAAGTGAGAGGATGTAGAGAGCTAAGGTGAACTCCTCATAGCATGGACCTTTTACCACACAATGCCTCAACATGGTACCACACTAGTGTTTTATTGATGAATTGTATGGATCAAACTGGCTTGTGGGCATGTCTGTGGGGGATTGTCTTGCTTGTTCCGTGATATAGAGATACCCAGCCCATTGTGAATGACACTATTCTCTGGACAGGGTATCCTGAGCCATATAAAATAAATGATAGCCAACAGCAAGCAGACAAGAAAACTGTGTTTATTCTCTGCTGAGTCCTGCTTGGCCATGTGGAAGGAAAGGTGTGACATGGTTTCCTGTCCCTGGAACAGAGCCTGCAGGACATGGCCTCTAAGAGTGTTGGCATTTGCTAGGTATAAGGCTTGTTTGTATATTTTACTTTGTTTCTCCTTCCAGGAAATGTCCTCTCTGCCAAGGTTAATAACTCCATGATAATCAGATAATCCAGGAGGCAAGGATGTGGCTAATGTCTCACCAAATTGTAAAGGTTGAGACTTTCAGGACAGCCATTAAGAACTCTGACAACATGAGTTCAAGAATATATAATTTTTCAACTATGCAAAACATAAAGATGCAATATGAATTGTATAAGGAGCTTCATAGACCTCAAAGAACAGAGGCAGCTGCACTGTAAGCCATCTTGTCAGAAAAACACAAAGGCAGGCAGACATAAAGGCAGGCAGATTCCTGAGTTCAAGGTCAGCCTGAGACAGAGCTCTGTTGGGCCCAGGCAGTGGTGAAAATGACAATCTCAGGATGGGATTACCCAGTTAGCTCATTGTTCTTGAAAAGGCAGGCAGTTCTCTGAATTCATTTACAATGTTAAAAATGTGCATGATGTCTCTTTCTAAGAATCAGGAGGCTGGGCTTATAAGATCCTGATTCATGGGATAATTAAAAGGGAACCTGGGGTAGTGACTGAATTAATATGTAAATAAAGACTGGGCTTTTGGTCTGCAAGAGATGAGTTATCTAGAGAGTTTTGGAATTGCAAGAGAGAGCTGTCCAGAGAGAGAGAGAGAGAGAGAGAGAGAGAGAGAGAGAGAGAGAGAGAGAGAGAGATATGTCTGGAAAGCTACCTCCAACAGAGCATAGGCCCTCAGCTTGTAACCCAGGACTTGACTTCTTTTTGAGTCATTCTTTTGGCTGCTCTCAAACACCCCTCCTCTCAGGAACTCCTCTTCAAGCCTCTGCTGGTCCTTGGCAATTCTCTCTGTGCTACTGAGTATGAATGTGATGTGACTGGCTGCTTGAGTTACTGCCTTGACTGTCCTGGAATGATGGACTGTAACTCGAAATTGTAAGCCAAAACCAACCAACCAACCAACCAACATAAAAACCAAACCCTTTTGTTTCCCATGTAGTGTTTGTCAGCAGAAACAGAACACTCCTGTAAGTGGATTCTAATTTAGCATCCATACTTTCATTTAAAGCTCCATGTACTCATTTGAGATAAAGTGGTTGGGTAGACAAAAAAAAAAAAAAAGTGTGAAAAAAAAAAAAAAAAAAAAAAAAAAAAAAAGCAGCAACAAAACCAAATTATCTTAAAATAACACCCAAAATATATAGTCTGTGTGATTGCAGTCATGAATCATCCTCTTCACAGGATTCTGGGATGTGTCATTATTCTCTGCTACTGCAGCTGGACCATTTTGCAGTGTGAAGTTTTAGTGTGACTCACCTGAAAATTGAGCTAAAAGCAGACTAAATAAGATGGCTCATGGAAATGACACGGGCACTGCATGGGACAGGCTAAGTGTGCCAAGTTGTTCTGCCTCTGGCACACTGCTCCCCTCCCTTCAAGGCTGACCTGTTTAGGAAATCTAGAAGCTTCTGTCTCAGGACCTGATTTTAAAATGTATATATGAAAAACAGATGTCTATATGACGATCACTTCCGGACAGCAAGTGTGGGCACTTTGTGCAGTACAAGCCACTTACATTTGCTCTTCACGGAAATAACTGGAGAAAGCAGACACTTCCTCTGGAAAGCATGGCATGCCATGGCTAGAAACTGGGGAATTCTGGTGTCCTCCTTCGATGTTTGATGCAGCAAACTTTAAACTAAATGTTTTAAAGTAAATTAAACATTAAATTAAATGAGAATAAGGGCAAATGAAACAAGGCATGGAAGACTGGGGCTTCCTGATAGCCACAGAAACCATAAGAGATTTGTTAGGAGTCTAGACATGTCTGGCTGGTGTTTCTCAGAATGGGAAATGCAATCTCTTGAGTTCTTTAGGATCATGTGTGGCTCAACAACACATAAAAATGTGGGACAGGAGATCTCCAAGCTCAAGCAGAAGCTTCCAGTGAGACAAGACACCCTTTTGATACATCTGTCTCTTCCATTCTTTGCAGTAAGCAGCAGATTGGGTAAGAGTTGCCTATATCTGGTATTGTAGAAGAGCCAAACAGAAAACAAACATACACATAAACAAACAGAAATGGGCCCCAACCTAATCTTCTGAGGAGGTCAATACCATATAGAAGTAGCCTCAGGCATAGCGTGCATATACGAGATAGAGCTGTCACTCAGAAAGCTTTCTGCTTACAATCTGAAAAGATGTTAATGTGAGTGACAGGTGGCAGAGAGCAAAGGTAAACATCTTGAAACCTGGACGTATTACCACACAATGCTTCAACATGGCATCTCAGAAAATGGTCTGAACTTTGAGAAGACAACAAGGAAGGACTCATTATAAACAATCTCCAAGACACAGAGATCTAAACTGAAGCATATATTTTTTTTTTCTGAATCCAACAAAAATGCCAGAGAATATTGAGGAGAAGCACGAGAATAAGAGAGAGTAGAATTAGAATGAGAAATGGCTGAGAGGAAGATAAGGATGCAGGTGGGATGGAGAGACAGGAAGAGGGGAGGAGAGAGAAAAACTATACAGCGCTGGGGATGTGGCAGAGGGGACGGTAAAGCAAGAGCTGGCTTCAAATTTGCACAGGGAAGACTGAAATCAGAATGAGGACTGTTAAGATGGAGACATTTCTCCTATAACACAATGAACCATGATACTGAAGATAATTGTGAACTTTTCACTATCTGAGCTTCTGAATAAAGAGAACTGTGTGTGTGTGTGTGTGTGTGTGTGTGTGTGTGTGT
>NC_034601.1:80704365-80705045 GCF_900095145.1 Mus pahari | reverse complement strand
AGAGAGAGAGAGAGAGAGAGAGAGAGAGAGAGAGAGAGAGAGAGAGAGAGAGAGAGAGAGAGATGGGGGGATCAGGAGAGATCTCTGGTTGGTCCTGGAATTCTTGGGTGTAAGGGAAACAGCATGGTGAGTGGAATGGTGTAGAGACCAGCCTGGACTCCAGTGTCTTTCTCTAAAGTAGTGCATTTAAAGAAATGAGTTAGCTGGGCGTGGTGGCTCACATTTAAGCTCAGCTCTGGGGAAGCAGATTCATGCAGATCTCTGTGAGCTCCAAGCCCTGTCTTAGCAGGAGGAGGAGGAGGTCTCATAATTTTGAATAAAATATGACATTTTCCTTAGCATTTTGTCTTTTATTTGGTTCATAGTACATGAGAATATAAGGAGTCCATTTTTAAACAGTAGCTAGTAAAAACATGTACTGTGTCTTTTGAAGTTAAAAGCAAAAATGTCAACTTTAAATTAGTCTATTTTAATATGAAATCACAAATATTGAGAATTAGAATACAACTAAATCAACTATTGTGGTCACAGATGCAAAATCAGTAGACTAGGTCCTAAGCTGTGATGGAAACTGAGGAAGATGCCTGACATTGACCGCTAACCTCTCTGTGTCCACCCTTGTCCTCTTGCACACTTGTCATATCAGATGCTGTGACACACTCCCTCTGTTACACACTTGT
>NC_034601.1:80690443-80703869 GCF_900095145.1 Mus pahari | reverse complement strand
CTGTTACACACTTGTCATATCAGATGCTGTGACATACTCCCTCTGTTACACATTTGTGATATCAGATGCTGTGACACACTTTCTCTGTTACACACTTGTCATACCAGATGCTGTGACACACTCCCTCTGTTATACACTTGTCATACCAGATGCTGTGACACATTCCCTGTTACACACTTGTCATATCAGATGCTGTGATATGGCAGTGGTTGTGTTCCAGGAATCTCAATTCTCAGAAATGCCAGAGAAGCTCTCTCTCTCTCTCTCTCTCTCTCTCTCTCTCTCTCTCTCTCTCTCTCTCTCTGTCTCCCTCCCATATTATGTGGTTGCTAAACTGTGAGGCCAATTTCTTATTCTACCTAAATTGTAAATTACATATAAAATGTATGTAGATATTTAGATACAGGAAAATAGTATTAAAAAAATTCAGTAACTTAATGTTCCAGGCACCCCCCTGAGTTTCCAGGGTTGTGTCTCCACAAAGGAGGCACTGTGATATTGGCATATCAACAACTTGGACAATGCCACTCTGGGAAGCAGAAACCCTTGTCTTTGAAGTTCTTTTTCTACCAGCATCTTTAGAGTTTTTTCCTGTCCCCTTTCAGTGTGTCACCTGTGCCTAATGTGTGGAACTGACTCATTTCCCCATCCAAACTCCTTGTCATCCCTCTCCCGATTTTTGGCACTTTCCATTTCTCCTCCCCAGGAATTCATCTTGTGTCAGCAGCAGAGCAGTTTGGCTGTCTCTTTGCTGCCCTAGTTTCTGCTGTGAACAGTGAATGCTTTGAGGACCTTGCCTTCTGCCCTAAGGAATTTATCAAAGCAGTTGTGTATGCAGGACAGTTAGGAACCCTTCTTGGCTGCTGGCTGTGAGGGGAACCAGGGCTCTGCCACCACACAGACAGCACCATCTTTGGAAATGTTTGTCTCTGCTTTAGCTCCATCAGCATGTCCTAAGGGTATTTGATTTCTCTTTATTGTCATTTTTAAAACTTAAATTTCTTGTTGATTTTTGATACAACACAGTAGGTCACTTTTAGGTAGCCTATACTGGTCTCCAGCTTGCTATATAGCTAAGGCTGCCTTAGCTATATAGCTAAGGCTGTATATAAGGATGCCTTAGCTATATAGCTAAGGCTGTATATAAGGATGCCTTAGCTATATAGCTAAGGCTATATATAAGGATGCCAGATAGCCTTGATCCTCCAGAGCTAGGATTATAGGTATGCAGTACCTGCTTAGTACAAGAGTCTTCTTTTAGGCCTTTACCCTCTGCACTGTAGGAAAAAAACCAAAAACCAAAAAACAAAAACCCCCTCAATCTCTGTCACCATGGTGACTGATGATGGACAGTGAGCTGATCTGGCTACAGCTATAAATATCTGGAGATAGCATATACTTAATCCAAGCTACTGTGGAATTCAAGGATTTATCTGGAATTGTGAGTCCTATTCCGGACTCCCACCTGGGAAGCTGTGACGACTAAATATTGCAGGTTTGGGTTCTGTGACTCAGCAACTACATGCACTAGAAGGTTGTGTACGACTGGGAGTATGCCATAGTTTTAAACAAACTGACTTAAAACAAACAAAAACAAACAACAAACAAGCCCCTACAACAGCTTGTTTTAACTGAAAGGGAGGGGAAGTGGAGAGCTGTTGCATATTTTCTTAATCCTTTTACATATCATTGTGGCAGATCCACTTAAAAACAAGGAAAAGGTCTGAGGACCCGTAAATGACAGGGAGCTGAGTGGTAGAGTGTGGGGACTTTGACTGTGTGCACCCCCACTGAACCTCTGAGGTCCCCTCGGACCTGCCAGAGTCTGGTTCAGACTCTCGTGCACCACAGATGCAGATGGGTACCGCGGAAGAGCCAGTTCTGGGATCCCTGGGCCCCAGGGAGGCCAGGGACATCAGGTTCACAGAGACCTCTGGATGTAAAGGAAGAGCTGAGAACAGAGGCAGAGGTGGCAGGGCTATCGGATGCTGGCCCAGGGCCAAGGGGCAAAGGGCAGGAGGAGAGAGCTCTGGCAGGTTACCGCAGGGACGAGAGTCCTTGTCTTGCTAGCTTAGCTTGGCTTGGCAGAGCAGTGGCTGGAGCACAGGGAGGTCTCCCAGTGGGAGGACAGACACATAGCTTGTTAGAGGAAGACCTGCTCCACTGCTTCAGCATGGCGAGAGTCAGTCCATGGTTTTAAGGCATTTATTGTAGAAAGGCAGAGAGACAAAGAGAATAGGAAAGTAGAGGCTGGCCATGGCCATGTGGAGAGAGGGGTGAAGGGGATGGGGAGAGAGGGGGAGCAAGGGAGTAAGAGTAAGAGCAAGAGAATAAGAGGAGAGAGAGAGAGAGAGAGAGAAGCAGGGCAAGCAGCTCCTTTTATAGTGGGCTGGGTCATCCTGGCTGTTGCCAGGTAACTGTGGGGAGGAGCATACTTGGCTGTTGCCAGGTAACTGTGGGAATAGAGTCCAGAGAGAATACCAGGAGCTTGGGGCATTGCCTACGTGACTGTTGGCCACACACTTCTCTGTGGGGTGGGGGTGGAGGGGCACTATGGGAGGCTGTAGCTGTGACAGGAGCCAGGGGCTCAGGAGGCATGGGCCAACACCTGCTGTCCCATGCAGGCAGAAGTCACCACCTACCAGATCACTGGGGTTCAAGGCCTGTGCTCAACTGGGGACCAGGCTGTCTGTGCACAGCTCACTGCCCCATAGTAGAGTGAGCAATCCTCTTGTTTATAATTTTTATATTAAATTATGGGATAATACAGGCAGCTTGCCTCTCCCTCCATTTCTTTTCCTTTTTTTCTTTTGTTTCTTCATTTCTGAATTGAAATCTCACACATTGCCTTAAGAACTGGATTTTCTGTAATGACAATCCAACATGGCGGCTTTTGAGAACCTAGAAAACTCAATATTCCTTTAGGTGGTATCTTGTCGTTTCTTCTAGGTCACCCTTGTGTGCTAGGCACGCACACTAAACACTCCCACCCACCTGCTTTTCCTTCTCTTCCAAAAATCTCATTCTAGTCTTTGCTTTTGTTGTTGTGGTTAGAAATTATTTTCTTCCTTTTCTCATTCTTTATTTGCTAACTTCTCACTCCATTATTTACATCATACCCAAGACACTAATGCTCACTACAGGGTCACTTCAGTCACAGAATTCTCTTAATCAGAGGAGGGTGATATTAATCACTGTAATTATCATTATGTGATTTTTCTCTATCAAGTATCCCCAGGAAGCTGTTAGTGAGCAAGTCCACCAGTTGATAGTAGGAGAAAATGTATTCCTTCTCGGTGTGGTTTTCATTTAAAACAAGAGTGGCTACAACACAGATAAATAAGTTTATTTGATTGTGTCAAGTTTTACAACATTATAAGCAGTGGATAATGTCCTTGCCTAGAGTTCCCTTCCAAAGTGTTTGTAGGTAATTCATAGTTCAGTTAGACTACTTCATGCAGCTTAGAACTGAGTGTTTCTGTTTTAATGTCTTCTGCTTTAAGAACAAACTCTTAACTCACTATTCCCCAAGAGGTGAAAACCACCGCCCTGACTTTAGTAGCATTATACCAATAACACATTTGGGAACGTGGCTAAAGGCTATATACTAGGAGGATCTGGATTTAAATCTACAGTCTCTTGGGCTGGCTTTCCAGTGGGTGGTTTGAAAGTACTTCTCTTCTTGACAGATTCCAGGCCCGTGTGTTCACTCTGTGGCTCTCTCAGCTTTTGCCTTTCCTTGAGTACAGCATCTCCAGATCCCACCAAACAGCTAAATCAGCTATTATTACCTTTCCTTATTTGGAAACCGTCAGACTGCTTTTGTGCTTTCTAGATGGATGGAATATTCATCTCTTCTTATTTTAAAAATAATTGGACAAAGACTGCAATGCTGAATGTCAGCTTGCTTTCTTGTAGTGCCTTTTATGTGTGAATCACAAAGCTCCCGGCACACCATAACTCGGTGCTTGCAGCTCCCCGCCGAGGCAGCTCCATTATCCTTGTTTTACAGGGGCTCATGAAACAGAGCCAGGAGCTTCTGTGGGGAGTCTCTTGACAGGCAGTGAGTCAGTGGGAAAGTTGGGGAAGAAACTATTGAAACTTTTTTTTTTTTAATTGATAGACAAAATTGTATGAACTTAGAACACACAGCAATGGTTTTTCAGTCTATATATTTTGTGGAACAGTTGCCAGTAGCTGTTCATAGTTTAGTAACATTTGTAACAGTAACAGAGTTACCATTTTAGTGGTGAAAACTCAGCATTTCCTCTCAGCAGTCTTGAAGGATACAATGTATCATCAACCGTGGCTACAGTGCTGTGCAGCAGAGCTCCTAAGTGTATTCCTTTGATTAAGTGTCATGCACTCTTCGTCCAGATTGTCTTCCTGCTCACAAACACCCTAACCCACGGCCACTTTTCTACCACTCACTTCTGTGAGATCAACACTTTTCCGTTCCGATGGGAGTGAGGTCATGAGGGCCTTGTCTTTCTGTGCCTGGCTTGTTTCCAGCTCTCTGGTGTTGAAAACAGCAGCATCTCCCCTTTATGGCTAAAGAAGATCCTGTTGAATTTTTACACCACATTTTATTTATCCATATGTAAGCTGATGGGTATGTGGGCTGATGGCACATGATGGCTGTTGGGACTAGATCTTTGATGAAGTTGGGGTACAGCTAGCTCTCCAGCATATTGTTCTCATCTACTTTAGATACAGTCTCAGTGGGACTGACAGCTCATATGGTAGCGCTGTTTTGAACTTTTTTGAGGAGGAAAGAAATTTATGAAGGGATCAGATGAAGTATCTTACATTTCTTTGTTTCCTGTTATTCTCCTTTTTCATTTCTGCTTTTAATTTTGTTCTCTCTTTCTCATTCTCTCTCTCTCTTCATTGTTGATTAAAGATTTGTTGATTTCATTCTTCTTTTCAAGCCTCACATCTTTGTCAGTCTTCCCTGTTGTTTTCTACTTTCTGTTTTGTTTATTGCTTATCTGCTTTGGGTACCACAGAACCTATGTGTGTTGGATAGAATGTTCCCTTTGTCTCTCAGGTCCATATTCTAGTACATAGTTTGAACCCAATGTTCTCTTTGGATTTGTTGCTGAATGATCTGTCTATTGATGGAAATGGATAGAATCTCCTAGTATTAATGCACTGCAATCTAACTCCCTTGAGATTGATCAGTACTTGTGCATGAAGCCACCACCATATTGTTAGACTATAAACTTCTATATTTGGCCTAATTACTTTTCAAAATTCCTATCTCTAAATAGAATAGTTAGATTATATTCCAACTCTTTTTAATATTTCACAATAGACAGTAAATTAGGTTGTTTTCTGTGAGAATAGTAAAACCATAAAAAAATGGAAAAAATTTGAATTTTTTCTTTTTTTATGTCTTCATAAATACATTGAAACACTTTTCAGAGAGGTCATTCAGTCTGCCCAACTTCTGCTATACTTAAACCATTAAGCTCAACCAAAGAGGATACACAGGCTGGACCGAAGGCCCTGGAACATATGTAGCAGATGTGCAGCTCAGTCTCTATGGCTGCCTTGTCTGGCTTCAGTGGGAGAGGATGTACCATGGTGGGGGGATACCCAGGGGGAACCCTCTCAGAAGAGAAGGAGAAGGAGGATGGAGGGAAGGTCTCTGTGAGTGAGTGACTTGGAAGGGGCAGCATTTGGGATATAAATTAGTTAATTAAAAAGCTGTTTGCTAAAAGAACTTGGGGAAAGGAGGACTTCATTAGATAATGTAGAAAATCTTGTGCCAGAGCATGCACCCAATCTATAGGAGATGAAATGGTTGTTGCTGACAGATGGATCCACTGTACAGACTGGAGCCGGTGTGTGCTCTTGGATGGGAGCTCGGCATCTGCCACCACAGCATGGCGGGGTTGAGATTCTAGTTTTATTCAGGCTTAACAGGCTCTGAAGGAGAGAGTCAAATTAGCTAGACTTTATTAATTATTATTAATAATGATATCTATTTGCAGATATAACCACATTTGTTCATAAAATAATTCATAAAACTATTCTTTGGAATGTGAATGCAATAGTCTTTAGTGGGGGTTCTTCCTTACACCCAAACGTCTCCAGACAACCTCTTTCCTTATGGCTTCCTCCACTACATCACACATCACCTAATCTTTTAGCTAGAGCCTTGGACCAGAGCGAGCACTCTAAGATCTCCCAGGAGGACCTCACAGGCAGTAAGAACTCTAGGATGGAGAATGCAGGACTTGCCCCATGGGAGCTTCTTGGAACAGAAGCTTCTTCAGGCAGAGTTCATTTCCTGCCCTTCTGTGTGACATGAAGAGCTTCACTGAAAACCTCTACTACTACTACTATTATGTACAGATTTTCGTGTATGGTGTGTGTGTGTGTGTGTGTGTGTGTGTGTGTGTGTGTGTGTGTGNTGTGTGTGTGTGTGTGTGTGTGTGTGTGAGAGAGAGAGAGAGAGAGAGAGAGAGAGAGAGAGAGAGAGAGAGAGAGAGAGAAAACAGGCCTTGACTTACCTGTGGGTATCAGAAGACTATGCTGGGTGTTGGTTCTCCTACTACCCTGCTTGAGACAAGGTCTCATTCCTTTTGTGTACCTCAGGCTGCCTGACCCAAAGCTCTCAGGGGTTGGCTTATCTCTGCCCCTGTCCCCATTCCACTCTAAGAGTGCTGCATTACAGACCTGCATCACCATGTTTAAGTTTTATATGCACTCAACCTCACGTCCTTACACTGTGCAGGAAGTACTTCATCTACTTGGTCATCTCCTCAGGTCAAGTTAGGCAAACTTGAGAGACTGATACATCAATAAGGACGTATTCGTAAGTCACGATAAAGTCACATGGGCATGCCTGCGCTGAGTAAGTAGGAAATCAGACACTAGCAAGCAATGGGATGGGAAGCTAACAGACTTACGTTTGATCGATCTTGTTTAAGGGTTGGCTGATCTGAATGCCATGTTCATTGTATCTGAAAAGAAAGTAAAACCATTTCCAGTGGACACAGAGAACATCTGCTTGATAGATTGTATGCCCTGCAGGTTTCTATTCTTCTGTGAAGATAACATTAGCCTTAAAGAGTTCCTAGTAGCTAGACCACCAGCTCAGTACTTGGAGTTAGTATGTTTTTGTCTAGGTGCCCAGATACAGAAAACACCCTCATCTGGCAACAACTGGTTCTAAACCTGTGTCTTCCAGACTTGGTTATTTCTGAAGAAACCACACATTCCCCTCCCCTCGACCGCCCACCCCCCCAAATCCTGATTCCTGATTCTCATTACTTTCTATTGGCATTCTGTTGTCTTGACATATAACTTCAGAGTCCAGGGCAGGGCTAAATTTGCAATTGCTCATATCCTTAATAGTATAGTTCATGATATCACCTTCACACTGCAAATTTCTTTTGACTCTTCCTAATTATTTTACAACGTTTCAGAGTAGTCTCTAAGCCTCGACTCTTCAGAACGGACAGTTGCTAAGGAGCTCACAGTGGGGTTGGGACCAGGAAAGACAAGTTGGGGGCTGTGTTGATGGGGAAAATTGGCGCTTGAAGTTACACTACAGAGTAAAAGACAAAACAGAGCGTGTGTCCTGGATTATTCCATTCCCCAGGAACCCATTTGGTCCGCAGTTTACTTCTTTGGTTATTTAGTCAAAGCAGCTACTGACCTCCGGTTCACTTGCTCATGACCAGAGTCAACTGTCACAGGCAAAGCAAGATGGCCCAGTGACCCATGGTTCCTTCCTGACAGCAGAGCCTTTGCCTTGAGCTGGGACTTTGTTTACCTCTCGCTGAGCTCTACAGATGGAAAGTCTCAATATAATTCCCCTGTCACTTGGCACAAGGTACCGGGATGACTCCAGTATGATTTACAATAAATTCTGTCTAGAGGTTCCTGTCTTGTCTGACCCTCACCCTACATAATGGAGATTTAGTAACCCTGTGAGTCATTTTAAGGATACCAACTCCACAATATTAAAATTAATTCAGAAAATAGAGGGTAGTCTAAGATTGAGGGACAACTCCCAGCATTGTGATTGACACTGACTATCATTCTCATATTAGCCCGGTCTTCATAATTTGTACACATTGCTGTGGTTTGATTGTATAGAATCCCTCCCCAGACATATGTCTCGAACACTGAGTCCCCAGCTTCTGCTGATGTGTTTTGTATTTTGAAGGCTGGGGAAGCTTTAGGGGCTGAGGCCTGTCTGGCACAAGAAGATTGCTAGAAGCAGGCCTTTGAAGCCCTTGCCTGCTGCTGGCTGGTTCTGGTCTGTTTTCTCTGCTTACTGGCTGCTCTTGTGAAGAAGCCGACAGGGCATCCTCCAGCCGCCTGAGATCCGCCATGCCTTTCCTGCATCGATAAACTCAAACTCCCCAACTCCCAGCCAAAACAGATCTTCCTTCTGGGAAGCCAGGCACTTTGTCACAGCCACGAGAAAAAAATAACCAGCCATCTAACAAACTGCAAGAATTCTTCAGAAATCCGAGACGGCCTAGCTTTAAAGGTCTGAGCCTTCTAGACTAGTGACGTGCTTATCATCTTAAGTAATTTTGAGAGTTGCCACGTGCCCTGACACTCTCCAAGTAGTGTCATAGTGTGTGGCGGAGAAGCTGGCCAACAGAGATTGGATAGTGTGGTCCAAGCTACTTGAAAGACATGAGAATTGATCCCTTTGGTCAGGTTTGTTTATTGCTTACCATAGGGCAAGCAGCTGGGATCTCAAGTGGAAGTTGTGCTTGAGGTTGCCCTCTTGGGACCTGTAATTCCTGCAGGATTTCTCCCATGCTTCCCTGATAATGAGCCCCCTTCTGTCTATTCTGAGTACCTCCAGCATGAAGAAACATGAAATTCAGATTTCCTGAGAATAAACAAACTCCATCTCAACAAGTGCCATGCTGATGCCTTAACAACTTGGGGAACAGCAAGTGTGTCTCACAGACAAAGCATCCTCACGCAGACCTGCGGCCCTTCCATGCTAACAAAATCTTACCACTTTCCCTCGGCATGAGTGCTATCTTGAAACACACAGAGAAGGCAGAGCGATGCTGCCTGGCTTCTGAATCTGGAGCAGAAGTGTCTCCTTGATTCTCCTGTTCCCGGTTTCTCACTATTGAAATCAGTCCCACATTGGAGACATCCTGGTCACATGGTGAGGTATGTCAACAGACAGGAAGCACCAAAACCAAATGGGAGAGTGAGTCTGGACATTCATAGCCTCTTGGTTGTCTCCAAAAGTCCTGGAGCAGAGACAACCTTCCCTGCTTTCTTTTGTCCAAATCCTTGAGTTTCAAGATATGTGGGCATGATAAGTGATATTGTTCTGTAATAGTCAGTTTGGAAGTAGTTTATTATGAGGTAATAGATGATTAACATTAAGAAGAGGTGGTTGAAGAATGAGTGTGTGCTGATTGGGCCTTATTTACTGGACAATCTTCAAGCTAGAGTGACTTCTAAAAGTGAAAAAAAAATCACTTAAATATATTTATTATTTTGAAATACATTAAACTGATTAAATATTACATCACTAACAATTTTTATCTGGATAATTTTGCCATATTCTGTATCAACATTATTCATATGTTTATTTATACTATTAATTTTATTGTTTCTATGTTTATTTAATTTTTACTGTTTATTGATTTTGTGCCTGTGTGTGTGTGTATGTGTGTGTGTGTGTGTGTGTGTGTGTGTGTACCTGCATACACCATGTGGGTAGTCAGAGGACAACTTGTCAAAATCAGTTTTCTCCTTCTACTAGCTGGGTACCAGGTATGGAGCCATTGAGTGTGGTCCCAGGCACCTCTCTATGCCTTTATTTTCTCACTCTTCTTCCTGCTCTTCAGTTTACTTTTAAAATTCTATTTATTTTTTCTCATTTTTATTAGTTATTTAATAATTCTGCTTAGTGCATTTTGGTCATATTCACCCTTTCTCCAACCTCCCCTTCCTAGATCCATCCCCTCATTCCTATCCACCCAAATTTATGTCCTTTATTTATTTATTTATTTATTTATTAATTTATTAGCAGCTATCAACTGTCTTAGCTAGGGACAGGGCTCCCTGCCCATCTCCGGTCTCCACGCTGGGATTTTGTCTACCCTGAGTTTCCATAGACCGCTTGCATCCTTTCACAACTGTGGTAGGTTCATTTGTGCAACTATGTTGCTGTATCTGGGAAACATTGTTGCCTTGTCATCATTTAGCTTTCTTCATCCTCTCCCGCAGTGACCCTTGAGCTTGGAGAGGGAGGGGTGAGGTAAAGATTTCCTGTCAAGGCTGACTAATTCTGCAATGTTAATCACCAATGTCTGCAAACGGAAGCCCCTGATGAGGGCTGGCAACTGCCCTAATCTGTGGGCACAAAGATACAAATGTAGGGGACAGTTTATTACTATGTTCATGTAGTAGTAGCAGTAGTAGTAGGTTCTCTGCTGGGCTCTGTGACCTGTCTAGGGACAGGTTCTTGTCCCGAGTGACTGTCGGTTCAATGGGCAGTGGATTCAGGTCGTCAGGTTTGGAGGTAAGGCCCTTACTTGCTGTTACTCGTTGTGATGCCTTGCTGGCCCTCAGTTTACTTCTTAAGCAATAATACCTTCTTTAAACCTTACATTATCCAGTAGTATTCATGAAATTATTATTATTATTGTTTTTGCTAACTCACTCTTACTTTTCAGTATATTCAGAAATAAGTTTTGACTATGAAAACCCAAACAGATCCACACGCTCACTGCTTAAATCTTTCCCGAATTCCACAGTTGGGATACATCTTTCAGAAATAAAAGCATCCTCTACTTTTGGAAAACAATCATGATATCAAGCTGAAAATAATCAATCATATAATCCTTTAGTAACTGGGAATGCGTAGGTACCAGCCTGTACTAAGGAAAACCTGATGCTCTTTGCTTTGAAGTAGTTTAACAGTCACTATAGTAAAAGTGTGTATAAAGGCTGTCACAGTTTCCTCTTGAGCCTCAGACTGCATCTAAGGTGTTTTCTGGATTTCATGGATAGAGACCTGAGTGTACCCTTATAGGTGCCAAGGGGGAAATAAAAGATGTGTTACTATTTCTAGTTAATATATATTAGTATTAGAACATGTTGCCCCAATCTAAATTTCCTTAAAATCAGAACTCAGTACAGTTGCAGGAATATTTTTTTTGTGGGTAGTTACTGAGATAGTGATAAAGAGAAGGAAAAAAAAAACAAACCCTCAAAAGGGTCTGCCAAGTTTGTCACTGTTGAAAGCCACTAGGTCAGGCTCCGTGGAACTCAGAAACGAGTTTCCATACAACCTACCCAGAGGAAGACAGTCTTGTCTTCACGTTTGCAGCCCTTCTGATGGACCCGTACATGTGCTTAGACTAAGTTAGCCTGCGCTACTTGCCATAGTATCAGAGAGGACCCAGTGAGAAATAGAAAGAATAGGAAGGGCCCTAAAGGCAAGGCCACACTGTTTGTGTTTTACTTCCAGGAACCTGGCTTAAGCTTGCTTGAAGACTACAGGAAGAAGTGGGAGGGGCCCAATGAAGGCGCGCCCTGTAAAGCCTCCTCTGGCTGCGTTGAAAGGATATAGGTACAAGTCAGGTGATGTGAAGGAGACCTTCCTTCTAATCCTGTGTCTACATTGTGGCATCCTGTCTCTGCTCAGTACCTCACAGGTCAGGGGTGCTTCTCAATCAGGGAAGATGACACACAGTGAGTGAGCTGGTGTCTTCTATCTCAGGCCTTGTACACAAATACTACTCAGTAACTTCTGCTCCCTAGTGGGAGCACAGGGCAGGAGCACGTGGATCCACCTTTGAGATTCTATTCACCTTCCCCAGTGGGACCTTCATTTTGATCCGGGCACACCCTGACAGCCACATGAACTTGAGAGTGGATGGAGAGAGCACAGTTTACTTCCAGAATGCTCAACCCCAGCAGCATCCTGTGAAGCCTTGTTTTCTTTATGCAGTTGTGCTGCCTTCTGGTTCTTTGAGCGGCACCCATGCGGTCATCTTAGTGGACATCCCTAGCTTATTTTCATCTCTGCCTTCTGTCTCCGCAGTAGGCACCAGCATGAGAGACTCCATTTTTCTTATGATTGGTGCTTTTTGATGAGAGTTTGGAGCACAAGTTTCAGTTTTGGCAATGTGCGCGTCACTCAAGCCTTGAGGTTTTTTAATGGCTCAGTTAGGAGAGATTCTGGAAACTCAATCTAGAGTCTGTGCTAAGTTAAAAACAAAGGCAGAGTTACTCAGCTGAGATAGAATTAATTTTAAGTTTCACGGCAGCCATAATGTTCTCTCTATAAAAATTTGAATTTTCTTTTATATTTCTCAAGAGACAATGAGTAGCTTAATTTTGAGAAGACAATCACTTTTCAAAGTAGAGAACGACCAAATTTTGTTTTACGTTTATTGATTCTCTGCAAATCCACCCTGCCTGTATTAGATGGAACTCAATTAGTCGTTTTCTCTGGGCCAGTATTGGTCAACATTATTCCCAACTTCCTGATGAGAAGCGCCCTCTGTACATACCAAGCCTTCAGCCTCCCGCACCTGCCTAACTCATTTTATTCCCAAATGGTTGGCCTTGCAAGTGATTGCTGTGATTCAGTCAGAGTGAAAGAATTGCTCATTTCCAGCCCGCAATAATTATTGTATAAGACTTAGATCATTCTATGCAAATGAGAGCAAATCGCCCATCTGTGATGAAGATAATGGGAGAGAGTGGGCCTCTGCTCTTTCCTCATCTGCTATCAGCTCAGTCTCCTCACGGGATGCTCTGCAAATGGGAGACAGTGCGCCACCCTCACAGGTTGGTTTCTGCTGCGCTGACGTTTCATAGCATGCAGACTATGGGATGAGAGTGGCTGGCTGGCTGAACATATTTTCTTATAATAATGATAATAAAAGTATGATCCATCAATTCCACTTAAAATATACTCAAATTAGGATTCTCTGGGGTTTGAGTGTCACATGAGTGTCAGTGGATATATTTGTCTCTGTTTCATTGCTGTGAGCAGATGGATGAAGGGGGGAAGATGGATTTGGTGCATGGCTTCTGGGGCTTTGTCAGCATTCAGTTAGTTCCATTACTGTCTGGATTATAGTGAGGGAAAACACTGTGCCATGAATGTGTGTGTGCATGTGTATGCATGTGTGTGCATGTTTATGCATGTGTGTGCATGGTGTGTGTGTACATGTGTATGTGTCCATGTATGTGTATATGTGTGTGCATGTGTATGCATGTGTGTATATGTTGTATGTATACATGTGTATGTATGCATGTGTGTGTGGATGTGTATGTGGGTGTATTTGTGTGCATGTGTGAACAGGATGCTTATCTTATAGAAGCCTAGAATCAGAGGTGGGGAAAAAGGAAGAGAGAGAGAGAGAGAGAGAGAGAGAGAGAGAGAGAGAGAGAGAGAGAG